>NC_072479.1:106155000-106455000 GCF_027574615.1 Eptesicus fuscus | reverse complement strand
TGAGCCAAACCGGTTAGGGCTGTAGTTCTACCTCGATATGCCAAAGTCCCAAAATGACAAGACAAAACATTTGCAGAGGTTACTTACAGAAGAGAAAGCTCACGATTCCAATATGGCTGTGGAAGAGGGTTTAAAGGATGCACGTGAATCAAAGGTAAAATGTTAAACTACTAGATCGGGAAAGCATATGGAAAGATGAAAGGAAGTGCTTATAAGAGATTATAAGTGCCCGTGGGTGTTCAGGGGATGAACACGTAGGAGTTACCGGTGAGACGGATTGGGAAAATGTCCCGGAGGCGCCGTGGGCAAGGTTCATTCATTAAGCAAATATTTTCGGAGCGCCTCTGCGTGCCAGGCACGTGGGAACCCACACGCTCGTCCTCGCTCTCCTCTCCCTCCCAGGGTAGTCGGGGAGATAGACATGAAAGAAGAAAGGATACAAACAAGTGTGTAATTACTGCAGTTGTAGAAAGTTCTTATAAATGTGTTTAACGAGGGGTCCTAGCCTGGTCAGGATTATTGGGGAGACTTCCCCTAAGGGGGTGATTCTGAAGCCAAGTCTAGCTTGATGAGAAGGAATGAGGAAGGAGAATCGTGAGGAAAATTGTTCTGGGCAGAGCAAATGGCAATACGAGAGTTCTGCTGGACTCCGGGACGGTTCCCTCCCCTCCTATGCCTGTGATTCCTGCTAGGTCCTGGCCCCTGCTCGTCTTCCTTGACTCAGCGTCTGATCTCCGAGCTGCTACCATGTGTTCTTCAACAGCCAGTGTTCGCACAAAAAGCATCAGACCATCAAAGGAAGAAGAATGCTGCCTCACAAAGGAAGTGAACAGACAGGAGCTCGGAATCGGCTCGGGTCTCAGAGGCAGCAGTTGCATCCTTCAAAGCCGCCGCCGTAAATACGTTCAAAGAACTAAAGAAAACTGCGTTCAGAGGAAACTATGTTAAAGGAGTTAAATGAAAATATGGTACCAATAGGCACACAGACAGGGAATCTCTATGGACAAGTGGGAACGATTCATGGGTATCCCAGAGCTGAAAAGGACCATAACCCAAAGTGTGAAAGTTCACTAGATGGCCTCCATGTCTGGGGATGACAGAAGAAAGGATGAGTAAACCTGAAGACAAGTCAGCAGGAAGTGTCAACCCACAGGGGAAACAGGGAAATAAGGCTGAGGGTAAAAGGATGGAACTGTGGAGACCTGTGGGGCAATACCACGTGGTCCAAGTTCATGGAGCTGGAGTCCCAGAAGGAGAGAAGAGAGGTGGATACAGGGGTAGAAAAATGTGAGGACGCAGTTGAGAACCTTCCCATATTCGCGGGAACCATTAACTTACAGACCCAAGAAGCTCCACAAACCCCAAGGAGGGTGCCCGTAAGCACAGGTTACAACCGCTTCTAGGTCAATCACAGCTAAACTTCTGAAGCCGGAGGAAAGGGGAAAGCCTTGGGAGGTTTGGAGGAAACACACACACACACACACACACACACACACACACACCAGAGACCAGCTGTGTTGTGAAGGGGAATGGTTTCTCGAGGGAGGCTGGGGCCTGTGATTAACATCGGACTTCTCACCAAGAACCAAAGACAAATCCAGAGGTTTCCTAGAGTCCCCAAGAGTAGAAATTAGGGAGAAGAGGGAATTAATCATTTGTCTTCTAGGAAACAGGGATTCCCTCGGCCTGAGGGAAGATGTGAGTGCTCCCATTGGAAACGCCCGCATGCAAAGCAGAATAAATGGGAGAACAAAAAGAAAAATGGCGCCCTGCCTGGTTTGGCTCAGTGGATAGAGCATCAGCCTGCAGACTGTAAGGGTCCTGGGTTCAATTCTAGTCAAGGGCACATGTCTGGGTTGCGGGCCCGATCCCCAGTGTGGGTTGTGCAGGAGGCAGCCAATCAATGATTCTCTCTCATCATTGATGTTTCTATCTCTCGCTCTCTCCCTTCCTCTCTGAAATCAATAAAAATATATTTTAAACAAAGAAAAGAAAAGAAAAATGGCAACATTCCCCACCAAGGCCCGGAGAATGGGACTCCAGGACATCTAGGAGAGAGGACACATTCTAAAATTGTAAGTTCCGCATCATTACAAAGAGCTGCAGGAGGGTGTGCATTACAGAGAGGACGAATGAACGTTTCCTTAAGCAACAGCTCTGCCGGGGGAGAGGTTAAGCTACAGAAAACTGGTGGTGAGGCCAGGCTTCCTGTCCACAGCAACGCAGATGAACTTTGTGCAACAGACATCGGATTGGGTTCTGCCTTAGAGTGCAGCTAGCCCCGAGAGGACCCTGTGCTGCTTAGAGGAGATTCGCCAGTTCTGCGCCCATCAGCAGACTCGTTTCCACCTTCCTGCTGCCCACACACGTCTTCCTTCAGATTCTCCTTTGACCTGGCTTTCACGTCGTATTGGTTCCCTTAGCACTGAGTTAAGTAAGATGGTAGGTGGCCTCGTTTTCTATATGCGTGAGAATTATGATTTAACTAGAAGCTCGATGCATGAAGATTTGTACAAGAATGGGCCTTCCTTCCCCTGGCTGGAGCTGCCTTTCTGCCTTCCCACGCTGCCCAGAGGCCCGGGGTGGCTGGGGTGGTGCGGAACACCTGTGTCGTCACCATGGCCCCCAGCCGCTCGGTGCCTGTGTATGCAAATTAACCCGCCATCTTTGTTGGGTTGATTTGCATACTCACTCCTGATTGGCTGGTGGGCGTCGCAAAGGTATGGTCAATTAGCATGTTACTCTTTTATTAGGTAGAGATCTCTTTCAAAACATGTTATTTTTCTACAATAATTTGAATTCATAATAGATGACATATACGTACAAAAGGAGCTCCTATGTATAAGGAAAAACCCCAAAAGACAAACACCTAATTAAAAACAAGTGAAGTTTTTAAACCGAGAAGTCACCTCATTAGTAACCAGAGGAAGTAACATTAAAACACCCGCTTATTGTTTTTCACTCACCACGGTTTCCACTGGCCTGAATGCGTGGGCGTGCCTGGGGAGCGGGGCGGGGGCAGATGGCCCCATGTCTCCAGAGTCGCTCTGGCTGCTGAGTGGGCGTGTGGGAGAGGGCCCGGGCCCTGGGGCCCGTTAGGACACCTGGGGAGGCATGGAGGTCCCAGTAGGGTTCGCAGGGTTCCTCTGCCGTGGGGATGAGTGGGACCATGGCAGGCTGGAGGCAGGGAGGCCAGCCCACGAGTGGCCGCCACAGACAGCGCCATGTGTGACGCTCCATTGCAGGCATTAGGGAGCTCCTGGCCAGGCCCCTGCGGCCCACTCAGCCCTGACCCCTCCACTAGCCCTCGCCCCCCCCTCCTCCTCTGCAGCTGGCATTGCAATAACACTGGGGGGACATGGGGTTCAGGGCTGGAGCAGGGCTGAAGGTAGACGTGGGAATCCTCAGAGGGTTTGTTCTTTGAAATCTGGGAGTGGTTGAGGTTAAGCAGGAGGGCAGCCACCACACAAAGGAGTGCCCAGCGAGGCGGGGGCCCAGGGGGATGGGGGCCCAGGGAGACGGGGGCCCAGGGAGACGGGGGCCCAGGGAGACGGGGGCCCATGGAGGCGGGGGCCCATGGAGGCGGGGGCCCAGGGAGACGGGGGCCCAGGGAGGCGGGGGCCCAGCGAGGCGGGGGCCCATGGAGGTGGGGCCCAGGGAGGCGGGGGCCCATGGAGGTGGGGGCCCAGGGAGACGGGGGCCCAGGGAGGCGGGGGCCCAGGGAGGTGGGGGCCCAGGGAGGTGGGGGCCCAGGGAGGCGGGGGCCCAGGGAGGCGGGGGCCCAGGGGGATGGGGGCCCAGGGAGGCGGGGGCCCAGGGAGGCGGGGGCCCAGGGAGGCGGGGGCCCAGGGAGGTGGGGGCCCAGGGAGGCGGGGGCCCAGGGAGGCGGGGGCCCAGGGAGGTGGGGGCCCAGGGAGATGGGGGCCCAGGGAGGCGGGGGCCCATGGAGACGGGGGCCCAGGGAGGTGGGGGCCCAGGGAGACGGGGGCCCAGGGAGGTGGGGGCCCAGGGAGACGGGGGCCCAGGGAGATGGGGGCCCAGGGAGGCGGGGGCCCAGGGTGGGGGGGGCCCAGGGTGGCGGGGGCCCAGGGAGGTGGGGGCCCAGGGAGGTGAAGGCCCAGGGAGACGGGGGCCCAGGGAGGTGGGGGCCCAGGGAGGTGGGGGCCCAGGGAGGTGGGGGCCCAGGGAGGTGAAGGCCCAGGGAGGCGGGGGCCCAGGGAGACGGGGGCCCAGGGAGGCGGGGGCCCAGGGAGGCGGGGGCCCAGGGAGATGGGGCCCAGGGAGGTGGGGGCCCAGGGGGATGGGGGCCCAGGGAGACGGGGGCCCAGGGAGATGGGGGCCCAGGGAGGCGGGGGCCCAGGGAGACGGGGGCCCAGGGAGGCGGGGGCCCAGCGAGGCGGGGGCCCAGGGAGGTGGGGGCCCAGGGAGGCGGGGGCCCAGCGAGGCGGGGGCCCAGGGAGATGGGGCCCAGGGAGGCGGGGGCCCAGGGAGGCGGGGGCCCAGGGAGGCGGGGGCCCAGGGAGGTGAAGGCCCAGGGAGGCGGGGGCCCAGGGAGGTGGGGGCCCAGGGAGGTGAAGGCCCAGGGAGACGGGGGCCCAGGGAGGTGGGGGCCCAGGGAGGCGGGGGGCCCAGGGAGGCGGGGGCCCAGGGAGACGGGGGCCCAGGGAGGTGGGGGCCCAGGGAGGTGAAGGCCCAGGGAGGCGGGGGCCCAGGGAGGTGGGGGCCCAGGGAGGTGAAGGCCCAGGGAGACGGGGGCCCAGGGAGGCGGGGGCCCAGGGAGGCGGGGGCCCAGGGGGATGGGGGCCCAGGGAGGCGGGGGCCCAGGGAGGTGGGGGCCCAGGGAGACGGGGGCCCAGGGAGGCGGGGGCCCAGGGAGACGGGGGCCCAGGGAGACGGGGGCCCAGGGAGGCGGGGGCCCAGGGAGATGGGGCCCAGGGAGGCGGGGGCCCAGGGAGGCGGGGGCCCAGGGAGGCGGGGGCCCAGGGGGGTGGGGGCCCAGGGAGGCGGGGCCCAGGGAGGTGGGGCCCAGGGAGATGGGGGCCCAGGGAGGCGGGGGCCCAGGGAGGTGGGGCCCAGGGGGATGGGGGCCCAGGGAGGCGGGGGCCCAGGGAGATGGGGCCCAGGGAGGCGGGGGCCCAGGGAGGTGGGGGCCCAGGGAGGCGGGGGCCCAGGGAGGTGGGGAGCACCCAGGCCCAGGCCCAGGCCCACGAGCTTCCCTTGCAGAAGAAGGCGCATCAGCACATCACATGCTGGGATGGAGTCAGAGGCGACCTTGGCTTCAGCAAGATGGGGCTCATTGTGGGCCCCAATAAGGGCCATTTCAGTGGAGGGTGGTGACAGCACCTCACTAAGTGGGTTGAGAAGCGTGCTGGGGGTGACGGGCTGGTCCTGTCTTGAGGGGCAGGTGGTGGGAGGGGGCAGGTGGTGGGAGGGGGCAGGTGGTGGGAGGGGGCAGGTGGCGGAGCTGGAGGTGGGTGTGGTGTGCGGGGGTTTTTCTCTGAAGAGGAGAGATGGGAACGGGCTGGTGCTGGAGGGAAGGGAGCGGCGGCAGATGCCACAGAGAGAGGGGCCGGGAGGCAGGGAGCGGGCAGGGCCTGGGCGAGCAGGCGGGGACGTGGAGGGAGGGTGTGGACTCCTGCACGGCCAGGGTTGGTGGCAGGAAGGTGAGGGAATGCCACCGAGAAGCAGGTGGGTGAGGCAGCGACTTGCCCTGAGGTCAAGGGACCGCCTTTTACCCCCGCCCCCCGCACCTGGACGGATGATTTATCTGTGAGGCAATCTGACGGGCTGTGGCAGCGCCGTGGGAAGGAAGGCGGCTGGAAGGACATCTGAGCTCAGAAGCATACACGTTCCAACACAGAGCTCTGTGGGCGCCCGGGGTGCAGGGCTGCCGTGCGGGGCCCCCAGGAAGGGCAGGTCCCCAGGAGGCAGGTGGGGGGTGGGAGCCGACTCAGGCGCTGACTCAGCAGGCGTGGCCACTGGGGAGCAGAGGGGTCCTGGGGGTCGGAGGGCACCACTCAGGCCTGCCCTGGGAATGTCCCGGGTGCCCCTCGTCCCGAGTGAAGGGCGGCTTCGTTCCTCCTCCCCAAGTTCAAAGACGCTTCCTGAGCTCCCCACGGCCTCCGAGTCAGGCTCACGCGGGCGGGCGGGCGGGCGGGCGCTGAAGGGAATCCCCCACCTGCTTCACTGCCGCAGTCCTTGTTCACGGTCCCCCCGCCGCCGTCCCCCTGCCGCTCCTTCCCTCACTCACACTCACTCACCGCTCACTCTCTCCTTCCCTCACTCACACACTCACTCACCGCTCACTCTCTCCTTCCCTCACTCACACACTCACTCACCGCTCACTCTCTCCTTCCCTCACTCACACTCACCGCTCACTCTCTCCTTCCCTCACTCACACACTCACTCACCGCTCACTCTCTCCTTCCCTCATTCACACACTCACTCACCGCTCACTCTCTCCTTCCCTCATTCACACACTCACTCACCGCTCACTCTCTCCTTCCCTCACTCACACACTCACTCACACACTCACTCTCTCCTTCCCTCACTCACACACTCACTCACACACTCACTCTCTCCTTCCCTCACTCACACACTCACTCACCGCTCACTCCCTCCTTCCCTCACTCACACACTCACTCTCTCCTTCCCTCACTCACACACTCACTCACACACTCACTCTCTCCCCTCACTCACACACTCACTCACCGCTCACTCCCTCCTTCCCTCACTCACACACTCACTCACCGCTCACTCCCTCCTTCCCTCACTCACACTCACTCACCGCTCACTCTCTCCTTCCCTCACTCACACACTCACTCACACACTCACTCCCTCCTTCCCTCACTCACACACTCACTCACCGCTCACTCCCTCCTTCCCTCACTCACACACTCACTCACCGCTCACTCTCTCCTTCCCTCACTCACCGCTCACTCTCTCCTTCCCTCACTCACACACTCACTCACCGCTCACTCCCTCCTTCCCTCACTCACACACTCACTCACCGCTCACTCTCTCCTTCCCTCACTCACCGCTCACTCTCTCCTTCCCTCACTCACACACTCACTCACCGCTCACTCTCTCCTTCCCTCACTCACCGCTCACTCTCTCCTTCCCTCACTCACACACTCACTCACCGCTCACTCTCTCCTTCCCTCACTCACACACTCACTCACACACTCACTCCCTCCTTCCCTCACTCACACACTCACTCACCGCTCACTCCCTCCTTCCCTCACTCACACACTCACTCACCGCTCACTCTCTCCTTCACTCACTCACCGCTCACTCTCTCCTTCCCTCACTCACACACTCACTCACCGCTCACTCTCTCCTTCCCTCACTCACACATTCACTCATTCATCTCTCATTTACACATCCACACATCCATCCATTTATTCATCACTCGTTCATCCGTTCCTTCATACATTTGTTCACTCTTTCCACGTGTTCAGTGGGGGCTGCTGTGCCACAGGCCGTGCCCGGCCAGGGCCGCCACCCAGAGGGGCAGACTCAGCCGTGAACTGATGCTGCAGCAGCAACGTGGGCCAAAGGCTGGAGCCCTGGGCTGGCCGAGGCCGGGGGAGGGCCCCCAGACCCAGGGAAGGGCTGAGGGAGGGAACGGACGGGCAGGGGTTTAGGTGGCGAAGGTGGGTGAGTGGAGCCCGGGCCAGGGCTCCAGGCCGTGTGGGCGCCGGGCGGGTGTGACTGGGGCAGGGACTGTGCTCGGAAAGGTGGCTCTGGGGGAGGCAGGGAGGCTGGGCCTGTGGGGTCAGGCCACAGGGAGGGGAGGGTGGGGCGGCGGCCCAGGCAGGAGGGGCCTGGAAGGTGGGAGCTCGGGGGTAGGCTGAGGGGGCGGGGCCTGTAGGACGCCCCGGGGCAGCTGGACAGGCCAGAGGCCCAGGGCCTGCCGCCCACCCCCCGCTGGGCCCCTCAGCTCTGGGCCCCTCAGGTTAGAACCTGCAGAGACTGGCCTGGCCGAAGGTCATGGCCTCTGGCCAGGCCACATCCAGTGATGGAGGCAGACAGGCGCCCCCAGCTCAGCCGGCCCTGGGCGTCTAGTCCCAGAGCCCCCAGCCTGTCCCTAAGGGACGCCCCACTCCCGCAGCGGCTGCCTGGGCGGCTGGGGCCTGCGAGCTCAGGCCCACAGGGGAGCAGAGCACAGAGCCCCTTCTCAGCGATGGGGGCCGAGACCCGGGTGGGCAGGGGGCCCAGCCCCAGTGGAGACACAGACGAGGGGTTCGGGGCTCTGGGGGCCAAGCTGCTATGTGGGCCGACGCCTTGCTCTGAGCCCCTAGCCTCTTCCCGGAACCCAAACCCCACTTCCTATCCACGCAGCCCAGCGCCCCTCGGTCTACGCCGTCCTGGCCCTCTGGCCTCGGGGCCGCCCAGGGTCACAGCTCCTGGGACATCACGGCGCCCCCTTCCTCGGTCTCCGAGCTCCAGGAGGCAGGAGCCCTGTGGCTGAGCTGCCCGCAGGGACCCCTCTGGGTCCCCCGGAAGCCGCCATGAAGCCCGGGTTCTGCAGCGCGGCTGGTTTGGGCGGAAACCCCAGGAGGGGGAGAGGCTGGCGGGAGGGACACGCGTCCTCAGCGAGTCCACTGCGGGGCGGGCGGACCCTGGCGAGGCGGGGCCGCAGGAGCTCTGAGCGGCGCTGGGCACCTCCAGCCCTCGCCCTGGGCTGGCGCACATCTGTCCCCCGAGGAGCAAGAACAGCTGGACCTGGGCCTGTGCCTGGTCACTCTCGGGGTGCCCCTGGGCGAGGAGGCCCATCTGGCATGTAGCTCCCCCGCCCCCCAAGCTGGAGAGAGAAAGCCCAGCTTTATCAGGAGCCCCTGCCGCCTCCCCTCTCCGGGCGCCAGGGAGCTGTGGGCCGAGTGCAGAGCTGGGGGTGGAGCCAGCCCGGCTCCCCTCCCCCCTCCCCCCGTTCCCGGGGCCTCATCCACAGCCTTGGGGCCTGGCAGCGCGGTCCCCCGGCCTCGTCTAAACCGAGGCTCCGCCAGGCGGCCCGTTGGCTGCCATGAGAGCCTGAACAGCCGCCTTTGTCCGCGGGCGGCCGGCCCCCCACTCCAGGCCCAGCTTGTTCCCAGGCCGGCGGGCGGGCAGAGCCTGGGAGCCATGGAGACAGCACAGACCACTGCCCCGCCCACTCTCCTCTCTGCCCCGGGCTTTCGTCTCCGCAGACCTCCTGGCGCTGGCCCTGCCCCAGCCGGGCCTGGGCGCCAGCCCTCCCCGCCCTCCCCCACCCTGGGACCTCGGCGGCACCTCACCTGCCCCCGGCCCTCACCAGATGCAGCCCCTGAGGGCCATGGGGACGAGGGCCCCTCGCTCCTTCTCCAGACACCCCCCCCACCCCCCACCCCCCCCCCACCGCGCCAGGGAGCAGGCCGCGGGGAAGTGCGCTCGCTGGCTGCCGCCCCACCGGGAGGCCTGAGAGGTGCTGAGCTCCCATCCCGGGAGCCGCAGGAGGAGGCTCCCCGGTGGCTGTGAGGAGCCCTTGTTGTGTGAGTGTGAAATCAATTGATTGAATGAATGAGCACAAGAGTTCGTTCATTCATTCCGCAGACACCAGTGGCGTCCGTCTGTCCATCCTCTGGGCTAGGCCAGGGCCGGGTGCCGAGGTGCGATGACAGTCCTGGGCCTGCCTTCCTGGCGGGGAGTCCTGTGGGCAAGAGGAGGTGGGGAGCCCCACACAGGAGCGAGTGACTCCCCCATCGGGCAGGTCAGGAGCCCGAAGGGCCACAGACGTAGGCGTTCAGTGCACTGTCTGTCCCCTGGGCAGGGACACGGCGGCACGGGGGGCGGGGGGGGGGTGAGGACGACATGCCCCACAGAACCCGGATGACTTCCTGTCTCCGGAGGGGAGGCCGCTGCGAGGCCCACGGGAGTTCTGAGGACGGGGCCCCCTTCCAGGTGTGAGCAGGGACCGGAACGGCTCCGGGAACGAGGCTGCTCAGAGCCGTCCTGAGCATGGCCACCTCGCAGGCCGCAGGCGCCAAGGGCTGGGGTGGGGGTGGGGGGAACCGACCTCGGGATGAATTCCAGGTCAGGGTCCTCTTGCTTCACCGGGCCATGCGGCTGGAAGAGCCAAGCAGCCCCGAGCTTCTCGCTTGTTCTCACGAGCAAGTGCTGAACGAACCGCCCCAAACGGTGACGTAAACCTGCCCTCGTGTCACTCCGCTCACCGGCGCCGCGGCCCGGCGTTCTGCAGGGGGCCACGGCCACGGCCACGGCCACGGCCACGGCTGGGCTGGCGCCCGAGCTGGCAGAGCCGCTTCTGAGACGGCTTCTCCTTGCTCCTGCCTGGAGCCTGGGTCAGGCTGACTCCGAGGCTGGAACTGCTAGCCAGCGGCCCCGTGTGGCCTCTGCACGCCGCTTGGGCTTCCTCACAACATGGAGGTCTCAGGACCTGAACTTCCTTCTTGCACGGAGGGAGGCTCAGGACTCCAGGGCAGAGGCGGGGTGGCCTTTGGTGACTCGGCCGGGGAGGTGCCCAGCGGCACTGCGGTCACACTCGGTCGGGTGCCCGGGCGCCGGGGTCACTAACCTGCCCAGATGCGAGCGGAGAGGACACATGGACCGGTTGCCTCCACACACCCCCTGCCTCTCGACGGGACGAGGACCAGGGACCTGCAGCCATATTTACACGAATGCACGACTGACAATCCCTCCAACCTCCTCCTCTCCTCTCTGAGAACTCTGCCATCTGCCTAGGCTGGCTTCAGTCCTGAGCCACAACACCTTCCTGCGAACTCCCGTCCCAGCACCACTTCCTATCACCCACGTGCCCTTGGCTATGACCTCTTTCCAGTAATACGGACAGCCGTGAGCATGGCACTCCTCACATGGGGGCCGTGCCCATGTGTTTACACATTTTTGTTCTTCTTGGGGTCTCAGAGCAGCCCTGTGAGACTTTTCCGAGGAAGGGGCATCGAGCCCGGGGTTCTGCAGGGTGAGTAGGAGTCCTCCGTGCAGACAGTTTGACAGAAGGCAGGTGAGCTGGGGCCCATGTGCCGTCAGGGGTGGCTGGAAGAGTTTCCCTCACCCTGGGCGGGGCTTTTCAGTGGGAAGTGCACCCAACAGACCTGTGTCTTGGGGGGGCCCCTGTGGCCCTGAGCGTGGGGAGCCTGAAGCTGGCCCAGGAGGAGCCGGTGTGGGTGCCTGGGGACCCCCCGCCCCCCTCCAGAACCTGTCTGCCTGTGCCTCCTGTTCTCGTTCTTTCTTTTATCTTTTGTTAATCCTCACCCGAGGATATTTTCTCCATTGATTTTTAGAGAGTGTGGAAGGGAGGGCAGGAGAGAGAGAGAGAGAGAAACATCGACGTGAGAGAGACACATCGATGGGTTGCCTCCCACACGCACCCCAACCGGGGCCGGGGATTGAACCTCCAACCCAGGTGTGTGCCCTTGACCGGGAATCCAACCTCCGACCCTTTGGTGAGTGGGCTGATGCTCTAACCAGTGAGCAACACTGGCCAGGCTCCTCTCCTCTCTCTCTTTTTTTAAAAAATATATATTTTATTGATTTTTTTTTTTTTTTTTTTTTACAGAGAGGAAGGGAGAGGGATAGTTAGAAACATTAATGAGAGAAACATCGATCAGCTGCCTCCTGCACATCCCCTGCTGGGGATGTACCCACAACCAAGGTACATGCCCTTGACCGGAATCGAACCCGGGACCCCTCAGTCCGCAGGCCAACACTCTATCCACTGAGCCAAACCAGTCAGGGCTCTCTCTTTTTAAAAAAAATATATTTTTTATTGATTTCAGAGAGGAAGGAGTTGGGGGTTGGGGGAGAGAGAGAAACATCAATGATGAGAGGGAATCATGGATCGGCGGCCTCCTGCAGGCCCTGCTGGGGATGGAGCCCGCAGCCCCGGCCTGGGCCCTGACGGGAACCAGCCCTGACCTCCTGGTGGAGTCACACCAGCTGGGCTCCGATTCTTTCTCACGTGGTTTCAAGAGTCCTTTCAACCATCCCCTGGGGGTGGGGGGTGGGGGGTGGGCGGGCAATTAGCCCTGTTGTACATGAGGAAACTGAGGCTCAGAGGGTTCTCTGGAATCCGAGCCGGGCGGGCGGGCTGAGCCTGGCGGGGAGCTCCTGTGGCCCCTGTCCTCATCCCTCAGCGCCCACCTCGGTCCGTGGGAACCTCCCCCCCCCCCCCCCCGAGCACCCAGCCGCCCCGCAGCCCCACCTCAGCCCTGACCGCCTGGCCCAGGAAGGCCCAGCCGCCCGCAGCGCGGGCTCCATGGGGGGGGGGGGGGGCGGTCACATGCTCGCCTCCGCCGCTGCTCCTGTGGCCTCAGGAGGGGGAGGGCAGGGACTCGGGGGGCAGGGGAGCTGGGTGGAGGGGAAACTGAGGCCCAGAAGGGGGGAGGGCTTGGCTTCTGCTGGGAGCCTGCACCTGGCTTCCCCTCCGGTCCAGCCACCGGTTCCAGCTCCTGAGCTAAATCCCTGCCCGCCTGGTGGCCAGCCGGCTGGGACCCCGAAAAGCTGACAAAGCCAGCTGCCCTCCCAGCGGTCGCCGGCAGGCAGACACCGGAGGCGGGACGCCTGCCCTGCCTGGCACGGGCGGCTGCCAGGAGCCGGGCCTCCCGCTCCCAGGGCCGGGCTGCGGGCGGAATGGCTTCCCGATGAGGTAATGCTCGGAGGGAGGAGGCCGCCGGGAGCGCTGGCCCCGGCCCAGCCCGGCGAGCAGCCTCCTCCCTGCCCGCCCGCCGCCAGCACGGGGGCCGGGGGGCCAGGCGGGGAGCAGGACTCTGGACCCGGGCCGCCGGGGGCCGCCGTGTACTCTTCCCCGGACCCTCCGGACCCGCCCTGTGCCCGCCGGAGCCAGAGGCCCGGCCAGCAGGGCGAAGGCCCCGGGGGAGGGTGGCCCCGGCCCACGTGGGGCAGAAGCCTCGCCTGGCGGGGTGCTCGCTGCCACCACCCAGCGGCCCGCTCCCGGGCCGGAGCAGAGGGCTCCAGGCGCTCCTTCCTGTGCCCCAGCGGGGACCGCCTCTGGGCTGGGCACCCCGGTCCCCCAGGGCCTCTCCGGCCCCCCTCTCGGGAAAGCCCTGCCAGGGACCTGCCCGGGGAAGCCGGGAGCGGGGAGCTCAGCGGGGAGCGTCCCTGGGGTGGCTCCCCACTCCCTGCCAGGCCCCCGAGGCCACAGGAGCCAGCCGGACCCAGCAGCTCCTGCTCCAGCCGTGGAAGGAGGCACCCCGAGAACTAGGCCGCCAGGGAGCACGGGCCGAGGGGAGGGAGGGCCGGGTCGGTGGCAGGGGCCCTGGGAGCTGGAGGAGGGTCGCCCCCCCTCCCCGGGACCCCCTGCTCCTGATGGAATCTGGGACACAGGGGGGGGGGGGCGTGCAGAGGAACCAGGCCAGGCCCGGGGTCTGCAGGCCCAGCCGGATCCGCCCCGCCTTGAATTTGCTGTGGGCCGCGGGCCAGGCCCCCGCTCCTGGCTGGGTCTCAATTTCCCCATCTGCAGGCGGGAGGCGCGGGGCGGGGAGGGTCCCCCGGACGCCAGGAGCCGCCGGCCCGGCCGCAGCTGTGTGGGGGAGCCGCAGCCGCCGCGGCCGCCTGGAAAGGGCCCAGGGACCACGGCGCAGCCCGTGCGCGGCGGGGCGGGCGGCCCCGCGCCTGCGGGAGGGAGCTCGGGCCCGGATCCCGGCGCAGACTCCCGGCCCCCGAGTGACCGCGGGCCCCGCCCGCCGCCTTCCCTGCACAAAGCCCGGCTCTGGGGGCGGGACGGGCGCCCCGCGGAACGCGCCCCTCTGCTGCCCCCTGGTGGCCGCAGCGGCACACGGCAGCCCAGTCCAAACCCCGGGCACCGCGGGGCTGGGGCCCCCACCCCGGGGCTGGGCATCCCCAAGGTCACAGGCACCCTCACCAGGAGACCCGGGGGAGCCACCTCGGGCCTCACGGAGCTCCCGGCCCCCCACAGGTGGACGTCACGGCTGCCCGCGTACAGGCGGCGGGGCGGTGGCCGGAGGGGGCCCTCCGGGACACTCACCGGGGCCTGCCCTGCTCGCAGTCGGGCCCCTCAAGGGGAGAAGTGCGCCCCGACCAGCAGCCACCGGGCTGGAGGCTCTGGGAGGCGACGGGGAGGCGGGGCTCATTGTTCTGTTGGGGGGGGGGTCCCCCAACTGAGAAAACCGAGGAGAGGGGCCAGTTCCTGGGAGCAGGGGTGTGTGTTTGGGACCCCCTCCCAGGGCCCTGGTGCAGAGCCGGGGGCGGGGTGGGGCACGATTCCCGGGGGACCCCCAGGGCTCAGCCTCTGCTCAGAGAAGCCGCCGAGCGGGTCTTAGGTCGGGTGGCCGCTGGGGGTTTGGGGGGTAGCCCTGTTCCTGGGGTCTCCCAGTCTGATGTCAACCCTCACCCCCCACCCCCACCCTGGAGCAGGACAAAGGGGCTGACGTGGTGTGTGTGTGTGGGGGGGGGGGAGCCTGCAGCCCCTCCACGCTCCCACACCACCGGGCGGCAGGGCCGGGCGCAGGGCAGGGAGGGGCAGAGCCGCAGCCCTGGGTCGGCTGGCACTGCGAGCGGCCCGGCCGGCCGATGCGGGAAGGCCATCCCTGTGTCCCCTGGTCAGGTCCCCACGGGGCCCCTGCACACGGGCATCCGGCTGCCATCACCCCTTTGTCCGGAGTCTCCATTCTGGGTCCCGGCGACCAGCCAGGAGGCCTGCAGCCCCACCAGCCGGGCGCAGTGAGGAAGCCGAGAAGATATTCTTTTGGGTTAAAGCAAAAGGAATCTCCCCAGGTGATGGCCAGGTCTCCTCGGGGCCACGTGCTCATGACGCAGCCCGGAACGGGGAAGGGGGTCCCTGCGGTCCAGGATGGGAGGGAAGAGGACAGTGAGGGGGTCAGCACACCAGGTCTGCCGGCTGGAGCTGGGCTGTGGGGGCATCGGCCAGGGCTCTGTGGGCCCCACCCTCCAGCCCCAGCTCAGGCCCCTCCAGGCCCAGGCAGCACCAGGGCCCCAGCCCTGTACCCTCCCTCCTCCCTCTCCTTCCCTCCCCCTCCTTCCCCTTTCTCGGTCTCTCTCCCTCTCTCCCTTCCCCTCCCTCCACTCTCTCTCTCCCTTCCCCTTCCTCTACTCTCTCTCTCCCTTCCCCTCCCTTCACTCTCTCTCCCTCCCTCTCCCTCCTCTCTCTCCCTTCCTCCTCTCACCCCCCTCCTCTCTCTCCCTCCCTCCTCCCTCGGTCCACCAGAGGCCCTGAGGTTCCAGTGGGCCCTGCTCCAGCTCAGGCACGGCCCCCACCCATGGGGACAGCCCAGGGCTTCACTGTAGCCCTCAAGGCCCCCCAGCCTGGTCGCCCCTTGCCCCCCAATGCACTGCCTCTGACACCCTGCCTCGCCTGCCTGCCTGCACTAGCAGCTCGTCCCTCCCACCGGAGGGGAGGGCACGGGCGGCAGGGAGCCGGCCTGCTCGGAGGGTCAGGGGCCAGGGGCAGAGCTGAGCAGGGACACTGTTTGCAGGGTCATCCGGGGCAGCACCCTCCCCCTCCTTCCTGCCGCCCTGCAGACAGGGCCCTGCTGTGGGATCGGGCGGGAAGGGGCTGCCATCCCCACGGAGGGCTGAGCCCACTCTTGGCCGTGCGTGGCCGGCGGGGAGGCGGGCTGCAGGGCCTGGAGAGGCGGCCCGCTGTTTACTCAGCTGCCGGCGCCGGCGCCCCCGGGTCTGGGCTTCTGGAGTCAGAGCACCAGCCCGTCCGCGCTGGGCAGTGGCCGCCCCGTCCCGCGCTGGGCAGTGGCCGCTCCGAGTGGCATTTCTCCGCCGGAGGCTCGGGGCAGCCACGGAGGGCGCAGGCGGCCCTTGCCGGAGCCCCAGGCCGTGGCCCGGCTGCCTCAGCCTCCACACCTGGCCGCTGGGTCTGTGCTGCTGCCTCCCCTCCAGCCTGGCTGTGGGTCATGGAGGGACATTTCACCAAAGGACACGGCGTGGGCAGCGCGGAGAGCTCCCAGGGGAGCAGTGGGGGCTGGAGGCCTGAGGGCGAGGGAGGGAGGGCCCCAGGCTGGGAGGGGCAGCCTCCTGGAGTGGGGCCTCCTCCCAGCACCCCCAGGGCTGAGCCACGCTGGTGGGGCCTGGAGGAGCTGCCGGGGCGGCCAGGAGGACGCCACGGAGGGCACCGCTCGAAGCCCAGCCGAGGCTGGAGCTCTAGGCCGGCGCGAGAGCCTTCAGGGGCCTGGATGCCCCGCCCCAGCCAAGCCCTGCCCCCTACCCCCCAGCGCCAAGCCGCCCCCCCACACGCACTCTCGCAGCGGTCAGTGCGTTTGCCAGGCTTAGGCCAAGAGAAGCGGTGGGAGCCATTCCTACTTCTCCTCCTGTTCACCTTCTGGCTTCATCTCCTTCACCTGGGGGGCGGGGGGCGGGGGGCGACACCCCCCTCCAAGCCCTCAGGCTCCTGAGGGCAGGAGCAGAAAGTACCCCCTCCCCCGCCCCGCCGCTCAGCTGCCCTCTCATCAGATGGCGCCCCTGATGGCACCCCAGGCCTCTGTGCCGAGGAGACGGGTGGTGGGAAAGGTCTCGGGGCCCTGAGAGCCTGGGGCAGGCAGAGGGCCATCCGGAGAGGCTGCCTGGAGGAGGAGGCCTCGAAGAGGAGCCACGATGCTGAGCAGGGGCAGCCAGGAGGAGGCGAAGGCCCGCTGTGGGGAGGAGGGACCAGGCAGGAGAGGGATCCGGAAGCTCAGGTGTGCCTGCCTTCGGGCACAGGGGGAGCGTGGGAGGCGATGGGGGAGTGAGTGCCAGGTGCTCTGAGCTTTGTCTGGCCCCGTTGGGGGGGGGCCATGCCTTTCCCCCCACTATGGGCACCGCCCTCCCGCCAGGCCGCCGGGAGAGAGGGGGCATTTCCGGAGCGGTAACAGGACTGCTGGCCAGCGTGTGACATTAAAACAGACTTGGAGCGCCCTGGCCAGAGCGGCTCCGTGGTGGAGCATCAACCCATGAACCGGGAGGTTGCGGTTTGATTCCCGGTCAGGGCACATGCCTGGGTTGTGGGCTCGATCCCCAGGGTGGGGCGTGTAGGAGGCAGCCGATCCATGATTCTCTCTCTCCGTCTCCCTTCCTCTCTCTCTAAAAATCAATAAAAACATATTTTTAAAAAAGCAGACTTTGAAAAGCATGGTTGAGGCAACATTTTGAAAACACACACACACACACAAAAACAACAACAAAAGAAGCTTCTAGAAACCAGAGCCTCGGCCAACGTGAGTCCTGTCCCACACAGGGGCTCTGGGAGCTGGGGAGCCGGCCCTGGCAGTGACCCTGAGAGCAGGTCCCCCAGGCTCCACAAGGGGGGTGCCCTGGCCTCAGGTGCCCCGGCGAGGGAGAGCTGCGAACACGTGAAACCCTCTCCCCAGCTGGACACGCCACCCTCCTCACAGGGGCTCCGGGGAAGGGCTCTGTGACCCTGCGGTGGGGGGCGGAGGGGGAGCCAGGGGGGGCGTCCCAGCCCCTGCAGCCCCAGCCCCGGCGGGTGCCAGGGGGTCCAGGGACACCTACAGGTTCCCAGGCGTGACCTCTGCACTCCCCTCCCTCCCCCGGCTCCTGTCCCTGGAGTCCAGGGCTGGCATCCCCGTGGGCCAAGGACAGGGACTTCCTGGGGGTCCCCCCCCCCCCGCACTGGGTGGTCCTTGGGAAGGCGCAGGCGTCCTGAGTCATTTCACTGGGAAACCAGGCCTGGGCCTCTCTCCTCTGGCCTCTGCCCTCTGTCCTGGCTGAGAGGCGGCTGCTGGCTGCTGTAGGCGGGTGCCACCCCCCTGCCCCCCCCCCACCCGGCAGGGTGACCCACCGAGTGGCCCTGGGAGCCTTGGGTGGGCTGAAGGCCCTGGCTGTGCTTGAAGGCAGGGCCCTCCTGCCCGTCAGCCTCCTCATTTAACCCCTGGGCAGCCCTGGGGGGCGTCTGGCGATCACCCCCCCTCCCCCCAAGTCCAGGCCAGAGGAGGCCTCCGGCAGCCTCAGAGCCAGGGGCTCAAGGTCCCCAAGCCCCGCCCGGCCTGGGCAGGAGCCGGCTTCCGGCCACAGGACAGACAATGAGCCCGCGGGGGAGGGTGGCCCTGGGCCAGACCCCCCAACTCCCTCCCAGCCTCACAGGAAGGCGGCGTGTCCTGGGGTGAACCCGCCACCAGCGCTGTGATCTCGGGCGCCAGATTCGCCTCCGGTGGCATCGAATAGATTTTGTACTTCCAGCCTTAAAGCCACGAGGGGCCTGGGACCCTGCCTGGGGTGGGGGAGGGGCCTCTGCGCCCTCAGGCAGCCCCAGCCACACTCCCCCCAGGCCCCTCAAGGAGGCAGGGTCCTCCAGGAGGGTCCCCCCAACCCCCCACTGCGGCCCTCCCTCCGCTCCTGCTTCAGAGCCCTTCCTATCGCTGTGCCCTGGTCCTGCCTCTGCCCTCTGGGTCCCGGGCACCCAGTGGATGTGAGCCCTCCCCTCCACCGCCTCCCTGCTCAGCCCCTCCCCGTGCTCCCCGGCCTCCTCCGCCCTGGGGCTCGGCTCCCAGGATCAGCCCTGGGCCTCCCTGCCCCAGCCCCTGGCCGCCTGGGTGAGCGCACGCCCCCCCCCCCCCCCGCACCCCATGCTGCCCCAGGCTCGGTCTGCCGCCCTTGGGAGCCAGGAAGGGCAGGGCTGAGGCGGGGGAGGGGGGGCGGGGGGCGTCCATGTCCAGCCAGGCAAGAGTGGCCAAGCTCTCGGTTGAGCTGGGCACGCCAGTGAGGGTTGGGGTTAAGGCGCCCACAGCCCTCCCCCTGGGACCCCAGGGTGGCCCGGGGAAGAGGAGGTGCCCCGCGGAGCTCCCGGGAGGGGCCCGGCTGCCGAGTGGTGCAGGGAGCCCCGGCCCACAGTGCCCCCCCCCCCCCCCCCCCCGCACCGAGCTGCACAGCCAGCACCAGCCCTGAGCCTGTGCGGCCTTCCCCTCTCTGCTTCCGGGCCGAGGGCCCACTCCCTCCCAGCCCCAGCCCCCAGCCCCCCCCCAGCCCCCCCCCAGCCCACAGCCCCCTCCTGTCCCCCTCAGCCCCCAGCCCAGCCACGTGGCCTCTGCTCTGCCCCAGCTCACATACCCTGGGCCTCCCGCAGAGCTCACACCCGTGTCCACAGCAGCGCCCCCCAAGGCCGGAGGCAGGACCCCTGTGTCCACCGGAGATGGATGGATGGACAGAACGTGGTCCCTCCATGCAATCCTCCTCAGCCCCACAGAGACCCTGCATTCAAATACATCCCCCCCCACACACATACACACACACACACTCCTCCTGCCCATCTGGCCTTCGTCCCTCCGCACGGGGTGGGGCGCAGCCAGGCACACCCCGTCCTCGCCATGCCCTCCTGGCAGGCCCCAGACAGGCATCACTAGGGAGAGGCGAGGGGACAGGGCGCCAGAACGGCCCTCCCTGTGGCCATGGCCACGTCTTTCCTGGCCGCAGAGCGCCCTCTGGTGGTCACATGGGGAGTTTTCGGGGACTCAGGGAAGAAACGGAATGTGATGGGTCCCAAGGTCAAGGCCTGAGGGCTGCCCAGGGACTGAGACGTGGGAGCAGGAAGTACAGGGAGCGGGGTGCGTGTGCGTGTGTGTGTGTGTGTGTGTGTGTGGGGGGGGCACATCAGACCTCTGATTTCTCAGAAGTGAGTGGTGTTACTACCCCATGGTGCAGCTGGGGCCGGGAGGCCACAAAGCGGGTGTCACCAGGCCTCTGGGCCTTCATCCCCCCGGGGCCCACTCCCTCCCCCCGCTCTGCCCCCCAGCCGGGGCCATCCTTTGTAGGGGCACGGGGGCTTGCAGCCAGGGGCAGGGCACCTCGTGGCGTGCACGCAGGCGTGGGCAGCCCTCAGGACACGGGGTGCCAGGCCCCCTCACCCTCCTGCTCGGCCCAACCCGGGCCCTGCGCTCTGCCCCGCACCGCCCCCCACGGAGGACCCGGGAGCCTGACCGAGGGCGGGCGGGAGGTGAGCTCTGAAAGCTGGGGATTCCTGGGGGAGAGGCGCGGCCTTCGTGGTGTTAATGAGGGGCTCGGAGGGAGCCGGGGTGGGGTGGTCGCGGGAGGAACTGCGGGAGGAACTGACCTCGTGATTGGGGCGGGCGCTCTGTCCCCGGGGGCCCAGCACTGCAGCCCAGCGCCTCGCGGGCAGGACGGGAGAGACCCCGGACTGGAGGACGTGCCCACGGGCGTCCGGGCGTCGGTCCCACCTGCTCTCTGGTCTCCTGGGTCAGGCTCCCAGTGGGGCCCAGCGCCAACAGGGCTGCCCCACACGGAGGGCAGGAGGGGAGGCTGACCTTGGCTCCAAGTGGGCACTTGGCGTCACAGAAGAGAGGGGGCGCTGGAGCCCAGGGGGGCTGCCGAGGCTCCAAAAACACAAAGGGAAACGCAGCGGGGTGGGAGCTGCAGTGTGCTCCGTGGGGGTCAGGGGGTGTAGGTTAGGGGGTGGGGAGCTGCAGTGTGCTCTGTGGGGGTCAGGGGGTGTAGGTTAGGGGGTGGGGAGCTGCAGTGTGCTCTGTGGGGGTCAGGGGGTGTAGGGGGGGTGGGGAGCTGCAGTGTGCTCTGTGGGGGTCAGGGGGTGTAGGGGGGGTGGGGAGCTGCAGTGTGCTCTGTGGGGGTCAGGGGGTGTAGGTTAGGGGGTGGGGAGCTGCAGTGTGCTCTGTGGGGGTCAGGGGGTGTAGGGGGGGGGGGGAGCTGCAGTGTGCTCCGTGGGGGTCAGGGGGTGTAGGGGGTGGGGAGCTGCAGTGTGCTCTGTGGGGGTCAGGGGGTGTAGGGGGGGTGGTAGCTGCAGTGTGCTCTGTGGGGGTCAGGGGGTGTAGGTTAGGGGGTGTAGGAGCTGCAGTGTGCTCTGTGGGGGTCAGGGGGTGTAGGGGGTGGGAGCTGCAGTGTGCTCTGTGGGGGTCAGGGGGTGTAGGTTAGGGGGTGTAGGAGCTGCAGTGTGCTCTGTGGGGGTCAGGGGGTGTAGGGGGTGGGGAGCTGCAGTGTGCTCCGTGGGGGTCAGGGGGTGTAGGGGGTGGGGAGCTGCAGTGTGCTCTGTGGGGGTCAGGGGGTGTAGGGGGCTGCAGTGTGCTCTGTGGGGGTCAGGGGGTGTAGGGGCAGGGTGTGTCAGCTGGACCCACTCCCCTTGTCCTTCCACAGGGACCCCCCTGGAGGAGAGGGCTGAGGCCTGTCACCGCTCCCTCCCTCAGACACGGCTCCCCGAGGAGGAGGGCGCCTCAGTGCCCGTGTGTTTGCAGCCACTGCCCTGCACAGGCCGGAGCCCTGCTTTACTGGGCACTTAGTGTGTGCCAGGCCCCAGATGGGGGTCATGCTTCTGACAGCTCAGGAGGGCCAGGGTCCCCAGTGGAGAAACCGAGGCTCAGAGTCACAGTCCCTGCCCCCAGACCTGCACCCCCCTTTCCGCTGGGTCCGTGTGAGCCCGGGAGCCAGCTGTGCGGCCTGGGAGCTGCCTCCCACCTGGCGCTGCAGACCCGCTTCGTGTTTGTATTTTTATTGATGTCAGAGAGGAAGGGAGAGGGAGAGAGAGACATCAATGATGACGGAATCACTGATCGGCTGCCTCCTGCACGCCCCCTACTGGGGACTCGAGCCCACAACCTGGGCCTGTGCCCTCGGCCGGGATCGAACCCGGGACCGTTCAGTCTGCAGGCTGGCCCTCTATCCACTGAGCCACACCGGCCAGGGCAGACCGGCTTCTGTTTAACCCTCACCAGAGGATGCGGTTTGTTTTCCTTTCACTAATAGAGAGAGAGGCAGGGAGAGGCACAGAGAGAGAAACATGGATCGGTTGCCTCCCACGTGCAACCTGACCAGGGATGGAACCGCAACCTGGGTATGTGCCCTGACCTTTCGGTGCTTGGATGGTGCCCCAACCACTGAGCCACCCAGCCAGGGCAGACCCTGCCTTCTTAAGCCTCCCCGTGGAGGCTCTTGGGAGGAAAGGCTCCTCCCAGTCCCACCAGGAGTGTGAGGAGAGGCCGGGCCAACCAGCTCTGAAGGCTGGAGCCTCCGGGGTCCTTGGGCACCCGGCTCTGAGCAGCCTGCGTTCCTCTGTTTGACCCGGCGTGGAGGGTGGGCGCTCCCTGGGGCCCTCGGCCGGTCCATCACCTCTTTGCTCATTCATTCCCGCCGTGGGCTGTGCAGACAAGGCTAACGGCACCAGCGCTGGCCACGGCCTCAGCGTGGCTGGCAACCTCCCATTTCACAGCTGAGCAAACCGAGGCCCAGAGCTTGTGCCACACAATGGCCTTTTCTGGGCCAGGACTACGGCCACCTGCCCGACACGGGTGCCGCCTCTGGGGTCTGTGCCTCTAGATGAGGAGCCCCCCGGGCGGGGGTCCTGAGGAGGCCTGGTCTGTGAGCCACCTCCCTGCGGCTCTGCGCCTCCCTGGGACCAACGGGTGCGGAAGGAAGGCCGTGTGGCCAGAGCGGGGACCCCGGGCCATGCATCCAACGCTGGAGTGGCTGCTGTAGCCATGGAGGGGTGCAGTCAAGAACCCAGGGGACCCCCTTGGATGCTGGGGCCAGCACGCTGGCTTCTGGTCCTTGCTTGGCCCCTGGGTGACCCTGCTGTCCTGCCCCCGGAGCCGGAGCCGCAATCCTCCCGCCCTCAAAGCCAGCGGCTCCCAGGTGCTCTGCCCCTGAGTCAGGGTTTGCTGCCCTGAGTCACCTGGGTGGGGGTCGTGCAGTCACCGTCAGCCCTGGGGCCGGGGCTCTGAGACAGAGAGCAGACACCCACTGCTTTCGGGAGATCCAGCTGGCAAATGGGATTACGGCTGCAGATGTAACTACATTTCAGACGGTTAACCCGCTTCTTACCCGGTTCAGAAATGAGCTTCCCTCCCCAGCTGAGGCCGGAGCCAGCGGCTCAGCCCTGCTTTCTCAAGCAGACACGTGGCTCAAGAGGCATGAAAAATGCATGAGGCGGAGTGACCATGAGAGGAAATGTACGTGCTTGCCTTCCTCAATGGCCCTCTCCCTGCACCTCCCAGGCCGGGCCCAGTCAGATGGCTTTACTCAACACTCTCTCTTTAAAAAAATACATATATATATATATTTTATTGATTTCAGACAGGAAGGGAGAGGGAGAGAGAGACAGAAACATCAATGATCAGAGAGAATCATTAACTGGCTGCCTCCTGCACACCCCACAATGGGGACCAAGCCCACAACCCAGGCATGTGCCCTGACCGGGAATCAAACCCGGGACCCTTGAGTCCACAGGCCAACGCTCTATCCACTGAGGCAAACCGGCTACGGCTCAATACTCTATGCGCAGGGCTGGCTGAAGGCGGGAAGGCGGGGTGTCCACCTGCCCGTGTTCCTTCAGCACAGCCGTTGGGGCCTGGCTTCGGGCTGGGGCCCAGCTGAGTCCCCAGCGAAGAGGCTGAACCATCCGTGGTCCACAGGCTGGGTGGATCCAGGACAGGGCCACCTGAGCAGATCACGGGATGGGGAGAAGTGGGTGATTGTGCGCCCCAATATCCACTTCCCTATCTGAGCTCCAATTCTAGCTGGGTGTGGTGCTGCTCAGCTACGAGATTCCATTACCCAGCCTTCCTTGCAGCGAGATCTGCCTGTGTGACCCGGTTCTGGCCAATGAGAATTAAGTGGGCGTGTTCAGGAACGGGGCGAGGCAGGCCCTTATTCGTCCTTCTTCTACCCAGCGGCCTGGAGAGCAACGGTGAGGGCAGGCCTCCAGCAGCCATCTAGGACTCTGAGGTGAAGGGCCACGTGCTCTGGAAGGCAGAGCAACAAGCTGGCAGGAGCCTGGGTCCCTGATGACCTGTGTGGCCTTTATACAAGCCCTGGTTTCGTATCTACCTCTGGACATCTGCCGGAAGCCAGTTCCAGCAGGTCAGCAGGGCTGAATCATCTGGAGATGGCTGAGGGCATTTCCCCAAACCTGAAAAGGATGCAAAAATGATTGCTTGCTGCCAGACAGCCGAGGGCATCTGAATCTACATGTTATTGCCTCCTGCTGGCCAAACACCTGAACAGCTGGAGGTAATTCTTCCAATCTGACAATGGATTCTGGGTACTAAACCCTGGCCTTTGATGTTTATCTACCTTGCCTTAGGACAGTTTGTGTTAACAAAAAGCAAGGGGTCCAGAGAGAGAGAACTTGGTTTCTTCAGCCAGGCTCCTCTGGCCCCCGAAATGCCTTCCAAAATTATGTTTCGTCTCTGGAATCTTATTTAATTTACACACAGCCCTTCTCCAGATTCCTGACCCTTCTAGATGGCGGATCAAGACCACCGGCAGACATCTGTCATGGGAAAGAAACGCACACATTAATCGTATTTAAGAACTGCTTTTTTTGCCGAAACCGGTTTGGCTCAGTGGATAGAGCGTCGGCCTGCGGACTCAAGGGTCCCGGGTTCGATTCCGGTCAAGGGCATGTACCTTGGTTGTGGGCACATCCCTGTTGTGGAGCGGATGCGAGTGAATGACCACTGGAGCCCAGACCAAATTAAAATTTAGGGAGCCTTTATTAGCCGGGTGGCCGGACAACCCGGCGACTGCTCTGCCATTCTCCACGCAGGGAGACCAGAGAGCAGCAGCGACCCTTTGTGTAGGACCACTTTTAAGCACATTAACCACATCCGGTTTTTGCAGAACAAGTAACCCAAGACAAAACACTTTTCCCAAGCAACGTCAGGATCAAGCCAATGACGACCATGTTATTCACAGGGTCATCCTGTTCTTCAGAAAGCTGACAGTGTTCTGTGAAAGAAGGCTACGTGCTGGGAAGGGGTCATGAGACCATATCTCAAGGCCTGGCCTGGTGTCAGCACTGACAATTCTATCTGGGGCATAGTCCACGGCCTCTCTGGAAGCATGTTCAAAAATTCCCACTCTCCAACATTCCCCACTGGTTTTATGTACATGAGTCAAATCATTGACTCTTTTGGGTCATTGTTGATGAGGGAGTTATATTGACCTATGAGGACTATAAGCTTGATAGAATTAATTCTCTGCTGAATAAAGTCAGTGGGCCTGTTTATAAGATAAGGGCCCAGAATGAGGGCCAGGACTAATCTTTATAGGGTCTGAAGAGTTTTGGACTCTCTATTTTGCCTGGGCTGTCTTAAGCTGGGTGTGATGAAGCCACGTCGGGATCCCATCGACCTTGACTGCTGTGGAGGTGGTCCTTTCCAGGTAGGAGTCAGTCAGAGTCACCAGGGTGGAAGGATGGACCGGATCAGAGATGCTTCTGGACTGCTTTCTGGGTAGACTGTGAAGCCTGTAAGAACTTGAGCAAAGATTGGTTACGGATTTCAGCTTTTCTAGATTGGGTTTCCATGTAAGCTGGTGAGGTGGGTAGGTCAGGGTTTGGAAGAGTCACTAGAATCTGTAGAGGCCCCACTGGTTTTAGGGCAGCCTCATCTGCAGCCTTGCTCCCTCTTGCTTCTGGGGAGTCCCCTTGTCTCACATAGGTAGAGATGGAAAGACTTAATTATATCTGGTAGTGCTAGTTGGCCCATCGTCCTTGCTCTGCTCATATCTGTCTAACTGCCTAATATATTACCTCAAGGATCCTGGCTCTGAATTCTTTTAGGGAAAATGGACGTCGTTAGGCTCTTCTAGCTACTTCCTGCTGAGGTGGGTCAGAAGTTTCTCTCAGAGCCAAGAGATCCTTGCTGTCTGTCAGAGGGACAATAAGGCCTGGGCACAGAAGGAGGTGGGCTTGTGACCCGGTGGAGACAAACTGTAACAAATGGTCTGGTGGAAGGGAAAGAAAACCCTTCAGTTTTAATAACTAATATTGAAGTAGAATTTTTCTCCTCAAAATTACCCCTATGTTTATCCAAATCAAGATTAATTTATCTGTTGTATTTAATTTGGCCTGATTGTTTGCATAAACATAACAAGAATGGTAACTGACCACCTTTGCTGGAATCTCATGATTGAATCTTAATGTGCCCCGTAGGGCCAGGAAGCCAAGCCATCCAGCTGCCGTCAGGCCTGCCTGTAGTACCTTCTGAGTTAGGTGAATCCTCACCTGTAGTGGAAGGCCCATCTCAGTAGCCCTCCTACTCTTCTCGGCTCAGAGTGCTTGGGGGTCCCGCAGGGACGCAGAGGCGCCCTTATTGCTCCCCTTCTACTCTGACCAACCGCCAGTGATGGTAGGATATGGGCCTGATGCTCCAGCACCAGCTATTTTCAGGGCTACCAAGCAGGATACCAGGCTTTCTCCGTGGCACTCTTATTGGCTTCAAGTCTTCAGAGTTCAGACAGGGCTCTTTAAAACATGATAATCCAGTCAAAGTTTCTGGTTAATAAAACCACTATTGGAAACCGGTCTTATTGTATTTATGCAAAGAAATGTATTGCCAAATTTCGGAGGAATTGTATAAGGAGAAAAATATACTGACCTGCTTTAAGATCTGATTTTCCTTGCCAGTCCTTTTTACGGACTTTTCAAATTATAAAAAACAGTAACTGTTAGATTTCTTTTATTAGACCCTCACAAAGTACTTTGGCATAAGCTATTTACCCTCTGTTTAGGGAGGTAGAATGCAAATTATTTACTCTTCCTGGCTTACTGGCCTGCATTATTTGATTTCTTTACAACATATCTCTTCTCCTTCTTATACCTACACAACCTTCTATTGAAACAGATACTTCTAAATTAGCCTTTAAACCTTCTTTCTATGTCCTTTAAAAATGCATAACCATGCCTCAGACCTTCTACTCAGTATTCCTTATTCTTTGAAACTTTAATCCTTTAATGAATCCTAAAAACTAAACAGCCAGAATTTCTTAGACCTTCTGTGATAAAACTAAGAGCTGGTAAAAATATTTCTTTTTGAGAGACAGATTTTTTAAAACTTAAATATTAAAGATATTATATCTTAAAGTTCCTTTGCTGAATATTCTACCACCGCCCAAGAAGTACCCAGTAACCACACCCTGCCAGGCTCAGTCTTCATGTGCATTGGAAGGTTAAAGAGAAGAAAACGGGCAGAGGAAGATCCACTGTGTTTTGCCAGCAGAGTTCAGATAAGCAAGAAACCAAGGACGCCAGCAGAGCTGGTTGTACCCAGCAAAATCAACAAAAACCTATCTCTCCCTGCTCTCCCCCTTTTCTGCATTAACCATTTACTCGGTCCTTAGCAGGGGAAATAAGCCAAGCTTTCTGAGACTCTGTATAACTAGGCTTTTTACACTTAAGGAACAGCTGTTCTCCCTCCCAGATTTTCCTTCTTTACTCCAAGGCCGCAGAGGATCTCAACCTTCACCACTTCTGATATCTCCAAACATTCTCTGTCCCCCAGCCTAGGGCTTCTCTAGCTCAGCAGGCTGAGAGTGAATTCTACCGCCTCCACCCTTTCTATACCTGCTCCGGAGAAGTTTCAACCCAACAAGCCTTTGCTTAAACTTCTCTGGATTGGCAACCTTCACAAATTAACCCTAGAATTCCAAAATTTCAATTTAATACAGCAAATTCACAAATCAGAGCAAACTGAAACCCTTACTTATACAAACATAGACAGAAATTTTTATTACTAAGTGGGCTGATTCCCTCTCTGACGGAGAACAAAAGACTCTGAGAAAAAGGTGTCTCAGCAGCTGCTAAAGACTTTTGCATTCCGTCAGAGCAGGTCCGCCCTATCTTTAAACAAATTAAACAACAGAAAGAGATAACAAATACTCTCACACTTACATTTATACACCAGACAGTCTGAGTTTTTGACCTAGGGGAGGTGATCAAGCTCCCCCTTCCACTCACTGGGATATGGGAAAGTTGGCCATTCCCGCTCACAAAATTTCTGTAAATCAAAAGCATTAACGGAAGCTCCATAATCATCTGCTCGCCGCTTGAATTCCTGAAAATTTTCAAAAAACATGCAGGGGAGTACAGACAGAAGAACATGAAGCAGACTGACCCATTCTAATGATAAAGACAATTAGACCACAATAACACAGAATAACAAAGACAAAGACAACCAAACAGGATCACCGGGCACCGTCGTGCACCGGGATCTGGTCTCGGAAGTTGCGCTGCGTCCAGCCTTCCAGAGACCCCAGATGGGCACCCACAGAACAGAACCAGAAACAAGTTTCTTACCGGTAAGAACCAGATCCAGGTGGCTCCAATCAGTCAATCAGGAAATTTAGCAGACGGGGTCTCCGGCCTCTGCCAGTCCCGGGGCTGAGGAACGTCTCTCAGAGATCTCCCCCTGGTTCGGAGAGTCCGGGGACCCCGGTGGGCTCTGGTCACAGGACCAGTCAAAGGCTGGTGATCTCGCTGGGGCATCTCCAAATGTTGTGGAGCGGATGCGAGTGAATGACCACTGGAGCCCAGACCAAATTAAAATTTAGGGAGCCTTTATTAGCCGGGTGGCCGGACAACCCGGCGACTGCTCTGCCATTCTCCACGCAGGAAGACCAGAGAGCAGCAGCGACCCTTTGTGTAGGACCGCTTTTAAGCACATTAACCACATCCGGTTTTTACAGAACAAGTAACCCAAGACAAAACACTTTTCCCAAGCAACGTCAGGATCAAGCCAATGACGACCATGTTATTCACAGGGTCATCCTGTTCTTCAGAAAGCTGACAGTGTTCTGTGAAAGAAGGCTACGTGCTGGGAAGGGGTCATGAGACCATATCTCAAGGCCTGGCCTGGTGTCAGCACTGACAATTCTATCTGGGGCATAGTCCACGGCCTCTCTGGAATGCTCAAAAATTCCCACTCTCCAACAATCCCCAGTAGGGGGTGTGCAGGAGGCAGCTGATCGATGTTTCTCTCTCATCGATGTTTCTAACTCTCTATCCCTCTCTCTTCCTCTCTGTAAAAAATCAATAAAATATATTAAAAAAAAAAAAAAAAAAAAAAAAAAAGAACTGCTTTTTTGAGTTTTGCCTCACTATGCGGTCAAACCTCACTAGAGCTGACTGATGTATTGGGAAGAACACTTAAAGAGGACAACTGCGTGTGCGGGAGCCGGAGGCATGGCCTTCGTGGGGCCGCATACAGCTCGCGTGGGTGGGTGGCGCTGTGGGATGCCTGGCAGGTCGGCAGGAGCTGGCCCTGGGGGTAAGGCCTCCTGGACTAAGCCACGGAGCTCCGTCTGCCCCCTCTAGACCAGGAGCGGTGGAAGCGATGAGGAGCCCCCCGGAGGGCCCATAAAAATAGTGAATAGAGCCCTAACCGGTGTGGCTCAGTGGATAGAGCGTCGGCCTGCGGACTCAAGGGTCCCAGGTTCGATTCCGGTCGGGGGCATGTACCTTGGTTGCAGGCACATCCCCAGTGGGGGGTGTGCAGGAGGCAGCTGATCGATGTTTCTCTCTCCCTTTTTTTTAAAAAATATATTTTTATTGATTTCAGAGAGGAAGGGAAAGGGAGAGAGAGAGAAAACATCCATGATGAGAGAGGATCATTGATCGGCTGCCTCCTGCACGCCCCCCCCAAACCTCCAGTGGGGATTGAGCCTGTAACCTGGGCATGTGCCCTTGACCAGACTCGATCCCGGGATCCTTCAGTCCACAGGCCGACGCTCTATCCACTGAGCCAAATCGGCTAGGGCTCGATGTTTCTCTCTCATCGATGTTTCTATCTCTCTATCCCTCTCCCTTCCTCTCTGTAAAAAATAAATAAAATATATTTTTTTAAAAAAGAATAGTGAGTAGTGTGTGTGGGGGGGTCAGGCGTGTGGGGAGGACCGGGGAGGGGACTGGCATCTACAGGGATGTGAGGAGCTGCCAGTTTTCCTCCACGATCCATCGTGCCCTCCCCCCGCTTGGTGTCTGGGTGCCACCTGTTCTGTCCAGTGGGAGCGGCCCCGGCCGGCACCCAGCTGTGACCAGGGTTCCCAGCCCCAGAGCAGCTGCGCGGCCATAGACTGGGCCGCGTCAGTGGGGTGCGGGCAGGGGTGGTGTCAGTGGGGTGCGGGCAGGGGTGGTGTCAGTGGGGTGCGGGCAGGGGTGGTGTCAGTGGGGTGCGGGCAGAGGGATGTGGATGCCATGTCACTGGCTTAAAAGGAAATTTCTTTTTAAAAAAAATATATTTTTTATTGATTTTTTACAGAGAGGAAGGGAGAGGGATAGAGGATTAGAAACATCGATCAGCTGCCTCCTGCACACCCCCCACTGGGGATGTGCCCGCAACCAAGGTCCATGCCCTTGACCGGAATCGAACCTGGGACCCTTGAGTCCGCAGGCCGACGCTCTATCCACTGAGCCACACGGTTAGGGCAAAGGGAAATTTCTTGTTTGGACTCTCTGCTCCCCCACGCGGAAGCTCAGGCATGCCCGTGACCCCACTGGAGCCCGGCAGACCCAGGAGACCAGGCCACGTCCTGGGGATGTCCATGCAGCAAGACAGACAGACCCGTCCCCTCCACACACAGAACCGCGCCTCACAGCCAGAGCCGGTTCTCGGTGCCTGGAACACGGTGGGTGGCCGCACCTGGGCGAGTGGTGTGTGTGTTACAGCATTTAGTGGGTGGAGGCCACGCCCCCTGCAGCACCCAGCACGGCGCCCAGCACCGAGAGGACGCGGCCCGGGTGCCCTGGAGCCGCGGGTGAGGAGCCTCAGCGCAGGTGGGCGGCCCCGGCCCAGCCTCGAGCCCTCACGGGAACACGTCCGAGGCCTTGGCCTGGCTCTCAGCGTCCCTCCTGGCTGGGTCCGGCCTCAGGCCTCTGCAGGCCAGTGTCCGAGTCCACTGAGCACGGGAGGGGGGAGGAGAGGGGAGGGGAGGGGAGGAGAGAGAGGGGAGGGGAGGAGAGCGGGGAGAGGGGAGGAGAGCGGGGAGGAGGGGAGGAGAGGGGGGAGGGGGGAGGAGAGAGGAGGAGAGGGGAGGAGAGGGGAGGAGAGGGGAGGAGAGAGAGGGGAGGGGAGGAGAGGAGAGGGGAGGAGAGGGGAGGAGAGGGGAGGAGAGGGGAGGAGGGGGGAGGGGGAAGAGAGGGGAGGAGAGGGGAGGAGAGGGGAGGAGGGGGGAAGAGAGGGGAGGAGAGAGAGGGGAGGGGAGGGGGAAGAGAGGGGAGGAGAGGGGAGGAGAGGGGAGGAGAGGGGAGGAGGGGGGAGGAGAGGGGAGGAGAGAGAGGGGAGGGGAGGAGAGGGGGTAGGGGGGAAGAGAGGGGAGGAGAGGGGGGAGAGGGGAGGAGAGGTGAGGAGGGGGGAGGGGGAAGAGAGGGGAGGAGGGGGGAGGAGAGGGAGGAGAGAGAGGAGGGAGGAGAAGGAGGGGGGAGGAGAGGGAGGAGGAGGGAGGAGAGGGAGGAGAGGGAGGAGGGGGGAGGAGAGGGAGGAGGGGGGAGGAGAGGGAGGAGAGGGAGAGGGAGGAGGGGGGGAGGAGAGAGAGGGGAGAGGAGGAGAGGGGAGGGAGGGGGGAGGGGAGGAGAGGGGAGGAGAGAGAGGGGAGGGGAGGGGAGGGGAGGAGAGGGGAGGAGAGAGAGGGGAGGGGAGGAGAGAGAGGGGAGGGAGAGAGAGGGGAGAGGAGGAGAGGGGGGAGAGGGGAGGAGAGGGGAGGAGGGGGGAGGAGAGAGAGGGGAGAGGAGGAGAGGGGAGCGTCCAGGTGGGGGACAGCGGGAAGAGGCGCAGAGGCAGGACTGACTGGGGACCACTCCGGCCATCACCAGCCTGTGGCTCTCAGGGGCAGGTGGTGGCCTGGGCTGTCAGGGGGAACCCCGCTGCAGGCCGAGGGGTGCCGGGCACATTTCCCTGCGTGCCTTGCTCGGGGGAGGCTTTGCTTTATCCCAGCGGAGCAGGCGGGTTTGCAGGCAGCGGGAGCAGCTCACCCTGTGACCAGACGCCTGAGCAGGTGCGCGGCCGGCCTGCCCCCCCCCCCCCCCCCCCCCCCCCCCCCCCCCAGCCTGTGCTGCCGGCTCTCTGGCTTCAGGGCCAGAGCGAGCCGCGGCCCCCGGCCGCACGGGGAGGGCTCGCGGTCAGGCAGGTGCCCCCGGCGGCGAGAACAGCACCCCTCACCCCGGAGGGTGACGGGTGGACGCAGCAGAGGGGGCGCCTCTCCCGTGGCTGGCGGGCTGCTGTGCCCCTGTCTCCTGGCACCTGGGGCGATGGCCCCACTGAGGGCTGGGGACAAGGCGGAGGGCCAGCCCAGTCACCAAGGCAACGACCCTTCCCTCCGCAGCCCCTGGCACCTCAGAGCCAAACAGCAAGTTCACTCACCAGGTGGCCCTGGGCCTCCACCCGATGCTTCCCCTCCTGGAGCCATAACCCCCACGGAGGCCAGAGGTCAGAGGTCAGAGGGTGGCCTGCACAGTGTACTCTGGGTGCACCCACGCTGGGTCCTCGGGCTCCAGGGTGCCCTGTGGAGTCGCGCCCAGCCTGGGGGAGGCCTCGGCCCCGAGGGCGGGGGGCGGGCTCCCCGAGGCTCTCTCAGGCTCCCCCGGAACTCCTCCATCTCCCACGACCTCTTCCCCTCCCCTGGGTGGGCTCCAGGTCTGTCTCACCGGAGGGTGCCCTGCGCCTCCACACGCGGGCCCTGCCCCTCGAGGGGGCTGGGAACCCCAAGGGGACTCGGAAGACCTCGCGCCCGAAGCGGGTCTGGGATGTGGACTCAGAACCTTCAGCCGCGTGTGCACGGGTCCGAGGGGCCGGGGGGCCGGGCGCGCACTCGCAGGCCCCTCCCCAGGGCGCCCTGGAGGATCCCAGGAGTCAGCCGGCGGGCAAGTGGGAGACACTCCATCCAGCCGCCTCTCAAGTCCTCCATGGCTCCCAGCGCCCCTAAACCCGGGTCTGCCCCCAGAGTCAGGTCTCCTCTCGCCCTGGGCGCCAGCAGCCGGTCCGGCCCCTGGATTCCTGCCCCGAAGGCTGCGCGGCCAGAGGCAGCATGTCCCACAGGGGGCTCCGCTCAGGGTCCCAGAGACCAGGCGCCCCTCACGGGGCTGGGAAGGACCCAGGCTCCTTGGGGCAGAGGCAGGGCCTGCGGCTACAGAGCTGAGGTCCCCGTGTCCTTGCTGGCTGCCGGCTCCCGGGTGCCCCCTGGACTCCTCACGCGAGGTCCCCGCCGCCTCCGAAGCTGGCTCTGGCACGTCCACCTCACTCTGAGCCCCTCTGCCTGCCCCTCTGCCGTGAGCGAGAAAACTCTGCTTTTAAAGGCTCACGTGCCCGGCCGGCCTGGCTCCGTGGTGGAGGGTCAACCCGTGAACCAGGAGGTCACAGTTCGATTCCCGGTCAGGGCACCCGCCCGGGCTGTGGGCTCGATCCCCAGTTAGGGGCGTGCAGGAGGCAGCTGATGGATGATTCTCTCTCATCAGTGTTTCTTTTCTTTTTAAAACATATTTTTATTGATTTCGGAGAAGAAGGGAGAGGGAGAGAGAGAAACATCAATGATGAGAGAGGATCATTGATCGGCTGCCTCCTGCACGCCCCACACTGGGGTCGACCCTGCAACCCGGGCCTGTGCCCTGACGGGGAATCTAACCGTGACCTCCTGGTTCATAGGTTGATGCTCAACCACTGAGCCACACCGGCTGGGCCTATCAATGTTTCTATCTCTCCCTCCCTCTCCCATCCACTCTCTCCAAAATCAATAGAAACATATTTTTAAAAAAATAAAGGGCTCATGTGACTGGGCCAGGCCCACTGGTTAACCCCCCTGTGATGAACTCAAAGTCAGCTGATCAGTCACGTGATCACTTCCTTTGCCACGTGACACAAGTTCACATCACCACATCCCGTCCCTGGGGTCAGGGCAGGGCATCTTGGGTAAGGTGACCAGACGTCCCGCTTTTGGCGGGACAGCCCCGATTTTTAACAATTTGTCCCGCGTCCCGCGGCATTTTAAAAAGTCCTGATTTTTGGAAAGAATGCACGACAAGCTAGGGAACGGCGGGAGAACGGGAAGGGAATATACGGTTTTCGGTGGCCACGTGGCTATTTAGCCAGGATATGAGTTTTATATTATTTTTGTTAATTTTATAATGTTAATCTTTAATAATAACAAATAATTGTTGAGAACTGATTATCGAGAACTGCTTATCAAAGTTCGCATTGTTGGTCAGTTGTTAGAATTCGACCACCATTGTTGGGACTTAATGAACAATGGCATTTTTTGGGGATTGGCAACGACAAAAACATTTTGTAACTGTCTCTCAGACGATACACATCGTACTGCGTGCTAGGAAGCTAGTTAAACAAGTGATGTCATTACAAATCAGCTATTCAGATAATTTAGGTAAGTAATTTATTTATTTATTTCATAAATATATAAATTTTCTTGAATTTAGCAGACAGTACTCGTATTATTTATATTTTATAGTGGCGGCAAAAAGTCTAGTGCCGGCCTTGAAAGTGATACTTACGACTTATGTTACGGCAAATTCAGAGGAAAAATAATACAAGTTAGTATTGTTATTATTTAGAAAGAAATATAGGATTAAAATAATTTTTAAAATATAGTTACTTTATAACAATCAAATTAATTTAATTTATAAACTAACAATAAAATATGTTCATGTAATTATGTACCTACTTACTGTGTTTTTAAGCAACATGTATATAATAATTTATAATATAATTTTAAATTATTTTTTTAGATTTTTAACATAATGAGTAAGAAAAGAGGATGCAAATTCAACGATGATCTAAGAAGTGAATTTCCTTTTATTAAAAAAACCAAAAGCGATTACAATATAGACCAAATTTTTAATCAAGAACCTCCCCCCGTCCCCCCAGGGCCGAAACCGGTGTGGCTCAGTGGATAGAGCGTCGGTCTGCGGACTGAAGGGTCCCAGGTTCGATTCCGGTCAAGGGCATGTACCTTGGTTGCGGGCACATCCCCGTAGGGAGCGTGCAAGAGACAGCTGATCGATGTTTCTCTCTCATCGATGTTTCTAACTCTCTATCCCTCTCTCTTCCTCTCTGTAAAAAAACCAATAAAAAATATATATTTTTTTAAAAAAGGCCCCCCCCCCCCCCCCCCCCGGTCAATGGTATCCCGCTTTACCAATGTTAAAATCTGGTCACCTTAATCTTGGGGGCCATTTAGAATTCTGACCCCTGCGCCGCCATTCCTCTCCAGGCCCCCCTCAGGGACCTCACTGCCCCTGGGCTTCACCCAGTGGGGCCTCGTGGCCTCGTCCTCTGCTCGCACCACACCCAGTGTCCCCCTGAACGGGGGCTCCACTTCCGGAGGCTCAGGCCCCGCCTCCCCGGAGGCTGAGAGTGAAGTGAGAGAAGCCCAGCTCTGGGCCCCGTGGGCCTGGGCTCCAATCCCAGCTCCGCCAACTGTGTGGCCTCGGCCAAGCCCTTCCTTCTCTGCCTCAGTTTCCTCACCTGTGCAATGGGTTTAGCAGCATCATTTCACAAGGCTGCCTGAGCTCCACCAGGCAAGCACGTGCTCCTCATCTGGAAGGGGCTCCATACACGCCCGGTGTAGCCTGAGTAGAGATTTGGGGGGCACAGGAAATGCTTGTCAATGGAGCCAGAGACAAGGAGGGGGCGGAGAAAGGCGGCCAGCAGAGGGTGTGCTGGATGCTGGGGCGGTGGCTGAGGTCAAACTCAAGGTTCAAAGGAGTCCCTGTCAGGTCCCTGGTCTCCCTCGTTTGCAACATGGCAGGCCTGGATGCCAGCGGCCTCCTGGGAAACCATTCATTCGCCCACCAACGGTTTATTGAGCACTTACTATGTGCCAGGTTCGACCTTACCCCCTGGGGACAGAGCGGGAACCAAAGCGGACAAGGAGGTGGTCCCCAGGGAGCTTACCGACTGGCGATGGACAGGACTCAGATAATGACAGGTTTTGCCTTCCGTGTCACCAGGGGGACAGCAAAGTGTTATGATACAGAACACCAGTGAGCACTGTGAGGGAGGAATGTGAGGGCCCCTCTGACGTGGGGCATGTGGGCTGGGGCCTCACAGAACCGGGGACAGCACTGCACTTGAAGGGACAACGTGTGCAAAGGCCCTGGGGCAGGAGCTGGCTTAATGTGTCCAAGTGACAAAAGGAAAGACCAGGCGACAGAGAGGAGAGGACCAGGGCCTGTGATGAGGCCGAGGAGGGCCAGGCAGGGGCCAGGTGGTGCCAGGCTGGACCCGCACTGACCGAGTGCCCGCCGTCTGCTCTCGGTCAGCTCATCCCCCTGCCAGAAGCCCTGGGGCTGCGGGGTTACAGGCCCCCCGCATGGAGACGAGGAAACACGAGCTGCAGACGTTGGGAACTTTGCCCTGCTGGGCCCAAAGGTGCCTAAGACCCATCCGGGGTCCCTAGGGTGCCCTCTCTGGACACTGCCGCCTCTGGGGCATTGGCTTGTCCTTATTGAGTGGGAACCGGAGCCCCATCCCTGGCAGAAGGGACCCCTCTACTTCCTTCCGCCCGATCCTTCCCGCCTTAAACATGTGGCCCCTCCTGCTCAGGGGGAGGAGAGCTGCAGTCCCATTTGGGAGGAGGGACAGGTGGGGTCACGCAGCCCTGCAGCCCTGGATTTAGCCCTGGGAACGCAGGCAGCTGCGTCTGCTCCCTGCATGTATGCATGTATGGGTGCATGCGTGCATGTATGCATGCACAGACGCCGGAGGGAAACAGCCCGGTGAGGGGAGCGGGTCCCCTGAGCGGTCCTTGAACCTGGCCCGGCGCCGTTCCCTCCCGCCGCCGGCAGGGGGCAGCAGGACGCCGCGTATCTGAGATCGTGAACCAACCCCGGTGTCCCGCCCGCGGACCGTAACCCTCTCACCTCCCGGCCCCAACCCTGCAGAGTCGACCTGGAGGGGACAAGGGTGGGCGATGGGGTCCCTGCACCCCGGGCCTGGGGCTGGCCGAGGCCGGAGGTGGGAGGAGGCCCCACTGCGTGGCTCTCCAAGCCGCGCCGCAGACCCACGGCTCCCGAGGATTCGCCCTATTAACGGGCAGGAGACGGAGGACGATGGCGGCGGGGGCCGGGGCCGGGGTGGGGACACCGCCCGTCTGCAAGTCCCCGGGAGGCGGGGTGGCCCGCGACCCCAGGCCTGGGCGCACCCGCGGCCCCGCGTCTGAGCCCGCAGTGGCCGCCAGGTGGCAGCATCGGCCCGCGGGTCCGAGCTCCTCCGACGCTCCCTACCCCGCGCCGACCCCCTCCGGCTGCGGACCGCGAGGGCTCGGCCCTGACCCTCCAGTCTCCAGAGTTCCGCCTTCTGTTCCGCAGGGGACACGGGGGGTGAGGCTGCTACGGTCATTGCACGTATTTCTGTGCCTCAGTTTCCCTGCCTGTGATTGTCTCCAACTCCCGTGCGTCTGGGAACCCCGCGTCCTGCCGGCTCTGCACAGCTGCAGGCCCCCCTCTGACCGAGGGGCCGGAATGGCCCGCGCCCGCCCGGGTCATGGCAAAGGTCCAGGGGATTTGAAGGATTAGGAGGGGATCAGGGGCCGGGGTCGCCGGGGACTGCAGGGGGCGGGGGAGGGCGGCTCTGGGCTCCAGGTCCCTGCCTGAGCTTGGCTGGGTGGGACGCAGGGTGACTGCAGCACCCCCACCCCGCCCCCCAATACTCCCACCCTGGCAAGTCTGGGTCCCAGTTGGTCCCAGGGGACTAAGCTCTCCGCGGCTCCATCCACTCGCCCGGGGAGCAGGAGAGGGGCCCGAGGTTAGGCTCCCGGTCGCTGTCCCTGCCACCCCCACACCCCAACAGCGAGGGTTTCAGCTGAGCAGGCCCCTCACTCCAGCCTGGGCCCCGCCGGTCTGACCTCCCGCTCTCCAGCCCCGCACTGGGGATCCCCAGACTGGAGGGGCCAGGGGCTGGGGAGGGGAGGCAGGGACCCCTGAAGGCTGGAGTTCCCCTCCGAGTCTGGGAAGCGCCCCCATGTCCCCCAATCGTCTCGATGATGGGAAACTTAGTAGAGGGGCTCCCGCAGGTCACCTGAGGCCCCCCCCCCCCCCCCCCGCATCTGGCCGCGCCTGTCCCTTCCCGCCCCGCCCGGAGGCAGCAGTGCTGACAGGTGCTGGAGGGGAGCTCGGATCCAGGTCTGCGGGGAGGCCTTGCTGCGGGCCAAGGGTGTGGCCCCGGGGACCCCGGTGCTGGGGGAGGGGGAGCGCCAGAACCAAGGTATGGCTGGGTGGTCTCTCCCTCCCCCACCAGAAACCGGAGGCTGAGTGGCCGTCACGATCTGTACTGTCCATTCCCGGCCCCCGCCCCACCCCCATCCCGCGGGCGCAGAGGCCGGCCAGCCCCGCGCAGGTGTCTCTTCCGAGCCGCGCCCTCCCCGTGCCCCCCCCCGCCCCGCACCCAATCTCCCTCCCCCAGCCCCGTCCCAGCAGGACCGTCGGAAGGGAGCCGGCCTGGGGAGGGGGTGGGGGGGGGTGGATGCGTCTGTGTGTCACGGGGGAGGGAGGAGAAAAGGGAGGGGAGAGACGGGGAGCGAGGGAGAGAGAGCGCGCAGCGAGCGAGGAGGGCGGGCGGGAGGCGGATCCTCCTACCTGGGGCGCTCGCTCCCTCGCAGCTCGTTCGCCGGGGCCGCGAGTCACCTGGGGAGGCCGACAAGTGCGGACACATTGGCCGCCGAGGCGCTCGGCGAGGCGCGCACGGCCCCAGGCGGCTGCGCCCAGGACAGGCAGCGCCAGCCCCGCCGCCGCTCTCGGGCCCGGGCCCGGGTCCCCGCCGGCGCTCGTGGGGCTCCGCGGCCGCTCAGTCGGGCTGCGAGGGTGCGCCCCGAGCCCAGGTCACTCCCCCGGCACAGGCGGCGGCGCCCCGGCTCACCATGGTGGCAGCGCGCGCCCAGTGCCCGCGCCTCGCCCGCCGCCGGAGCCGCAGCGCCGGCTGAGCGCGGTCCGCCAGGCCCCCGCCCCCCCGCCCGCCCGCCCGCCCGCGCGCCCCTCCGCCGCCGCTGTTTATGGCGCAGCCCCCCGCCCTGGATCATGCACAGAAACTTCCGCAAGTGGATTTTTTACGTGTTTCTCTGCTTTGGCGTCCTCTACGTGAAGCTCGGGTGAGTAACGCCGGGGCCGGGCCGCGGCCGGGGACGGGCCGCCGCGGGAGCCGCCTCCGGGGTCTCCTCGCGGGAACGCCGGGACCGGCGTGGGCCCTGGGCGGCTCTCCAGATCCGGGGCCGGCCTGGGTGCTGGCTCCTCGCCCAAGCCGAGCCCGGACGCAGCCGAGCCCTGAGCGGCGGGTCCTGGCGAGGGGCGCCCAGCCCGGGGCCGGAGGAGGAGGGCAGGCGCTCGGCGGCCGCGGGCGGGCTGGCGGGTAGCGGCGAGCGTGCCCGGCGCGTCCTTCCACCTGTTTGGGCTCCAGGCCCCGGGGGTGGGACGCGCCTTCCCTCCCCCGGGCTGCGCCGGGCGCTGAGCCCGGGCCGAGCGCTCGCCGCCCGGAGGGCGCGCCGGGGCGGGGGGCGGGGGTGCGTCGGGCGGTTCGGGAGGCCCCAGCGCGCGGGGGGCGCGCACCCCGCCCGCGAGCGCGCAGGCCGGGGCACCCGCCGCGGCCCTCCGTCTCTATCCATCACCCGGACGTGTTGAAATCACCTTGACAACTCGTCCGGCTGGCTCGGGATGGGCCGCGCGGCCGCTCGGGCCGCCTCGGGCTCGGTCCGGGCTCCGCGCCCCCGCCCTCCCGGGGCCCTGGGCCCGGCCCCCTCTCGCCGCGCTCCCCCTGGAGCGGCCGGGCGGGCGGGCGGGCGGGCGCCCGGCGGGCCGCGCTCGCGGCAGTAGCTGCTCCGAGTCGTATTTCCACATTCCTGAAGCCGGCCGAGTCCTTACCTGTTGAGCTGCGATCTCCCTTAGACACACTCTGACTCGGCCTCGCTCGAAGGGGGGGCGCGGGGAGCGGTGCACTCGCCGGGGGCGCCCAGGCCCCGCACCCCGCCGCTCCCAGCGCGCCTACTGTGCGCCGCCGGCAGCCGGAGGCGGGCGGGTCCCGGCGGGAGGGCCCAACGGTGCCGCGGGCGGAGGCGCGGCTTCCCCGCGGGAGGAGAGCCCTCTCGCCCTCGGCCCCTCCGGCGTGTCGCAGCTGGGGAAACTGAGGCCGGCAGGACGGAAGCCGTGTGTCCCGGCCTCGGTTCCGCAGAGCCGGGTCCCGGGCTGTGTGTTTATGGAGGTGCAAGTTCGCGCAGGGAGCCTGCTGGGGGTGCGGGTGGGGGTGGGGTGGGGAGGGAGACCGCTTTCTGGACTCTCCAGCAGCCCCTGCGGTTACTCTTTCTGTGCCCCCCAAAGTAATGTGCACCCCTAATGAGGCCCCCCCCAGCTCGCTGCTCAGCACCCAGGCCGCGCCCTCCCTGGCTCTCTGTGTTTAAGGATTCGGACACCCAGCAAGGAAGGCCAGGAGAGTGAGGGGCAGAGCTGGGAGGAGCACCTTCCCAGCACCCCTTCCCCCACGGGAGCCCTGAGAACCGCTCCTGGAAGGGCTCTGCGGCACCCCGCACCCCCCCTCAGTGCCCAGCCTGGGCTCCCAGGGCTGCCCCCCCCCCCACACACACCATGAGCCTCCTGCCCCTCTGCAAACAGGACTGCGCTCTGTCCATCTGACCTGGGTGGTGGCCAATGCGGGGGTAGGGGGTGGGGGGGGGGTAGGGAAAGCGGGCCTGGGAGACCCAGCCTGTGCACCCAGGCACGCGCCAGCCCTGGGCGTGCAGAGAGCGCCGGAGGGGCTCAGGCCCTGCCCTCCGCTCCCATCAAGGAACCTGGAGTGGAACATCCTCCCGGGGCCCCAAAGCACACACTCTCTCCTTCCCCGAGAGCAAGGGGACCCAGAGGGACACTGTGGGATCCACTAAGGGCCCAAGGGGGCTCAGCCCCTGCCACCAGCTCCCCCTCCCGTCCTTGATCTTGTGGGGGAGAGGGGAAGGGGGAGGAGGGAGGAGGAGCCCCCCCCAGGAGGAGCCCCCCCCCCCCGCCCGTCACCTCAGGGGTTAAATGACCTGGGAGCTCTGTGCGTTGAGGTTGAGGTTGGGTGGGCAGTGCCCCCCACACCCCTCATCCAGTGGCCTTGGCTGAGCTCTTTAAACTACCCAGCCCACCTGCCCTCATCTTAAAAATGGGGTAACAGCGCCTCCTTTCCTGGGCGCTGTGAAGGTTAGTCCTGGGGGCCTTTGTGTGGGACTGGGGGGTGTCCCCTCACACCGGCCCACATTTCTTATTGTTAATGCCGAGACCTCACAGCCGCTGCAGGCCCCTGGGTGCCTCCACAGCGCACCGGGGACCTCAGAGTGTGAGAGGTGGTCTGTGTTGGGATATTCCATGATCACAGCCTGCCCACAGCTGTGCACACACAGTACCCCCTCCCATGGCCCTCAGCCAGTGCAGGCCTCAGCCCCTGGGAGGGGTCCCAGACCAGCAGGGATGGAGAACTAGGCCCTCAGTCCCTTGGGATGGGGGTCCCAAGGCCAGACGTGCCTTGGATTTGCACACTTCTAAAGCCATCGGCTTCGGGGAGTCACCGTTTCTCAGTTGGGGACTGAGCAGCCTGGAGCTCCAGCCCCAAAGAGGCCAAGCCAGGACCCAGAGGGTGCACTGAAGTCTGGGTCCCCTCTGTCCCCGGGAATCAGGGCCATGAAGTCCCAAGACCAGCCCTGCTCCAGGCCTGCCGCCTGGCCTTGGGGCCAGAGAGCCCTGCACCCCAAAGAATGAGGGCAGGCAGCCCTCCCTCCGGGTGCTGGGGTGGGTCTCCGCAGAGGGAGAGGCCGAGGGCAGGACTGGATTCCCCAAACCCCCCCCCCCATGTTGCTGAGGCCTCTCTTTTCTTGTCACCCGGCCTGCTTTGTGCCTTCGCCCCAGCTTAAAGGGGCTACACTGCATCTAGAGAAACACTGGGGTGCAGCCACGCCGGGCAGACAATGGAGGTGGAACTCAGCCCGTGTTTCTGGGCTTAAAGGAAATCACTGGGAGAGGGTTCTCAGGAGAGGGTGTCCCACTCTCACTGCACCACTCCCTCAGGGACAGCAGCAGGAGTGGGGGAGCCAGAGCTGGGGCTCTGTGCACCTGTTGGGGTGCGTGCCCACTGTCAGCCTCTCCGAAGAGACTCGGAGGCCGACCCTGCAGACGCCAGTGCGCATGTGCACAGGTGAGCCCTGCCGGCCGGGCCTGGTTGGCCGGAGCGTGAGGGCCCGCGACCCGCAGCCAGGCTCACCGGCCTGCAGGGCGCGCGGCGCACCCCGTGCATCTGTGTGCACACACCTGCGCCCCACGGGCGCGCCCACGCCGCTGCCGGCGCCCAGGCACAGGCAGGCACATGCCCACGGGCACACGCTGCCCAGCGCAGCCCCGGGGGAGCGAACGCCCCCGCGCGGCCACCCCCGGCGCTCCCCCCAGGTGCACCCTCCAGCGCAGCCAGGGCTGTGTGGCTCCCCAAGTTGCGGGGAAGGGGTCCCAGCCAAGGCGGTTTGGGCAAGCCCTGGGGGCGGCTCCCGCCGCGCGCTCGGGTCAGCCTCCCCTTTAAAACACCCGCCCGCGGGGAGGCGGATGTAGGGGCAGCCCGGCCAATGGCAGCGGCGTGCCTCGGGAGACTTGGAGACGTGAGGCCGCGCGAGTGACAGAGCCGGTTCCGACCGATCCACGGACGGAGGTCCAGTCGGGGCTGAGGCTCCCTGGTGTCCCCTGCCGGCCCCACCCCCTCCCCGCGCTCCAGCCCCAGGGCGATGCGCAGCCCTGGCGGCGGGGCACCGGAGACCGCTGCGCAGGGACCCGCACGCCAGGGTCCCTAGCGCCCGCCGCCGCCGCCCTACCTCGGGGAGGGCCGCGGAGACCCCGGCCTCCCCTGGCCCAGGCGCCCTGCCCGCGGGGCCTGCCAGCCCGGGAGCGCCGGCCCACCATGCTGCTGCTGTCGCCGCGCAGCGCGCTGCTCTCCGTCTACTGCCCGCAGATCTTCCTCCTGCTGTCCAGCGGCAGCTACCTGTGAGTGCGGCGGGCGGGCGGGCGGGCCTCCCTCCTCAGCCCCAAGTGCGGGAGCCCGGGGGAGGGGACGAGGCAGGGAGTCCTGGGCGGGGCACCGGTGCCCAGCGCGCGCCAAAGCAGGGGGCTTTGGGTCGCCTGGCCGGCCTAAGCCCCGAGGTGGAGGACGGGGCGGGGAGGGGAGCTTTGCCAGGGAGACGCTGTGGCTTCGGGTTAGAGGAAAGGTGGCTTCCCGGAGGCCCGATTCACCCCCAAGGCCAGGCTGCAGGCACCGGAGGGCTCTGGGGCGGGGCGGGGATGCCCTGCGCCCGAGCCGAGTCCTGGACCAGCGCTGTCCCCCTCCCCATAGACACCCACGCGGCCCACACTGTGGTGCCACCTTGGAGAGAGTCCCACGCACGCCCCGCTCCCCCGCGGAACATGGGCGCACACGTGCACGCGCTCCCCACCAGGCAGGGAGCATCCCAGTTGCCCCGCGAGTCTGCGGCTTCTCGCGCCTTCCGCCGCCGCGCGGGGCCTGGCCCATCCCTGCCCACTCCTCACCTGGGGGTGAGGGGGAGCAGAGTGAGCGTGTGCGGCTCCCACCGAGGTGTGCCCGGTGCGCCCCGCGACCGGCCCGGGCAGCTGCGCGGAGCGTGGGCGCGCGTGTGCATCGGGCGGGCGGGCCAGCGATCGCCCGGCTCCGGCTCCGGCTCCGGCTCCGGCTCCGGGCAGCTCCAGGCAGGGCCCGGCCCGGCCCCGGGAGCCGAGGGGCACGTTGGCGCAGCGGTGGCTCCGCTGGGTTCCTAATGGGACGCATATGCTCTGGCCTCCGATGTAAAAAGAAGTTTGATTTATGGAACCGCCGTTTGGGGGAATTTCAGCTGGATGCTACTGATTAAACCTCAGAGCCAGCGCTGCCGCCCGCCCCTGCCTCCCTCCCCTCCCCCTCCCCCTCCTTTACACGCGGGCCACGTCCGGGGTCGCCTACCGCGGCCTTCCCGCTCCCGCGCCGCCCCTCCCCCCACGCGGCCGCAGTTCTAATAAATGGCCGCGCCCCCACCCCCTTTTAATAGCGATGCAGCCAATTCCTCCTCCAGCTCCTAGGAAATTACTATCCTACCAGTTTTCCTTCTATAAATAGTCGCGCATCTTGAAACAAAAGTTCGCAACCACAGCCAGATGCTGCGAGGCCGCGGTCGGCCGGGCTGTGGGACTTAATTACAAGGTCCGGGCGCGGAGAGCGCTCCAGGCCCGGCGAGCAGCCGCGGCGGAGGCTTCGCCTGGGGCGGGGGGAGCGGCGGCCCCGGCGGGGCGCGGGGCGGGCGGGGACCGCCTGAGCGGTGGGGACTCGGGCTCGGGAAGAGGGTCCTGCTGCTGGCCGGCTCCCAGGAAATGGACCAGCCCGGCGGGCCGTGGGTCCCCGCCTCCGGTTCTCAGAGGTCGGGGGTGGCGGTCAGCAGCCCCCCCCCCCCCCCAGAACCCGGCACCTCAGTCTTAAATCGAGAGAACCCGCGCTTTGGAGCCAGCTGGCTGGGGCTGGGCGGTGGGGAGGTGTGCAGGGCGGGGACCTGACTCCTGGGGTGGTGTGCAGTGAGGTCTGAGAGAAGGAGGGGGGCACGGGGCTCGGAGCCGGTGGGGGCGGGGCCAGGCCGCCGCGGAGGGCTGTGGGGCAGGTGGCGGCCGGTCTACCTCCGCAGACCCCAGGCTTTCCCTGGGGTTTGGCCCCCAAATCCGGGCCTGCCGTGGCCACCATCTGCGCCCACAGGGCTCTCTCCACGGTGCGCGCTGCCGGCTTGGTTGGGGAATTCTCCTGCAGCAGCAGCTTTCCCGAGAGTTCCCGGCCGGCACTGGGTCTGGAGTGGCACTGCCCCTGCCCTGCCTTCAGCAGCCGCCCGCCCGCCCAGCCGGAGCTGCCGTCCGGGCTCCCGGCCCCGGGGAGAAAGTGCTGAGCCTGCCCTTCCTGGGCAGAGAGCTCAGCTGTTCCCAGGAGGGGGCGGGGCTGGAGCATCCCTGCCCGTTTGGGTGGGCACGGCCTGGTGTATGCGATGATGCCATGGAGGGAGCAGGGCAGTGCGGGTGGTGAGACCAGGCTGAGCTGATGCCCGCGGGCAGGTGAGCCTCCAGCGCCAACGTCCTCGGAGGACTGGGGTCAAGGGACCGTTAGGAAGCTGGGCCCGCGGGATCTGAGGATGCCCAGGGCAGGAGGGGCCTCGGGCAGAGGCCTCTTTCTCCTCCAGAGAACTTTCCAGAAGGCCTCCCGTTGCTGGGGTCGCACGCGGGCGGACAGCTGATCCTGCCCTTCATCTGGCTGCTCTCCCAGCTCCCTGTCCTGGGCTGTGGTCGGTGCGCAGCGAATCCCAGATGCATGCCTGGGCCCTGCGCTGATTGGGTCCGACGGGTGTGCTGGCCTGGAAGGGCCTTGACCCCCCCCCCCCCCCCCCCCCGCCCCATGCCTGGTGCTGAGCTGGGCCCGATGAGCTCGTGCGAGGCGGCTCTGGCCAACCACGCCCTCCTCTCCGCGGGCAGAGCAGAAGCTCCCAGGGCTGGCGGGTCAGCGAGGGCCAGGGGAGGGCAGGTGGGGGGCCGCAGGCCAAGAGGATGCTGCGGTGCCAGGTCAGCGGGTACGGGGGCCTGGCGGAGGCCTGGTGCCAGGACCGAGCTGACGTTCTGTGCGGGGCAGGTCCTTCCGGCCCTGGCCGCCCTCTCCCAGATGTGGGGTTGGCTGAGTGATCCCCCCAGGTCTTCCGGTAGCAGCCTCGTGGTGACCGCCTGCTCTGGGGAGCGGAGTGAGTCATGAGTGACAGGGCGGTTACTCACCGACCACCTGGCTGTGGGGGGTGGGGGCACTCACCACTGCCCAGCCCGGGCTGGCCTCTTCCTGGCTCCGCCGCCGTGGCTTGGTGGCGGTGCCCACCGCAGCCCAGAAGCCCTGTGGGCATGACCCGGGGCGGGGGGTGAATCAGGTTCCCTCCGTGGCATCACGGCCCGTGTGGGGGCAGAACGGGGCCGCCGCGGAGGCGCGGACAGGTCGCCCTGGGAGGAGCAGCTCCGGGCCGGCCGTTGGCTGGTCTGTCGGGAGGGAACAGGAGGAGCCGTGCTGTGTGCCCTTGGCCAGGCCCACGGGCCTCTCTGGGCCTCAGTCTCCTTGTCCGCCGCTAGGGAGGGAGAGCCTTCCTTCGCACACTCAGGTCGGCCCACGTGTCCGAGGCTCTGAGAGTGTGAGCAGCTGGAGGGGGTGGGTGTGCCCGCAGGGGGTTAGAGCCAGAGAACTGACAACATCCTACACCCCAGGGACCCCCGCTCAGGTGGACACATCAGAGAGAACCCCAGGGACCCCCACTCAGGTGGACACATCAGAGAGAACCCCAACAAGTCACTGCCATGTGAGACTCATCCAGCGCTAGTCAGGGGGCGCGCAGTGAGTTCTGGAGAGGACTCCCTTTGACCTCTGTGTGGGGAGGGCTCCTCGAGGCTTCCTGGGGCCGCAGGAGGTGGCCCCTTTTCTAGTCAGGTTTCCCGTGAGTCCTTACGAGGCCAAGGGGCCAGGTGGCAACCCAGATCCTATCCCCATTCCTCCGTGTCCTGCCTGGGTGTCCTGGAGCCTCGGCTGTGTCCTCCATGCAGAGGGGCCCACGGGGACTCACACCTCCTGGAATGGGTGTGAGGATCCAGCCAGCCAGTGCAGGGATGTGCTCAGCGGCATCCCGCGTGTACAGTAAGCGCTCAGGAGGCAGGCTCATTCCCAGCTCTTAGGAGTGTGTTTGTTCAGAGGAGAGTGATGAGCTCTCGGAGGGCTTCCTGGAGGAGGTGACACCAAGACTGGGTTTGGGAGGATGGGTAGGAGCTGCCCAGACTAAGCAGGACCATGAGAGAGACCCTTAGAAGGAACAACAATACGTATTGTCTCGCGGGCGCCTCGCAGCACCTTGCCGAGGGCGGCAGACTGCGTGCCGGAGTCCAGAGAGGCCTTCTCCCGAGGTCACCCAGAGCCCGGGGGAGCAGCCTCTGAGGAAATGTCCCCTATGGGGTCCAGCAGGGAGGGGAGCCCGGGGTTTGGGGCCTCAGGGGAAGCCTGGCAGCCGGTGGAGGTGCCGGAGGAGGCGTCACCGAGGGAGGTGCTGTGCGGGGCCCTGTGGGCACTTTGTTTCTGCCTTGAGCTCCCCTGGGGCACGGGGACATAGGCCCCCTCCCCCCCCGCCCCCCCCACCCCCTCGTCCCAGAGCCTCATGCAGCCTGTGGGGAGCCAGAGCCCCAGCTGGGGATCTGGGCCGATGCTCTGGGTAGAGGGTGTGGCAGCGAAGGGGAGGGGAGGAGATGGAGGTCTTGGCCGTGGGACCCAGACCTTCTGTCAGCTCAGGATGGTGGGCGGGGGGGGGGGGGGGGGGCCGAGCGAGCCCCCTGGGTGCAGCCTGTGGCCCGTCCCCTCAGCTCTCCGCCTCTCTCCCCGCGGGAGTTGGGGGGGCTTCGGCTGGCTCCCGAGGCCTCCATTCTTCATGGCCCTGGGTCCAGCTTGGATAGGGCTCACCCCCACTCCCCCAGCAAGGGGACAGGCTGGGCGCCCTCCCTTGTCAGATGAAACCCCGGCGCAGGGCTCCCTCAGCCCGATGAAAGGGTCATTGTGTGGTGCCGGCCGCCCGCTGGCCAAGGACAAAACCACCGTTTGTCCTCCTTCCCTGGCGCGGCCTGGGGCCTCCCCTTGGGCTGGCCGGCGGGGTGGGGGTGGGCGCAGGTGCGCTCCCTCTTCCCTTTCTCCATCTTCCCTGTCTCCATCGCAGAACTGCTCCCCTGCGTAGGCCCCTCCCAGTCCTGCCCCGACCCAGGGCGTCCTTACCCTAAGTGGGGAGCCTGAGGCTCCAGCCAGCCCGCTGCTGGAACAGAGGTAGTGAGCTCTCTGGCCCCGGAGGCAGGCAAGCGGGTGCAGGAGGGATGCAGGATGCTGGGGAGGGGCCGTGCCTGGAAGACAGCCCTTCCTCACTGGGCCCTCTGCGCCGGGAGCCACGCGCTGTGCTGGGCCCACTCCACGGATAAGGCTGCTGAGCCCCGAGGCGGCCCCGTAGCCTCAGCGGCAGAGCCCAGCACAGCAGGTGGCCTCTGAGGCCTCGGGGTGCCGGGAGGGCTCTGTCTGGGACCGTGTGGGGCAGACACTGGCACTGGGCCGTGACCTGAGCCTGCCCGCCGCCCGCCCAGCAAGCAGCTCCCGGGCATCTGCTGGCCTGGAAGAGCCTTAGCCTTCCCTGGCTCCCGTCCCCATCACCCCCGTGGGCCCCTCACTTTCCGGATCCGCCCCCCACAATGCACTGCTGGCCCTGCTGGTCCTGCTCCCCACCCGCTCTGCCTCCAGGTCAGAGGGCTCCTGGCACTGAAGGCCCTGCTCCCGGGAGGGAAGGGCGGTGGCGGCTCGGCTCACCTCCCGGAGCAGACGCCGTACCGCCGGGCGCCGAGGTCGGAACTGAGACTGGGGCCCATGCTGTCCCGATGGTAAAACATTAAGGACCCCGCTGCGTGGGGTTCCTCCAGAGCGACTACCTGCCCCGCCCCCGGCCCGACTGGGCACTGGCTCTGCATTCCACTGCTGGGGGCTCGGCCCCGGAACGGCCACGCGGCAGCCCCGCCCGTGCCAGGTGGACGCCGTGGCAGAGCGCGCAGGTGGGACTGGGCCGCGCCGCCTTCCTTCCCACGGCAGGCCCCTCACCCTAACCCGCTGCGTGAGGGCGGACCAGGGAGGCCCTCGCCTGGAAGGTGACCTCTGACCTGGTCCTAAAGAATGTGCTGGCCGCCGGCGTGGCTCAGGGGTTGAGTATCCACCTATGAACCAGGAGGTCACGGTTCGATTCCGGTCAGGGCACAGGCCCGGGTTGTGGGCTCCATCCCCAGTGTGGGGCGTGCAGGAGGCAGCCGATCCATGATTCTCTCTCATCACTGATGTTTCTATCTCTCCTTCCTTCTCCCTTCCTCTCTGACATCAATAAAAAATATATTTAAAAAAAGAGAAAGTGCTGGAGAGAAGGATGGCATTCCTGGCAGAGGGCTGGGTGACAGGGCTGGGTCGCAGCCAGTTAGAGTGGGGTGGGCGGTGGGCGGTGAGGGCGGGGTGGTGGGGGGCAGGTGCCCTGGGCCTGGGGGCTGAGGGAGGGAAGGCTTTAAGCAGGGCAGGGCGGACAGCTTTATCCTGGGGACGGGGGAGGGGCTGCTCCTGGGCTGGGCTCAGAGGGAGGGGGGCTTCAGGGAGGGGCCATTGCCCCCAAGCAGGAGCCGGCCCTGCCCTCTGGACCTGGGGCTGGGCTGAGGGCTGTGAGAAGCCGGGGCACCAGGCCCCTCTCCGACCTGCCCACCTGCCGACATGCCAGCGCTCTCGCAGCCTCACTCCAGCCCTGAGGCGTGCGGGGCTGGACACCGGGCCTCACTCCTTATTTCCTCCGCGGCAGCCCCTGTGCCAGGCAGGGTGTGAGGTGTGGTGGCTGCTGGGAAGTCTTCTGCATTGTCTAGCTTCTGCCCCAGGACAGGGCCTTGCAGGGGGCTCCCTGCCCCCAGGGTGCGGCCCCCACGGGGTGGTTCCCGGCCCCTCCCAGGGAGGTGCTGAGAGCCAGGGTTTGCAGCCAAGGCTGAGTGCGAGCCCTCCCCGCCTGCCGTCCAGGGTGGAGATTCCTGCAGGGGGAGGGGGCGGGAGGGCCGCCAGCACTGGAAGAATGAATGCTGAGGAAGCAGGAAGCCGGGAAGGGCCCAGGGCTGTCCTGCCCTTGGCTGTGAGGCCGAACCCCTGCCAGGTGGTTGCGTGGCCTTGGACCAGATACTGCGCCTCTCCTCCAATGGAGCGGGGTGCGGGGGGGAGGCGGATGGCTGAGGGGGGCGGGTGTCCAAGGTGCTGCCTCATTGAGCGCTCACCACGCGGTTCAGGTGGTCACACCCGGTGCCCAGGGTGGAGCAGGCTGCTCCTGGGGTAGTGAGCGCCCTGCCCCGCGAGGCAGCCAAGATGACATGGTCGGCTGGGGAGGCCCCGGGGCCCAGAGGTTCTCAGAAGGAAGAGCCCAGGGCCGTGGCTGCTTGGAAAGTGAGCCAGGTGGGAGGGGCTGAGCCAGGAGGTTCTGGGGGGCGGGATGGGGGGGCTCCCAGCTTTGATGAGAGCAGAGTGCAGGGCCATAGAGCTGAGGGGGTGTTGGGGGGCCCAGGCCTGCGGTGGGGGGGCTGGGCTCATCCTCTGCTCTGAGCGCTGTGTGGCCCCTGCAGGCCCGCCTTCATCTGTCCTGAGGGGACTGCTCGCTCTGCTGCCTGCGGGGCCTGCCCCCAACCCGCCTCCGACCACGGCCTGAGCAGCCAGGGCGGCGAGGCCTGGGACCCGAGAGATGCCTGTGGGCCAGGGTCCGGCCAGTGTCTGCCCTCCTGTCCTGCCCTCATGTCGTCCAGAGTGAGTCTGTCCTGAGGTCGCAGGTTGGCCATCCTGGTCATCCAGGCCTGCAAGGCGCCCCGCGTCCCCCAGGTCCGGGCGCCAGGGCCAGGGCTGGGGTCACTCCTGCTCAGGCTTAGCTCCCGTGCAGCCTCCGGTGCGGCGGCCACAGTGTCCCTTCTGTGCCCCGGGGACGAGGAGAAAGGCGGGGGTAGGCCTGGGGAAGGTCTAGGGCCCAGCCCTGGGTCAGGCTGAGCGGCCAGGCCTGCGGGCAGGTGCTCTGACGCCCGGCCCTCAGCCGCATCCGGGCGGGGAGGGGAGGGGGCAGGAGAGAGAAGCAGGCGGGCTTTTGGGAGGAGGCCCGAAGCCGGGCCTGGAGCTGTGCTGGCTGTGGGAGGGGGGGGGAATCTCCCCAGGGGGAGTGGTAGGCCCACGTGGCCTGAACCCAGGCATTCACGATGGGCCCTGGATGCCCAGCAGAGGTCCGGAAGTTTCTGAGGTCAGGGTCAACGTCTGGGGGTCACAGGGACGGGTGAGGTTCTGATTCCACAGGTTTACCATGGCGGGGGGGGGGCTGCTCATGGAGTGGAGGACCCCCGGCTGTCCTCGCCCACCTCCCGCCTCAGCCCCACCCTCGCCCCCTGCTCGCTGCCTGCTTTTGCCCAGCCTGCCTGGTTCTCTCCAGGGCGGAGCCGCAGGGTGCCAGGCCAGGCATGCCAGCTCTGAGGGGAGGGCGGGCTGGAGCGGGCGGACGCTCTGCTCTCTTCCCCGGGAACACTGCGGGCAGCCGGCAGGCTGAGCTGAGCGAGCAGCGGCCTGGAGAGGCTGTGGCGCGGGCGTGGCCACTGGGGAGCCTGTGGCAGGGACTGCTCTCCCCACGGACAGATGGGCAAACTGAGGCCCGTGAGAGTCAGCGGCAGAGCGGGACGAACGCAGGATCCTAGGCCAGACTGTAGAACACGGCTCGGTACCTGGATTGTCGCCTCAGCCGCTCACTGTGCAGGTGGGAAACCGAGGCCCAGGTGGGGCCGGCAGGGGCAGAGGGGGGCCGCCTTGCCCAGCGGCACCTCTTCCTGCCTCCAGGCCTCTCTGTGCCTCCTCCGGGGACACCCTCGTCCCTGCCCAGCACCCCGATGCCCGTTGCTGGGTTGCCCTACGCCTCAGTGTCCTCATCTGTAGGCGGGCTGGGGAGGCCTCTTCTGAAGAGCCGCAGAGCTGAGGGGGAAGGAGGTGAGACGGGGGGAGAGGAGGTGAGACGGGGGTGGGGAGAGGGGGTGAGACCTGTAGGGATGCCACTCAGCACGGTGGGCCTTCTGGCCGGTTCCTCCCCCAAAAGTGAGGCCTGGGCCTGGGCAGGTGAGGGGACAGGCCGATGGCCGGGGGGGGGGGGGGGGGGCGCGGGCTGCGGCCAGGCCTGCCGTCCATACTCATGTCCCCCACCCCCTGCAGGGCCCAGGCCAGTGAAGGGAGACGCCATTTGCCTAAAGAGGGCTGATGGGTCCCTATTCTCAGATGAGAAAACTGAGACTTGCTCAGGGAACAGCCTCGTGTGGGCTCCCCAACCTCTGGGGTGTCCCCGCGCCCCGCCCCACAGAGCTGGGCCTTGACAGGCGTGAGCGCCCCGGGCCCTCGCACCAGCCGTGGGGCTCCGACCCCTTCTGTTCCCTTCTCTCCCGCTCATTCCGCAGAGGAGGCTGCGGGGACCCCCCCCCCCCCCCCAGTGCCCTCTCTGGCTCTGACTCTGTGACGGGGCTGGGGGTCTGCTGCACCACCCAGACCTGGGAGACATGCTCTCCCCACGTGGCCGGCGGGACCCCGAGGCCCTGGCGGCCCCCCGCGGCTGGAAGCGCGGGCAGCCCTGCACCTGCGGGCGCGGCAGGAAGTGGCCGCGGGGCTGCGGGCGGGGGGGGGGGGGTGGCTCAGGTATTGCGAGCACTTCCTGGACGAGTGGACCGCTCGCCTCCCTGGCTGATGGCAGATAATTAGAACATTCCTCAAATATTTCGCCCGAGGATGCCCAGAAGGAAGGATTGCACGGCTCCGGGGCAGAGCGGGGGCTGGAGGAGCGGGGGCAGCGGGCAGCGGCCGGCGCCAGGGGTGGGGGCCGGAAGGAGGCTGGGGCTGGGGCCCAACTTGGCCAGCGTGCCCCCCTCTCTCCAGCAGCTGGGGCTGGGGTGGGGCTCACGTCCGAGGCCAGCTCGGAGCCCAGCTGGGTGCTGGGCCATGGGGGGATCCCTGACCTGGGGACCCCACGGCAGGTGGGTGGACAGCCCTGCCCCAAGGGGTGTGCGGAGAAGCGCGAGGGGGTCCAAGGAGGGTCCCCGGGGGAGAGTGGGGTCTGGGAGGACGTCAGCCATCGTCAGCCTGGGAGTCCTGCGGATCCGCCGGCGGCGCTGTGGGCAGGAGGGAGCGATGAGGCGTGTGCTGCGGCCAGCCTGGCTGCCGCCCAGGGCCCCGGGCCGCTGTCCTGCTGGGTGGGGAGGGCGGGCTGGGCGTGGGCGGTGCGGTCCCGGAGGGCAGGGGGGCTGGTGGGCTGCCCCTGGGGATGAGGAGGAGGGACGGGGCAGGTGCCCAGGGCCCCCTCCCAGTCCGGGGGAAGGGCCTGGGGTGTTGAGGCCCAGAGGGTGCCTCGAGGTCGGGCTCCAGGAAGAATGGGAACCTCCGATCCCTCGGGGTGCTGCCTGGCCCTGGCCTCAGGACCTCGCCCCTCCTGTGGTTGGTTCAGGGCAGGGGGCACTGGGGGGCCACAGGAGCTGGTGCTCAGTCCAGAGAGAGGGCAGAGGGCGCGGGCAGGAGGCCGCCCGCGTCAGCTCTGTCCCTGGCTGTCTGCGGTGGAGGTGCCGGCTCTGCGGCCTCTGGCGACACGGCGGCCCGTCTGGGGCCGGGACTTAAGGCTCTGCAGAGGGAACCCATAGCTCCGGGCCTGGACGGCTCCTGTCACAGGTCCCGGCTGGCAGGGGCGCCTCCTCCCTCCGGTTTTTATACAGAATGGCACAGCTTGTGTCCCCCCCCCCCCCCGGCAATGCTGGGACCGGTGCTCAGTGGTCAGTGCCACCGAGGGCACCTGGGGCGCTTTACCCCGTGACCCGGGCACCTGCTCACCTCCCGCCGCTGCAAGCGGGGCCCTCGCGGGAAGTGGGGATAAAAGCGGCTTTTTACTGACCGCAGCCACCTGCCCGCCCAGCCCGACCCCCTGAGGTGGCCTCGCTGGCCGTCCTGCTCCCCGAGCGACCCCGGGAGCGACCCCAGTGGCTCCCCCAGCAGATGGGGCTGAGGGGTCGCCTCGTTCTGCTCCTGGGCCCGTCTGTCCGCCATTCATTCCGTGTTTCCAGGAGGACCCGGGCCCCGCACCGCACACCGTGGGGTGAGACAGGGCCCCCCGCCCTCGGCCGGCCCTTTGAGGAGGCGTCCACTACTCAGCCCCGGGCCCGAGGGACTCCTTCCAGCCGGTGCAAGGCGGGGCCCCCTTCAGGAGCCCCCGGAAGGAAGGGCCCCCATGCAGCTGGGCCCCGAGGCGCCAGTGGGGGACATGGCTCTCCAGATGGACCCATGACCGCCAACCCCCCCCACCCCCGACTATCTTCGAGGTTAGGGATGGGGCGACGAGGCACTGACCAGCCTGGGCAGGAGTGGTCCCAGGCCCCGCCCGCCACGCCCTTTCTCAGCTACTTGGCCGGTGGCTGGGCCTCTTGGGACCTCCGGTTCCTATTGTGAGGGGCTCATGATGACTCTTGTTATTGTTATTATTATTGTTTGTTGTTGTTGTCAGTCCTCCCCTGAGGAGATTCCTTCCATTGACTTTTAGAGAGCGTGAGTGCGAGATGCGGGTCAGGAGCTGGTCCCGCGTGGACACGCCTGGTGGGCGCAGCGTGACGTGGGCCCCGCTGGATCCAGAGCTGCCGGGGGAAGGGTCAGTCCCCCCGATGGACGCTCCCCGGTCCCCACCATGGCTCAAGGAATGACCGTCAGCAACGGGCCCCCCGGCTCAGGCCCGAGGGCGAATGCGGGCCCCACGGGTGACCTCTGGCCACAGGCCGGCCACAAAGTGCTGGGTCCTTCGAATCGTGTCCTCCAGCAGCAATGTGAGGCAGCAGGCCCGCGTTGACTCCATTTCACAGACGTGGAAACTGAGGCACAGAGGCTAAGAAACTTGCCTGAGGCCTCACAGCTCAGAAGAGGCAGAGCCAGGTCTCCAGCCACGCTGGCCGCCCCGCGCTTGTGCTCCTCACGCTGCCCCACTGCCAGCTGGGGAGGCGGGGCCTGCTAATGCCATGGCGGCCACTTCTGCACCTGCCTGTCACCTGGCGTGGCCCCCCTCCCCCACTGGACCCGCCTCAGCCCCTGGGACGCTCTGGCGGATCTTCCTTCTTGTTGTCCCCTCCTGGCTCGAAGCCCTGCCAGGCCCTCTGCTGGCCTCACGACCTCCGGCCTGAGACTGGCGTCCTGTCCCCAGGCCCCGAACCCCTCCTCCGACGGGCCCTGGCCAGGGGCGAGGGACGTTTCCCGACGCTCAGCTGTGTCCCCTCCCGTGTCCCGAGGCCCCTGAGCAGTGCAGCGGGTGAGCCCAGAGCAGAATTTTCCATGGAAACATCAGCGACTGAGACAGGAGCCCCTGCCTGGCCTCCCCAGGTGCCCGGCCGCTCGGGATGTCCTTGCCAGCCTCTCCCGGCACCTGAGCGGGCAGCTGCAGGCGGGAGGTGCCCAGAGGTTCTCCCCACTTTGGGGCGAGAGCCAGTCCCCTTGCGGGCGGCGTGATGAGCGCGCCATAGCATGCCTCACCCCGAGGCCAGTTACCCCAGGATGCGCCTGCGTCCGCCCGCCTCCTCCCGGGAACCAGTTATCTGGTTATGAAATTATTTTTATCCCCATCCCACGCCCATGGTTCCCTAAGGACAGCCAAGCCGGGCCCTTATCAGCCGTCCCTCCCTTCCAGGCGGAAGGAAGAGTGTGGGCAAGTCCTGGGTGTGGCAGGGCCAGGCCTGCCTGCGAGGGCAGGGGCCAGCCCGCGGGCACGCGGGGCTGTGGGGAGAGGGTGATGGGGCGGCCGGCAGCGGCTCCGGCCTCAAACACCAGCAACGACAGTGTCCACAGCCCTGGACGAACTCAGGAGTGACCGGAGGACTCCAGCCGGGTGGGGAGGGGTCAGCTGTCCTGGGATGGAAAGGGGGCGTGGCTTCCCCTCCTGCCGACCTCTCGTGTTTGTAAGGCACCTACTACGCGCAGTGCTTGGTGCCACAGCGCTGCGGCCACCTGCCTCTGGCAGCGGAGGCGGCTCTCGGCCCGGCTGTGTGGCCTCGGCGGGTCCCCTGGCCTCTCTCAGCTCCAGGCCGCACCCCGTGACCTGGGGATGGGGAATGGCAGGGCTCCCCCTGCCAGGAGAGGCCCGAGGCTCAGAGCGGGAGAATCTAAGGTTGTTGGGGACGAAACCCCAAGTCTTAGGAAGACTGTTTGAAGTTATTTCTGAGGTACCAATCAGATCTGATTATTCATGCTCCTGTGACTCTTGGGCGGTGCCTGTATATGTGTGTATATATACACCAGTATATATACATATTTGAATGTATTTTTATTGCTTTCAGAGAAGAAGGGAGAGGGGAGAGAGAGAATCATCAACGATGAGAGAAAATCATCGATCGGCTGCCTCCTGCACGCCCCACGCTGGGGATGGAGCCCACAACCCGGGCCTGTGCCCTGACCGGGAATCGAACCGTGACCTCCTGGTTCACAGGTGGATGCTCAACCACGGAGCCACGCCGGCCGGGTGTGGAAATCCGTGTACAGATGGATTTTTAAAATTGTGGTTACAGACGCGTTACATACAACTGGCCTCTTTCGCAGTTGGAAAGCGAACAGCCCAGTGGCACCCGGCACGTTCTCCGTGTTGTGCAGCCATGTCTCTGACTCGTTCCAGAACGTCTCTCATGACACCAGGCGGGAGCCACACCCATGAGATGGGCAGGCGCTCCCCTTCCCCCCCCCCCCCCCGCCTCTGGAAACCAAGAGTCCTCCTCGGTGCCTGTGGGTTTACCTCGCCGGGCGTCTCACGCAGACGGAACCTACAGAACGTGGCCTTCCGTGCCCAGCTCCTTTCACGGAGCGTAACGTTTCCGTGGCGCGTCCACATGGCGGGTGCCGGCACCCCTTCCTGTTCGTGGCCGCGTACGGCACGGCAGACCACGTTCTGTCTGTGTTTTTTATCCTCACCTGAGGATATGTTTCCCTTGATTTTAGGGAGAGTGGGAGAGAGGGAGAGACAGAGAGAAAGATTGGTGTGAGAGAGACACAGTGATGGGTTGCCTTCTGCACGCGTCCTGACCAGGGCCTGGGCCGGGGAGGAGCCTGCAACCGAGGGACGTGCCCTTGTCTGGAATCGAACCTGGATCCTTCGGTCTGCAGGCCGGTGCTCTATCCGCTGAGCCACACCGGCCAGGGCCACATTCTATTTATTCATTCACATGATGACGGACCTGGGGGCGGGTCCCGCCTCTGGGCTGTTGTGAATCGCCGCTGTGAACGTGTGTGCTCAGGGTTTCGTTGGAACACCCGCCCTCCGCTCTGTGGCTGCGCCCCGAGGCGTGGCGCCGAGGGCCTGGGTCTCACCGTCTCACGCTCCCACCAGCGGTGCGCGTGGGTCCCGGGGTCGCCACACCGCGCCAGCGCCGGTGTTCCGTCGTGTTGAGCAAGGCCACGCCGGCGGGTGCCCGTGGCCCCGGCCGCGGCTCGGACGTGCGTTTTCCCAGCGGGCGCCGTGCTCACCGCCCCGCCGCGGCCTCTGTGGAGGCCTCTCTGCCCGGCCTCGCCTGTTTGCAAACCGGACGGTGCCTTGGTTGCTGTGGCGTGGCGGCGCTTTCAGCCGGAACCTTGGAGCATTTACTCGCTCGCCCACCGTTCCGCAAACACTCGTGGGCAGCGACGCAGGGCAGCCGAGGCCCCGGATGCAGCTCGGGCTGGACCCGCCCTCACGGTGGGGAAGCTGGGGTGAGACGCGCCCCCTGTGCCGGGCCGGAGGGGGTGCACCCCGGGGGCCTTGCACGTGGGCCTGGAAGGAAGGGAGCCTCTGCCACAGAGAAAGGCGGCGAGCGCGGCACCGGCCGAGGGCCAGCCCCAGCGTCGGGGTGGGTCCCCGGGGCCAGGTCCCAGGAGACCCCAACCCCAGGCGGCGGAGCCTGGCGCTGTGGCTGGGCCGTGCGCCCGGAGTGCGTGGTTGTTGTGGGCGTTGGCGGCAGCAGGGCGGGGTGGGCTGCCTGGAGGCGGAAGACCAGGGCTGCCAGGATCGGTTTCATCCCCCAGCACCCACCCGAGTCCCACTGGAGCCGCCCCAGGCCGACCGGCTGCCCCCTGGGGGTTCTCCGCGCTGGGTCCGCAGCCCGGCGTGCAGGGAGCGGCGGGAGCGGGCGGCGGGCTGCGTCCGGGATCCGAGGCGGCTCTGACCTGTGGCCCCGAGGCCGGTGCCCGCAGGGTTCCCATCCATCTCAGTTCCCAGGGTCGGTTTTCGGAGGATCTACAATTACTCCGGGCGAATTCCCCGGATTCCAGCCGCCTCCCAGCCTGGCCGCCCAGAGGCGCTTCCTCCACGCCAGCCTCCCGCTCTCTGCCCATTGTGCCCGGGGAGACCGGGGGGTCTGGGCCAGATTAGCGGGGGGCCGGCCGGGCGGTGGGGATCGGGTGTCGGTCTGGCTCCGGGTCCCAGCACGTGCTGTGGGCTCGGGCCACACGGGGACTTTCCCAGGCGGCTGTGGTGCCCGGCCGCCCTGGAGGGACACCGGCTGTCTCCCAGGAAAGGGCCACAGGCCGTGGCACGGGACAGGGCCGTGGGCATCCGCGTCGGGGGCCCCGGGGCTCCCCCACTCCCACCCTCGGCCTCACTAAGCAGCCGTCTGAAACCAGCTGTCGCCTCTTTGGAAGCCACGCCCCTCCCCCCAGCGGCTGCCCCTCTCCTCCGGGCGCAGCTTGGACAACAGCTGGTGGCTCCCCAAAACGCCAAACAAACTCCCAGATGACCCGGCAATTCCACTCCTGGCGTGAGCCCCGAAGAACGGGAAACGGACTCACAGCAGCCCTGTCCCAGCGGCGGAAGGCGGGGACGCCCATGTGCGAAACGGAGGGACAGAGGGGGTCTCTCCACACGGTGGGATGTTCCTGCGCCTTAAAAAGGACCGAAACACGGACCCCTGCTCCCACGTCACGACCCCTGAGAACATCGCGCTCCGAGAGAGGAGCCAGACTCAGGCCACGGGTCGTGTGAGTCTGTCCCTCTGAGGCCTCCGCTCGGGCAGAGCCGGGGGAACGGGGCGCGCCGGGGGCTGGAGGAGGGGCGGGGGTGCCGGCTCAGGGCTGGGTGGCCACGTCTGGGAGCTCAGCACTGTGAACGTGCTCAACGTTAAAAGGTTTAACTTCACGTGACGGGACTTTCACTTCATCAAGCAAACAGTCTCGCAGACAACAGCCGCACAGGTGCCCTCCCGCCCGGCCCAGCTCCCGGAGGGTGCCGGAGAAGGCGCCAGGGCGCCCTCAGGGGACTGCTCTGAGTTCTGAGCACGAGCTGCCCGCCCAGCACACAGTAGGCGCTCAGTTCGTGTCGGCGCCCGTTTCCTTCTCTGAGGGCACCCGCCACCCAGAAACGAGGAAGTCATGGCAGCAGCTGTCCCCCACCTGTGCCGCCTTCCCCCCTCTCCCGCCTGAGCCTGGGTGGTGGAGGTGGTGACCGGGGAACAGGTGTGTTACACCCCCATTTCCTGGGCCTGAAAACTGAGGCTCAGAGAGGCAGAGTGCCTCACCAAGGTCACACACCGGCTGCGGCTGGAGCCAGGAGGCGGCGGGCTTGGCTCCCAGCCGGGGCTCCCTCAGCAGCCTGCCTGGCCCAGGCACCCCGGGGACCAGGCCGGGAGTTGGGGCGTGCTGCTGGGGAGCTGTGTGCAGACCCGAGGGGGTGGGTGCAGGCCCAAGTGTCCGAGCAGCTGGTCCCGGGGCACGGCGAGCCCCGGGGCTCCCTGTCCGCGGCCGCTGGATTCCGGGGGCTTGGCTTTTACGTCCTGCCATGTCCTGGTCCCGGCCCTGGGGAGGCTGCGGGCCGGGGTGTGTGTCCGTGGATGTGGGCCCCCAGCTCACCTCTCCCCGTCCTCTCCCGCCCGCAGAGCGCTGTCGTCCGTCGTGGCCCTCGGCGCCAACATCATCTGCAACAAGATCCCCGGTTTGGCCCCGCGGCAGCGCGCCATCTGCCAGAGCCGGCCCGATGCCATCATTGTGATCGGGGAGGGGGCGCAGATGGGCATCAACGAGTGTCAGTACCAGTTCCGCTTCGGGCGCTGGAACTGCTCCGCCCTCGGGGAGAAGACGGTCTTCGGGCAGGAGCTCCGAGTAGGTAAGGGCGCCTCCAGGCTCCGGGACCCCGGCACCCCGGCTTCGGGCGCCCGGCCAGGCCCGCCCCCTGACCGTGACTCCGCCACAGCATCTCCTTTCTCCATGCCTGGCCTGGGGGGACCGGGACCCCAGGGAGACCCAGACCGGCCTGCCCCCGGGGACCCTGCCACCGCTGGGACGAGGGAGGCGTTGCGGGAGCCAGCCCGTGGGAGTGGACGAGGGTCCTCGCGCCGGGCTGGGGGCTGGGGGACGTCATCCTGGCATGGACACGAGCCGGGCAGTGTGGGGCAGTGGTTGGAGGCGCGCCCTGCTGCTGGGCGGCTGTGCGTGCCCAGGACCTCCATCTCCCCCTCCCCCCCCCCGCCCCTGGTCTGCAGGGCTGTTTCCGGAGCTGGGGGGACCGTGGTGGATCCCACGTGGGGCTGCGGGGGCTTGGTGGGAACGGGGCCCAGCCCTCAGGAGCTGTGGCGTGAATGTTGCCACGGCCCCGAGAGGGGAAGGAGTTCAGGCAGAGGGAAACGTGGTCACCCGTGATCACACGTGCGTGGGGTGCCGTCCGAGGGCGGGAGGCAGGGTGGGTGGGTGTGCAGGTGGAGTCAGGACTTCGGGGGGGCGGGGGGAGGGGTGCTCCTCCAGTTCCCTGGGCAGGGGCAGCTCAGGAGGGGGGGCGGCATGATCTCTGCTGGCGGTGCCGCTGCACGGTTCTCGCCGTGTCTCCATGTCCTCCCAGCCCCGGGAGGCTCCATCGCGCCCATTTTACAGGCAAGGAGACTGAGGCCCAGCGAGGGGCGGAGAGGGAGAAGTGTGACTTCCAGCGTCTGACCTGGGTTGGAATCCAGCCGTGTGACCTGCCCCTCAGGGCTGCTCAGGGCGTCCGTTTCCTCATTTGTAAAGTGCGCTCCAAGCGAGCAGGCCCTCTGCTGGGTGGGCCCCGGGGCCGCTCCGGGCCTGCGCACAGCCGGTGCCCCAGAAACCGCTGCTGCCTGAGGGAGGTGGGGACCGTCACACAGCACCCCCCCCGCCATCGTGGGGGTCAGAGGGGGAAGGGACCTTGGGGTGCAGCGCCAGGCACGCAGGGCACCTTTCTCTCTCAGACGCCAGCCTGAGGGGAGGGCACAGGTGGGCCTGGGAACGTGTGGGCACAGCACGTCTTTCCGGTCCCAGAGAGCCAAGCGCCACAGCTGCTGGGCCCCGGGCCAGGCCAGAGCTCTGCGGGGCGTGGAGCGGGCACGGGCTGGGCGGCGCAGGGAAGAGCCCCCGGGGGCCCCTTTGCGGTGAGCAGCCTGTGGGTGGCACCTGGCACAGCCGGGAAGGGGGCCCCGCCCCTCCCTGGGGCCCCACCACCCAAGTGCAGCTCCTCCCTCCAGGTGCCAGCTGGGGAGGGGGGGCTGCCCGCCCATCCAGCGCAGCCCAGGTGCCCACTGCCTGCCTGGCCCTGGCCCCGAGGCTCCGGGCTGGGAGGCAGCTGCGAGCACCCCCCCGGCCCAGCCGAGGACGCCGGGTCCCGGCAGCGTGAGGTTCAGAACCTCGCAGAGCCGGGTTCAGATCCAGCCTCCTCTCTGGACAACCTCGGTGCCTCGCTGGGCAGACGGGCAGTGGGCGTGGTCCCGGGGCCTGGCCGAGGGCTGGGGTCACCAGCTGGGGTGAGAGAGCCGTGGCCCCGCTGAGCCTGTCCTTGGGGCCGGGCCCAGGCGGGGGATTCACATTCGGTGCCTCAGTCAACGCCGGTGCCTGTGGCCGCCTGAGCCCGAGAGGCCGCCTGAGCCCGCGTGGCGTTGGCCCGCCCCCGTGGCCGTCCCCAGCCAGGCACCTGTGTGAGGACGCGGCTCTCAGCTCCCCTGACTTCCTGGAGCCCAGGCCTCAGCCCAGCATGGGTCTGGGAGGGTCTGCAGCTCTGGCCGCAGGAGGGGCAGCCACAGCCAAGGACGGGCTGAAGCGGGGTGCGGGGGGAATGGGGTCCCGCTGCCTCCAGGGGGGCTGCTCGGTGTCCTCATGCCCTGAGCTCCCGCAGCGTCCGCGTCTCGGGCTCTGCTTCTGGGGAGCCCCCTAAGAGCCCCCCTGCGATGAGCCTCCAGAGGCAAACCTTTCGGCCGAGCTGCCCCCCCCCCCCCCATGCCTCACCTCCTCTTGCTCCCACCGCTCGAGGCCAGGCCGTGTGGCCTCTGTGTGGCTGAGTGACCCCTCTTCCTTGGCTGGGCCCCCTCGCCGGCTTCCTCTGTGTCTCCGCTCCCTCTGGGCCCCGCTCCAGTCTGCGCGCCCCGGGGCCACCCCTGGCCAGCCCACCCAGTCGTCTCAGCGGTCACCCGGCTACCCCTCTGTCCACCTCTGCCCCTGCCCCCTGGCCCTCCCCGGGCAGCTGTCAGGACCTCCTCCTGCCTCCCCCAGCCCGCCCATGCCATGTGACTCCCTCCCTCCACAACCTGCAGTGGCTCCCTACTGCCCGGGACACAGCGGCGCCTCAGCTTGGTGTCTGAGTAGCCCTGCCTGTGTCACTCCTGCTCCCTCCTCTCTCCCCAGCACACCAGCCCCTTCCCTCCTCCCGGGCCACCCTTCCCTCCGCTCTGCTGACTCCCCCAGGGGCCTCCGCCTTTCCACCCCCGCCTGACTTTCCATGCCCACAGCCAGGCCGTAGTCACATCCATCCTCATGCCCACCCTCCTGCCCATCCGCCTGCTCTCAGCCCCAGGTCAGCCCAGCACCTGCCCCGAGCCCGCCCCGCACTCTGCCCGGGCTGGGGGCTCTCCCCGCCCAGGCCAGGCCTCCGCTGGCCCCCTCCCCAGAGGGCCTGGCGCTGGAGCTGGGCTGCGCTCTGCAGGCAGCGGGCTGGGTGCTGGGACGGCCCGAGCGAGCGCCTCGCTCCTCCCGGGGCCCAGGCCGGTCCTTGTCAGAGGCATGCGGGCGCTCTGGGCACGAGATGGGAGCCGGGCCATGAGCTGGCAGGCAGCCGGGGGCACTGTGGGAGCAGCCACTCAAGCGGCGACAATGAATGCTTGGCCCCGAGAGGGGGACGGCCTGGGTGGGGGGGCGGCCCCTCGGGCCGTGCCTGTGACCTTGGGCCAGGCCTGCACCTTGAGAACTGAAGGGACCCCTGAGAGGGGCACGCCAGCCCCTGTGCCGAGGTCCAGCCCCTTTTCCGGCACCTGCGCCTCCTGGGGGGGTGGCACTCACTGCTCCCTAGGACAGGTGTCCTCACACTACGGCCCGCGGGCCACATGCGGTTGTTTTTGCCGTTTTGTTTTTTTACTTCAAAGTAAGATATGTGCAGTGTGCATAGGAATGTGTTCATCGTTTTTTTTTAAACTATAGTCCGGCCCTCCAGCGGTCCGAGGGACAGTGAACTGGCCCCCGTTTAAAAAGTTTGAGGACCCCTGGCCGAGGAGCTCAGCTTCCTGGTGGCACCTGCGCTGGCTTCGCCTGGGCCCCCGGCTGCCGTGGCTCTGGCCCTTCGCGGAGCGAGGCCCCCCTCGCCCCCTCCAGCCGCTGCACACGGTCCCTCCTGACCTGTGACCTCCCTGTGCCCACAGGCCTCCCCTCACCCACTGAAGGAGCATGGCCCCGGCCCCTCCTGAACTGTCTCTTCTGAAAAAGAGCGTGTGTGTGCGTGCGTGCGTGTGTGTGTGTGCGTGTGCATGTGTGTGTGTGTGTGTGTGTGTGCGCGTGTGTGCGTGCGCGTGCGCACTGGGGTGAATGTGTCCCCAGCTCAGCTGTCGTCATGAAGTGGGGGAGGGGAAGAATGGACGAGAACTGGGGGTGAAGCTTGTATTCCAGGGCCCCCGAGCAGGGCAGGACGTTGCTAACGGGCCTCGTGTTCCATTCGGGACTGTGGCCAGGGCTTCCTGCACGGGCGGCCAGTTAGGGGAGACCCGAGGGCGGATCAGAGCGACGCGGAGGGGCCTGGGGGAGCACAGGGAGGGGGCTCCAGGTGGAGGTGCCAGAGAGCCCCGGTATTACCCAGGAACCTCGGGAGCAGGAGGGGGAGCGGGAGGGTGCGGAGACCCGAGGCCGGAGGAGGGCAGGGCAGGAGCGCTCAGGCAGGTGTGCGAGCTGCCGGCCTGGCAGGCGTGGGAGGACTGCCCCGCCCCGCCCCCGCCGGAGCCCACCCCAGCGGCCATGGGACACCGCGTCCCGCCCGTCATGTGGCACTCAGACATGACCAGGCATAGGGGCCACCCTAATCCCGGCTCACGTGGCCGCCCCGGCCGCTGTCTCCGTCCCGTTGGCTCCGTGGCGGAGATTGGCGTTGGGAGCCAGCCCTGAGCCCCGCAGCCACACTCTGTATGGGCACAGCAAAGCCCCTCAAGGCCGGCGCGGGCATCACAGGAGACCTAGACCCTCCGGGTACCGCGCTGCCCACCCCTGAGGCACGAGTTCCTGGACAGTCCGAGGTCGCAGTGGGACTCCGAGAGGCAGGGGTCCTGGGAAAGAGGGGGCGACCCAGGTCCCATGCGCCTCCTGTGTGCCAGGGGTCCTGCCCGGATCCCAGGAGGGCCAGGTCCTCTCGGCCACCGGGGGCACTGAGACGTGGCACGTGCAAACTGGACGGTGCACGAGGGTACGATTCCGGAGACTTTGAAAGAGAAGAGGCAGTGAAAAGCTCTTTAATGGCCTCATTGCCGACCCGGGGGCACGGTGCTATCGGCCAGATGGGCTAAACGTGAAGTTCCCCGGCATTTCCACCCGGTGTGGCTGCCAGGAGCTCTGCGGTGGCCTGCCAGGCCCCCGCTGCGGGCGGGGTCAGAGCTGCCACCTGGCCACGGGGGCGGAGATTCGAACCCCGACCTGGCTCTCCCCCGGACTTCCTCCAGCTCCGCTGCGGGCGGAGGTCGCTGGCCAGCTGCTTCCTGGGCAGCCCCGTCCCTGGGCGGCCTGTGCAGGGAGCGCCCGCTGTGCCAGGCCTGGGAGAGGCGAGAGGTGTTGCCACGGCTCGGGGTCCCCAGGGTGTGGACGGGGCCGGGCTCAGGCCCCGGGTCTGAGGGAAGCAGGCCTTTGTCCTGTCCGCGGTCACTCCCGACCCACCTCGGCCTGGGGTCGCGGCCCGAGGCAGCACAGAGACGTCTGTGAGGCTCGGGGTCCAGCAGCCAGGACACCAGGGACAGCTGGGCTCAACTGTCCGCCAGGGGACGTCCCCGGGCACGAGCGGTTGGAGCCCACTCCTGTCTCAGGACGCGGGGAGGCCGGGGAGGTGGGGTGCTGTCTCCTCCCAGGGGCCCGGGCAGGGTGCAGGCTCCTGGACAGGACACGGCCAGCTCAGGACACAGACCTGGGTTCCAGTCCACGTCGCCCCTCGCCGTGTGGCCTGGGGCCAGCTTGCCCTGGAGGGGGCGGCTCTGAGGTGCCCATGGCCTTCCCTCGGGGGCGCGGAAGCCCGAAGGTCGGCGAGCCTCTGGCCAGCGAGCGGGGTGCCGGGCTGGGCGTGGCTGCCCCGCTCACGTGGCCCTCAGAGGCCGCCTGGACCTGGTCCAGGGAGGGAATTTCCACCCTCGCTGGCCGGGCCCCAGCAGGCAGGGTGGCCCAGGAGGGGAGAGGGCACTGCCAGGGAGGCAGCCCCGCCCGGCCAGCTGCCCACTCCCTGTGTGACCTGGGGCACGGCCGTGCTCTCTCTGGGCCTCAGTCTCCCCATCTGGACCGGGGCTGAGGCTGAGCCCAGTCTCCTCCAGGACCTGGGGTCTCTCCACAGAATGGAGGCAGGAAGGCTCTTACGGCTCCAGTGCCCACACCAGGGTTCCACGAGGGGTTCCATGGATGGGGGTCTGAAGACCTGGGCCTGGCCCAGCCCCGACCACAGCCATCTTCGAGCCCCACGCCTGCGGCCACCACCTTCGGGAGGGTCATTTCTGTGGCTGCAGCCACCGCCCACTGCCAGCAGCGTCGCTCCGCTCCCGCCCCACTGTGCACACGTCACAGGCGGGGACACTGAGGCGCACGAGGGCCAGTGCCCGCCCGGGCACACCGGGGAGAGCTGAGGTGTGACCCCGAGGTCCGGCTCTGCCCCTGGCCAGCCGGGCAGGGGCCTGTCCCCCCACAGGCGGTGGCAGCTTCTGCTGAGACCAGATGCGGGCGGTCAGGAGGGCAGGCTGGCCGAGGCTGACTCCCGAACAGGAACCCGGGGCAGGGTGGGGCTCCTGGACGTGGCCCAGCTCAGGCCCCGGCCCCGGGGTTCCGGTCCAGGTCGCCCCTCGCCATGGGGCCTGGGGCCAGCTCTACCCACTCCGGGGCGGGCGCGCCCCGTGCCCGGCTGGAGCGCGACCCACCTGCAGGGCTGCGCGTGTGAGGGCCTCGCTGGGTCAGAACAAAGGCCCGGGGCGCGGGCGGCCGGCGTGTTGGGGCCGGCGGGAGCTCTGCCTGCTCTGTTTATGACAACGGGATGGGCTGGGCCCGGCGGAGACACTGACTCAGCCCCGCTGGGCGGGCGGGGCCGGGCCGGGGATGCCGACGGGGACAGGGTCAGGGGGACGTGGGGAAAGTCAGACCGAGAGGGAAGGACAGAGGTCGGCAGTACCCACGCACACACACAGTCACACGCACACACACAGACACAGACACAGACACACACAGACACACACACACACACACACACACATAGACACACGCACACACACAGAGTCACACGCACACACACAGACATACACACGCACACACACACACAGACACAGACACACACAGAGAGACACGCATACACACACACATAGACACACACAGTCACACACACACAGAGACACGCACAGACACACGCACACACAGACAGACACACACAGAGAGACACGCATACACACACACATAGACACACACAGACACACAGGCACACGCGCACACACACAGACATGCACACACACGAGCATGCACAGCACTAGTGTCTACGATGCCCCTGGGTCTCCGCTCCCACGGCTCTCTGCACAGAGGGTGAGCTGAGCTTCACGCCCACACGCGAGACACATACCACACACGGGCTCTCCGCACTGTGCACGTCTGGGCGTCCGTGAGTGGGTACCTAGCTCATTCTCTCTCCAGGGCCTTAGCATTGCTGTTCCCTCTGCCCGAATGAACACTGTTCCCCGCACCTGCGCACGGCTTGCTGCTCTCAGCGCCTCCCTCCCTGGGAGGGGCCCTCCCTGGCCGTCCTCTGCCCCATCCCTCCAGCCACCCTGCCCATGACCCCTCCGTGGGCTGAGCCTGCCCCCGGCCCCTGCGAACGCCTCCCGCCGCCCCCTGGGCTGCAGTGGGTCAGTCTTGCCTGCTGGGTGCTTGGTCTTGGGCTCGGGGATGGGTGGGGCTGAGGGCCTCACCCCCAGACTCGGGGGCTTGGTTGGAGGGAGGGCGGTACTGGTGCTGGGGAGACATCGGATGGCCGCAGAGGGAGCGAGAAAAGGGAGGGGCGAGAGCGCACGGCACCGGGGCTCACCCAGGCAGCCTGAGCCCAGGCCTGGGCAGGAGGTGGGAGGCGGGGCCGCGAGGTTTCCCAGTCCTGGCGCGTGGCGAGGGGTCTGTGCACAGACTTTGGGGTCCCGGGTCAGATCCCTGCTCTGTGGTTGGCTTGCCACGTGACCTCGGGCCAGTTGCCTGCCTCCTCTGAGCCGAGCACCCTAACTGCGAGGTGTGTGTGTGGGGGGGGCTGTGAGGGTTTAAAGCGAGTAGGACAAGCTATATGCAGTCCCCTAAAACCATCAGATGCTGTTTTATCACAGCTCTGTTGCGACATCCCCTCACACCACACACTTCACCCATTTACCGTGTGCGTCCCGTGGCGTGGCGTGTGTTCAGTGTGCCGCCAGCACCACAGTCCATGTTGGACTCTTTTCATCTCGTTCAAAAGCCGCTCTGCACCCCTAGCCGTGGCCACACCCACCTGCTGTCGGCCCCCGTGGGCCTGCCCGCCCCGCCATTCCGTGGGGATGGACTCACGCACACGTGGCCGTGGTCCGGCCGCTCTCACGGCGGGTGTGGTCCAGGCCCGCCTGGCGCAGGCTCCTTCCTCTCCGCGGCTGAGCCGTGTTCCGCGGCGTGGACGGACCACAGCGTCTTTGTCCCTCCTCCTGTTTGTGGCCGCGGGGGCCGTTTCCACCTGGGCTGTGTGGCTGCTGCTGCTGGGAGGTGCTGTGTGGACACGTGTGTCCTTTCTCTGGAGAACGTACCCAGGAGCGGTTGCTGGTCCTTCGGGGACGATGCTTAGCAGCTGAGGACCGGCTGAGCGGCTCCCAGCGGCTGCAGGCGTGGCTGCCCGGCGTGTGCGGGTCCGATCCCGCCACCTCCTCGCCGCCGCTGCTCGCTGCCTGTCTGTTTCAGCCACGCAGCAGGGGCCGTGCTCTCTCACAGTGGTTTTTACAAAATATGTATTTGTATTGACTTCAGAGGGGAAGGGAGAGGAAGAGATAGAAACATCCATGATGGGAGACTCCTGGATCGGCTGCCTCCTGCACGCCCCACCCTGGGGATGGAGCCTGCAACCCGGGCCTGTGCCCTGGCCGGGAATCGAACCCTGACCTCCTGGTTCCTAGGTCGATGCTCAGCCGCTGAGCCCCGCCGGCCGGGTGGGGGTTTTCATTTGTGATTCCCGGAGGGCTGGCGATGCTGAGCACCTCGTCACGGGCTCATTGCCGTTGTACCTCATTTGGAGAAAGGCTATCGGATCCTTTTCCTAGTTTTAACTGGGTTACGTGCTTTTTTGTGGCTGAATTAGAGAAGAGGCCAGTTTTCTTTTCCTTTTTTAAACAAGGGCAGGACAGCTCGGCGGGGAGGCAGGGTGAACGGGACTGTGGCCACAGCACGGGCCGGCCCACGGGGCGCACGCCGGCGCACACGCTCCGGAGCCACATTCGGGGTGAGCCCAGCCACATGCCCGGGACATGAGCATGGGGACTCATGTAGAGGTTTACACACACGGATGCCCAAACGTGTGCACACTCATGGAGAGCCTAGTGTGTGTCATGTATAGGCATGATGTGTGTGTAGTGTGTGTCATGTATAGGCATGATGTGTGTGTAGTGCGTGTCATGTATAGGCATGATATGTGTGTAGTGCGTGTCATGTATAGGCATGATGTGTGTGTAGTGTGTGTCATGTATAGGCATGATGCTCAGTTCAGCCACCCTCTGTGCTGGGCCATCTGCCACGTGACTTGGCCAGATCAGGGCCATCACCCTCATTTTGCAGGTGGGGAAACTGAGGCACGGAAAGGTCTCTTTGTCAGTCTGAGGTCACCCAACTGGCCCGTTGTAGGGTCTGGACTTGAATGCGAGGTTCCGGCCTCTGAGCCCCCTCTCTGGGAACATGTGTGACCCCAAACCTGAGTCATTCCGGAATATCAGGCCTGGGCTCCCCTCACTGCCTGAGCTGCTGTGTGACCTCGGGCAGCGTGTGCTCCTCTCTGGGCCGAGGGGCGAGGAAGTGGAAGTAGCTCTGAGTGGACAGTGTGGGAGCCCCTGGCATGGGGGTGGGCACAGCTCTGCCCGGGGAGGGCAGTGGGCTCTGTTCTGCCCAGGCCCCCGCTGTGCTCGGGCATGCGGCACCCCTGTCCCCGCCAGCGCCCGCTCACAGAGGTCGGCCTGGTCCCCGGCGTCCTCGGGGTGAAGGGATGATGGGAAGGCGAGGCCCCTCGCCCCGGGAGCGGGTCCGGCTGGCATCACCGAGGGCGGGGGGCAGGGCGGGCCAGGTCTGCTCCCTCTGGGCCTGGAGCCCACGGGGCAGTGAGGGCTGATTCTGAATGGCCCACAGGAAAGAGAGGGCGGGCCTGGATGGTCCCGAGTGGCCCGGGAGCCTCGGTTTACCCACAGGCCGGGGTCCCTGAGGGCTCTGCTGTTGTGATGTTCCGCTGTGTGGAGGGGCGGCCGGGGCTCGGGTGAGCACAGAGGGTCCCGGTCCGCCCTGCCCTGCTTCCCACTCGGTGAGGGTGAGGGGTGCCCACGTCTCCTGTCTGTGCCCAGCGCTGCCCGGGGCCGTGGGCTGGGTGAGGGTCTCCCGCCCTACGTGGCCGATGGGTCACAGGCTCGATGGGCGTGGGCTCGTCAGGAGGGTCTGTCCCTGGGCCGTCGTGGGGACAGAATGAGGTGGTGAGTGTAGGCCCAGCCCAGCCCTGCTTGTGTTGGGGGTACTGGGAACATTGAGTTGGGGGTGCACTAAAGGGTCAGCTGCCCCTGCCCACCACCCTGAGCCCCTGGGGCACCTCATTCCAACGGGGCTGCCAGGAGCGGGGGCCGGCCCAGCGGCGTGCAGAGCCTGGCGAGCCTGTGGGCAGTGGCCGGCACCCCAGGCAGGGAGAGGGCCAGCGCCCCCAGGGCCGGTGGCAGGGCCCAGCTGGATGGTCCACTGCACAAGAGGGGTGCACCCTGGCGGCCGCCGACCTGCCCACAGGGGGCCAGTGTCCATGTGGCCAAGCTGGGCTGCAGGTAGTGGTGGGCGGGGTCCGGTGGGGTCAGGCCGTCGGGGCTCGAGGTCATCTCAGAGGCCAGGGGGCCGGACAGCTGCTGAGCAAGGCCGAGGGTTTGAGGAGCTTCCCAAGTCCTCGTGCCCGCTCCCCCCGGGGCAGCAACCTGGGGACTGGCCGGGCGGCCCCGGTGTGATTTGGGGAGGGACCCTCCCAGCTCCACGCCGGGCACACTGACCCGGGCAAGCTCCGAGGACCCCGAGCCGGTGTGCAGGTCTGTCCGGGGCTGCCGTGAGAATTAAACAGGGTGAGTGTACGGCGTGCGGGCGCACGATCCAGGACCTAGGGCAGCCTCCTGGGTTCTCCCCTAACGAGGACTCCCTCCATGCCGCCCCCCACCTTGTCTCCATGGTGAGACAAGAGGGTTTGGCTCATTAAAACCAAATAAAGAAGGAATTACCGGGAGTGGCGGCCCGGTGAGTAACCGATGAGTAACCGAGTCTGAGCCGGGTCTGGGCTTGGCCAGGTGGGAGCAGGCACCGGGCGAAGGATGGGGAGATCCCGCCACGCCCTCCGCAGGCACAGTCAGCAGCCTGCCGGGGCTCAGGAGGAGTCCCCATGGGCTCCGGGGGCAGGGGGAGGGGAGGGGAGAAGAGGGTCAGGCAGGGTCCAGGCCCGCCTCCTGCTTGGGCAGGACTTTCACTCCCCGGCCGGCCGGGCCTCCTGGCAGATTGCGCAATCGCCTGTGATTTCTCTGCCCGCCGCCCCCCCCCCTCACTGGGTGCCTAGCTTGTGTCATGCCCCCTCTGAAGCCGGTTGGGTCTCCCTGAGCTCCCCGAACCCCCACACAGCGTGCACCTGCTGGCTAGCTGCTATTCCCTCCCCCCGCTACCCCCCGCCCCCCAAGATCCAGGCTGTCCAAACGTAGCACCCCCTCCCCTCGCGGCTGCACCTGCTGCCCAGGTCCCTTGGCTGCAGGGGCCACGCCGGGGACAGGAGGACCCCCCGTGACCTGCGCCCCAGGCCCCCAGCCCCTCCCGCTGCTCCTCTGGGCCTTGATTCCCCTGCCTGCCTTCAGATCCTGCTTCAGCCCCGATCCGTCTCATAGCCGGTACCTCCGGGCGCGCATCTGTGAGATGGGGACGGTGAGGAAAGCTGCCCCGGATGTGAGGGGTTAGAGGGATGCTGGGATGCGGGGCAGCTGCTGAGTGACAGCAACGGCCACCTGGCCCGCACAGCTCTGCTGACCTCTCTAACCAGTTCCGGAACGCCCACCCAATGTGGCCTGAGCTCTCGATTCCGAGGCCACCGCGTCCGACCCCAGCCCCGCACAGTGCCGCCTGCGTCCCAGGATGTCTCTGGCCACCTCAGGCGGCTCCCCCAGACCTCAACCACCTCCTTCCTGTTACTCTGACCTCATACCGCTGCAGCCTCAGCACCAAACTGTCACACCTCTGCGCCTTGGCTCCTGCCGGGGCCAGGAATGTGCACACACACCGACACACCACGCGTGCACACACTACACATGTCCACACACACTCAGACGCCACACGCGCTCACAGGGAGTTAACACGTGCTTCTTGTTAAACTTTAAGGTGTCACCTCCTCCAGGAAGCCTCCCCAGACTCCACCTCCACCGAGGCAGGTCAGGCATCCTTTGAGGTCCCATGCCTCCCTGCGGCCCCTTCTTGCAGAGTCCCATAGTCACCTCCTTCCCTGGCACCCGCCTGGCTGATCACTCCTGCCTGTGTGTCCTGGGACCTCGTCGGCAGGCTCTGCTGGGCTTGGACAACACCAGCAAGGAGTTTAATAGCCGCCCCACACCCAGCGGACTTCCCTGCCGAGCGCAGTGGCCTAATTTAGAGCCGGGAGGTGATTCCCATGTTCCCCTCCCTGTGTCTGTGGGAGTCCCTGGTCAGCCAGTCTTGATGGCACAGGGACTGGGCACCTCAGAGCCACGCCCGGTGCTGAAGGGTGGCTGGTTAAGGAGCCGGGGGCAGAGCCCTGTGGCCAGCTGGTCCCCGGGGGGCCGTGCTCTGACCCGGCTGGGAGGGAAGCGCCCCCAGGGAACAAGGACTTCCCCAAGGGTGAGCCCCCCCGGGAGAACGGGGACCCCATCTAAGTGAGCCCCCCGGCGGTTAGTGGGTGAGGAGGTGGACCCCAGAGCACACTGAGCGCCAAGCACAGGCTGGGCAGTCAGTGCTCATGGGTGTTTATGGAATGGACCTGACCTGACCCTTAGCCTCCTTCAGTCTGGAGGGTCACCCCAGCCCCTGGCAGCAGGGACAGCAGCCAGGGACACAGGTTCGGGCTTGTGGACGGCCGGGGTCGCGGGTGCCCAGCTGTTCCTCCCGAGACGGAAGCCGGCCCTGCCCCGTGAGCACTTTGCCAGGCAGTGGGATTCCGGCTCGTCCATCGAGTGGGGCTTTGGTCCCGGCAGCGCCGCTGAGCCCTATGCCCGCGGCGCCGGGCTGGGCCCACATGGGCCTCTGGTCATGGGCACGGGGACAGGGGGCCGAGAGACGGGCCAGGATGCCTGCCCAGGGGCCGTGGAGAATAAAGAACTGGAGCTGGACCCGTTCCTCTCAGGGGCCTCGGACCCGGTGCAGCCGGGAAGTCCGCGGTGGGGCTAACGAGACGGGCGGTGCGGAGAGCCGAGAGGGTCAGACGGAAGGAGGCCGGCGGCAAGGGCTCACTCTGGCGGTGCCCTGGGAGGGCTGCCAGGAGGAGGCATGGGAACAGGGTAGGAAGGGGCAGGATTTGGGCAGGAAGGAGAGGGGATTCCACCAAAAAGACCAGGTAACCCCAGGGCATGTGCGCAGCGCTGGGAGGGGCGTCGTTTTGACGGACGGAGGCCGGGGGGTGGGCACTGGGCTTGGAGGGTGGGCGCAGGCTTCGGGTTTGGGCTGCGGAACCCTGCCCAGCTCAGGCAGAGGAGAGCTGCGGGGGGAGGTGCGGGCGGAGGCCCCAGGCCTGCCCCTGGGGAGAGGGAGGCGGAGGCCGCACCCACGTCCGGGCGGTTCAGGCCCCGCAGGCCGGGTGTGGAGGGGCCGAAGGAGGCCTGGGCCTGGGGGTCACAGGGAGGGAGGCGGGGACAGAGGCCGCGTGGGTCCTGCCGGGGAGCCCACGGCGTCGGCGGCCGTGACTGGCCCCTGAGGAGCAGCGCTGGCAGTGGGGGGTGGGGGGGCCCCCACACCTGTCACAGGCGCCGCCCACGTTGGGGGAACGGCGCCCCGCTGAGTCAGGGGCTCCGGGGGGGCGCGCGCCGGGCGCCTGGGTCCCCGGAGCCCACGTGTCTGCCCGTCCCCCCCTCCCCCCCCGCAGGGAGCCGTGAGGCCGCCTTCACCTACGCCATCACGGCGGCCGGCGTGGCGCACGCGGTCACGGCCGCCTGCAGCCAGGGCAACCTGAGCAACTGCGGCTGCGACCGCGAGAAGCAGGGCTTCTACAACCAGGCCGAGGGCTGGAAGTGGGGCGGCTGCTCGGCCGACGTGCGCTACGGCATCGACTTCTCCCGCCGCTTCGTGGACGCGCGCGAGATCAAGAAGAACGCGCGGCGCCTCATGAACCTGCACAACAACGAGGCGGGCCGGAAGGTAGGCGCGAGGGGCGGGGCTACGGTGGGCGGGGCCTGAGGGGCGGGGCGACGAGAGGGGCGGGGAGTGGGCGGGGCTGGCGGCAGGCGGGGCCGCTAGGTCCCCGGGCCTTGACCTCCCCAGCCTTGGGCGCCCCTCCAGGCGGTGGGAGCTGGGAGCCTGGACCCTGGCGGTGCGGTGTGGGCGATCCTCCCAGCAGCTCTGAGGGACGCACCTGGCTGTTCCCATTCCCGAGGTGTGAAAACTGAGGCCGGGAGTGGTGAAGGGATGTGCCCGCACCGCCTCCCCGCAGGGAGCCCTGGGAGGAGGAGGAGACAGGCCCTTGTCCACGCAGAATGGGAGCAGGGCCGGCCTGGGGACCCCGGGGTGGGGCAGGCCCCCAGCCGACAGTCCCATGTCCCTGCGCTGGTCCCAGGGGCCATGCCGGCATACCAGATACCAGGAAAGGCTTCTCGAGGGGCCAGTCTTGGCTCAGTTTGCCCTGAGAGACCTAAGGAAGGGGTGTTCCCTCCGGTAGGAGCGGCCTGGGAGGGTGGGCCCAAGCTGGGGGGAGGGGCACTCGTGCACAGGGTGGATGCAGCATGGGGGGAGGATAATGGAGGACATTCAGGAGGGACACACTGGGGAAGAGGTCAGCACGGGCCCAGTCCTGCCTCGGGGAGATGCAGGCCCCAGATACTGGGCCGGGAGGAGCGGCCACCGTGGCGGCAAGATGGCCAGAGATAGGGCAGGCAGCGGAGCAGAACGCCTCTGTGGGTCTGATTCCCAGCCCCGGCTGCACCCAGGGCGCCAGGCCCGAGGGGCGCTGCAGGCACGGGCAGGCTTGCCTTTCCAGGCCAGGAGATGAAACTGCCCCCAGGGACCACCCTGGAGGCCACTGGCCGCTCGCTCATTCACTCAACCAACGCTCCTTGCCCCTCCTCTGTGCCAGGGCTGGGTGGGACACGGGGACAGGGAGGAGTCAGACGTGACCCTAGCCAGGGAGCTGTCCCGCACCAACAGGGTGCACCTGAGCGGAGCAGAGGCCACACCCAGGGTCCCCGAGAGGGGACCAGCAGGAGGCAAGCAGACGCTTCCTGGAGGCGGCGACGGGAGCCTGAAGGACACCCCAGAGCGGAGACGCAGAGGCAGAAGGAGGTGGCACTGGGGGGAAGGGGGAAGGGGGCGAGGCTGCAAAGGACTCAAGCTGGGGGGGCAGGAAGGGCGGGCAAGCAGGGCCGGCCCAGAACAGGCCTTGGACGCCAGGCCAAGGGTTTGGCTTTTTCTGTTGAGGTTATTACATTTTGGTCAAATGAACGTGTAAATGAAGGAAGGAGTGACACGGTCTGCCTCCAGGAGCTCACAGACAGTGTGTAGGCACATCTCTGGGCCAGAGATTGTCAGCCTTTGTCATCTCCCGGCACATGAGCGAATTACAGAAATTCCTCGGCACACCAAAAACATGCATCGTTGTTTTGCTGATCCAACATATCCAATAGGTGTGGTTTTCATTCATTCACTCCGGTGGCTACTGTTTGGCTGTTGTCAGTTTTTCACTTGACAACCTAAGGGAAGAGAGGTCAGAATGGCTGCTCTGCACAGGCAGATGGAGATCGGTGCCTGGGGGGCCGAGGGAGGCGATTCGCTTACCTGGAGGCATTGGGAGTGGGGGAGGGGGTAGGAGGCTTAGCTGAGCCCGCAATGGACCGCCTCCCCTGAGCCTCTGCAGTGGCTGGGCCCGGAGTGGGGGCCCCCCACACCCCTGGGAAGAAGGGCTCACTGTCCCCCTTGGGCCCTGGCCACTGCTCCGTGAGGAGGTGGCTGAGCGAGCCGCGGAGACGTGGGGAAGGGAGCCCGCGGAGGAAAGAGCTGACTTGGGGGTTCTTTCTGGAATAAGGGGTGTCCCCACTCTGGGAACAGATTTCAGGAATGGCCAGGTTAGGGGGATCACAGGCCGGGGCACCAATGTCCAAGGGAACCTGGAGCCCAAAGGAGGAGGGGGTGAGCAGGTCACGCGTGCAGTGCAGCCGGGCCTCCGGCCCAGCCGAGGGGTTTGGGCAGCCGAGGAGACTGGCAGGCCGAGCAGGCCTGGGTGAAGGGCTGACAGCCAGGCCGGAGGGTGGCCCCCTGGGCACAGGTGCCATCGCAGACCCTTGAGGGAGAGTGGGGCCGAGCAGCTCAGGGGCCAGGGCGGAGTCTGACTCGGCTCTGAGGCCCGTGTGAACCCATGCTGGCCTGGCGCGGGACTTGGGGGTGCTCGGAGACTGACAGCTGGTGAAGTGCATCGGGCAGGAGGCCGGCAGGATTGGGCCCGGGGTGGGGGTGGGGGTGAGATGGGGGTAGGAGAGCTAGGAGGCTGGGCAGGGTCCCGGCCTGCCAGGGGGATGCAGGTGGAGGAGGGCCAGCATGTGGGGGTGCACTGGGCTGAAGCTGTGAACTGAGGAGAAGAGATTGTCAGGGGAGGGGTCAGCAGTTCGAGGGCCGTCGGGGACAGAGCGGCCGCAGGAAAGGGCTGTGAGTGGTCAGCGGTCAGGACTCGGTGCCAGAGCTGTCCCTGACCCCTGTGAGGCCCCCTTCTGAGCCTGTCTCCTCATCTGTGCGGTGGGCAGTGCACCGTGTCCCCCTGCCCGCTGCCCCCCCAAAGCTGCTCTGAGCCCTTGGAGGGGCTTAAAGAGACAGAAACCCATTCTCTCCCAGGCTGGAGCCAGGAGTGGGCGGGGCGTGCTCCCTCAGAGGGCTCCAGGGGAGGGTCCTCCCTGCCCCTTCCAGCCCTGGGGGCGCCAGGTGCTCCTGGCTTGTGGCCCCATCATCCAGGCTCTGCCTCCGTCTGCATGTGCCCCCCGCCTCCCCCTACCCCGTGTCTCCTCTTCTGTCTCTTGTTAGGACGTGTCCTCAGACGTAGGGCTGACCCTGGTCCAGCATGGTCTCAGGTCTCACCTCCGTTACATCTGCGAAGCCCCAGTTTTCAAATAAGATCACGACCTGAGGTCCTAGTGGATGTGTGTTTGAGGGGGGCACTCTGCAGCCCGCCCTCGGCTGGCACGTGGTCCCCCACACCCCTGTGGGCCAGGGGCAGACAGGCGGAGCGTGAGACCTGCTCACCCCTCTTCCGCTGGGCTCCGGGCTCCCTTGGACATCGGTGCCCCGGCCTGTGATCCCCCTAACCTGGCCATTCCTGAAATCTGTTCCCAGAGTGGGGACACCCCTTATTCCAGAAAGAACCCCCAAGTCAGCTCTTTCCTGGAGCCCCATCACCTCCACCCCCCCTGGCGGTGGGGGCACCGAGGCTGGGGGAGGGCCCCGCTCAGTCCCCGGCCCTCCTGGGTACAGGGGTCTCTCCGCACCCGCCCGGGTGGTCTCAGGGCCGCGGGGCTGGCGCCACCTCCGCTGTCGCTCTTATCTCGAGGGCACGAGACGGAAACGGCGCATTCTTCCCTCCTGTGATCACTTCCCAGGAGCGCGGGCGCGGGGCCCAGCCAAGCGAGGACACGGCCCCTCGCTCTGCAAACAGCTGCCAATCGGCTCCATCTGGGGGCGGCCCCGGTCCCGCCACACAGGGTCCCCAGGTGGGGGGAGGGGGAGTCGGTCCTCGTGGCCTTGATGCTGATAGGAAGATGGGACAGAGGGAAGGGGTTAGGGCAGGTGGCACAGAGAGGGGGGCAGCTGTTCAGCCAAACTGGACACGCAGATGGCAGGTAAGCTGGGACCAGCCGCCGGCACAGCCTCCAGTGTGGGCGCCCGGGCCAGGTCTCTGGCCGTCACAGACGACTGAGGAGGAATCCCTGCGCAGCAGCCTGGGGTGGGCGGCGCCCAGGCGAGGGGCTCTGAGCGGGCGTCCGTGTGGGCACCTCCTGGCTGAGGGGCAGGCACAGTGGGCAGTGGCCAGGGCAGGGGAACACCCAGGCCTTGGAGGGCCAGTGATGGAAGAAGGGGCTTTGAGGAGAGGGGAGCGCAAAGATGAACGTGGAGAGGGCGAGGAGGGAGCAGGAGAGGAGACATGGGTGGGAGGGGGCGGGAGGCCGAGAGGAGGCCCAGGGGTGCTTCCCCTGGGAAAGGGGTCCCACCAGGGTCCCGCCCTTGACCCAGACCCTCAGACCCGGCTTCTGGCCTGTGCCCTGGACCCCGACACCCCATGGCCCTGCAGTCCCAGGTCTGAGTACCCCCCAGGGTGTCATCCACGCAGGAGCTGAGGGCCCCACCCCCAAGCTCCAGGCCGCCGGCCTCACGGCCGCCGCCCTCACGGCCGCCGCACACACATGATGCTCATTTGGGCCAAATATTCCCTCTGCAGTGACGAGGACGGCTGGTGCTGCACCCCCTCGCACACACCTTCTCCACCTAGTGATCTCCATAGACACGCAGTGCGCGTACCGCCTCCTCCAGGAAGTCCTCCGGCTGGCACCCTGGCCCAGGGCAGGCGGAGGCTCCCACAGCCCCTGCACTTGGTGCTTTTATGTGTCAGTTTCCTTCTGTTCCCCACACTGGACCATGAGCCCGGGACCGACGTCCTCGCCGAGGTCCAGGCCCCAGGCCGCCAGGGCAGGAAGAGAGATGGGGCAGCGGCCGGCTCTGTGGGCTGTCCCTCTCGCCCCTTTGCAATCCTGCACTCCCTGTGGGCCTCCTCCTCTGGGCAGGGCTGGGGTCCTGGGCGAGGGCTGGGGTTCTGGGCGAGGGCTGGGGTCCTGGGCAGGGCTGGGGTTCTGGGCAGGGCTGGGGTCCTGGGCAGGGCTGGGGTCCTGGGCGAGGGCTGGGGTTCTGGGCAGGGCTGGGGTTCTGGGCAGGGCTGGGGTCCTGGGAGAGGGCTGGGGTCCTGGGCAGGGCTGGGGTTCTGGGCAGGGCTGGGGTTCTGGCCAGGGGCAGGGGCAGGGCAGCCAGCTCCTCTGGCTGTCGGGGAAGTGAGGCTGGGCGGGACAGCTGACAAATGGCCCCCGCAGCGTGGGCTAATGATTCGCATCTTCAATCAGCTCCCTGGCAGGCCCCTTCGATCCGGGTAAATGTGTAGCCGGGGTCAGGGCTGGCGCTGGGAACCGGCCCTCGGGGGACGGGGCGGGAGGCCCCGGAAAGCACACGGCTGCGCCCCTCACGCCGCTCAGAGCCGGGAGGAGGACCAATTCCCAGCAGACTCGCCTCACTGACCCGCTCACCCCCCCCCCCCCCCCGCAGCAAACGGGGCGCGGAGAGCCCCACACGCACAGGGGCTTGCGGGGCCCAGAACCTCTGCACGCCAGGACCAGCCCCGGCAGGAGGGCAGGGAGGGGGCCGGGCCGGGGTCCCCAGCGATGAAGCTCCGCTGTCGTTGGGTCTGGTGCCACCTGAGGCGCCCCCTGCCCGGCTCCCCCAGCTGCCCTGGGACCTGCACACGCCCCTCAGGCAGCCAGGCCTCCATTCCCCGCAGCCATCGCCCCGGCTCCTGCGGGGCTGCGGGGAGGGCCCGTGACGCACTTCGGATAACCGTGTGCCCGGCTCTGCCCGTTCCGAATGTTCTCACGGCCCCTCCACGGCCTGCTCGGTAGGGGGGTCAGCAGCCCCTTTAGCGGGTGAGGAGACTGAGGCTCAGGGGGAGACACTGACTCGGGTGACACAGCGGGGAGACTGGGGGAGCTGGCTCTGCTAGGGCTGGAGGCTGGGGGCCTGGGTGGAGGGGTGCCCTGGGCGGAGGGGTGCCCCGGACGGAGGGGTGTCCCGGGCGGAGGGGTGCTCCTAGGCAGAGGGGTGCTCCTAGGCAGAGGGGTGTCCCGGGCGGAGGGGTGCCCCGGGCGGAGGGTGCCCCGGGCGGAGGGGTGCCCCGGGCGGAGGGGTGTCCCGGGCGGAGGGGTGCCCTGGGTGGAGGGGTGCCCCGGGCGGAGGGGTGCCCCGGGCGGAGGGGTGTTCCTAGGCAGAGGGGTGCTCCTAGGCAGAGGGGTGTCCCGGGCGGAGGGGTGCCCCGGGCGGAGGGTGCCCCGGGCGGAGGGGTGCCCCGGGCGGAGGGGTGCCCCGGGCGGAGGGGTGCTCCTAGGCAGAGGGGTGCCCTGGGCGGAGGGTGTCCCGGGCGGAGGGGTGCCCCGGGCGGAGGATGCCCCGGGCGGAGGGGTGCCCCGGGCGGAGGGGTGCCCCGGGCGGAGGGGTGCTCCTAGGCAGAGGGGTGCCCTGGGCGGAGGGTGCCCCGGGCGGAGGGGTGTCCCGGGCGGAGGGGTGCCCCGGGCGGAGGGGTGCTCCTAGGCAGAGGGGTGCCCTGGGCGGAGGGTGTCCCGGGCGGAGGGTGCCCCGGGCGGAGGGTGCCCCGGGCGGAGGGGTGCCCCGGGCGGAGGGGTGCCCCGGGCGGAGGGGTGCTCCTAGGCAGAGGGGTGCCCTGGGCGGAGGGTGTCCCGGGCGGAGGGGCGTCCCGGGCGGAGGGGTGCCCCGGGCGGAGGGGTGCCCCGGGCGGAGGGGTGCTCCTAGGCAGAGGGGTGCCCTGGGCGGAGGGTGCCCCGGGCGGAGGGTGCCCCGGGCGGAGGGGTGTCCCGGGCGGAGGGGTGTCCCGGGCGGAGGGGTGTCCCGGGTGGAGGGGTGCCCCGGGCGGAGGGGTGTCCTGGGCGGGGGGGTGTCCCGGGCGGAGGGTGCCCCGGGCGGGGGGGTGTCCCGGGCGGAGGGGTGCCCGGGCGGAGGGGTGCCCCGGGCGGAGGGGTGCCCCGGGCGGAGGGGTGCCCCGGGCGGAGGGGTGTCCCGGGCGGGGGGGTGTCCCGGGCGGAGGGGTGCCCCGGGCGGAGGGGTGCTCCTAGGCAGAGGGGTGCCCTGGGCGGAGGGTGTCCCGGGCGGAGGGGCGTCCCGGGCGGAGGGGTGCCCCGGGCGGAGGGGTGCCCCGGGCGGAGGGGTGCCCCTAGGCAGAGGGGTGCCCTGGGCGGAGGGTGCCCTGGGCGGAGGGTGTCCCGGGCGGAGGGTGCCCCGGGCGGAGGGGTGCCCCGGGCGGAGGGGTGCCCCGGGCGGAGGGGTGCCCCGGGCGGAGGGGTGCCCCGGGCGGAGGGGTGTCCCGGGCGGAGGGGTGCCCTGGGCGGAGGGTGCCCTGGGCGGAGGGTGTCCCGGGCGGAGGGTGCCCCGGGCGGAGGGGTGCCCCGGGCGGAGGGGTGCCCCGGGCGGAGGGGTGTCCCGGGCGGGGGGGTGTCCCGGGCGGAGGGGTGCCCCGGGCGGAGGGGTGCCCCGGGCGGAGGGTGCCCCGGGCGGAGGGGCGTCCCGGGCGGAGGGGTGTCCCGGGCGGAGGGGTGCCCCGGGCGGAGGGGTGTCCCGGGCGGAGGGGTGTCCCGGGCGGAGGGGTGCCCCCCGGCCGCTCAGCCCGCTCCGCCCGCAGGTCCTGGAGGAGCGCATGAAGCTGGAGTGCAAGTGCCACGGCGTGTCGGGCTCCTGCACCACCAAGACCTGCTGGACCACGCTGCCCAAGTTCCGCGAGGTGGGCCACCTGCTCAAGGAGAAGTACCACGCGGCCGTGCAGGTGGAGGCCGTGCGCGCCAGCCGCCTGCGGCAGCCCACCTTCCTGCGCATCAAGCAGCTGCGCAGCTACCAGAAGCCCACGGAGACGGACCTGGTGTACATCGAGAAGTCGCCCAACTACTGCGAGGAGGACGCGGCCACGGGCAGCGTGGGCACGCAGGGCCGCCTGTGCAACCGCACCTCGCCCGGCGCCGACGGCTGCGACACCATGTGCTGCGGCCGCGGCTACAACACGCACCAGTACACGCGCGTCTGGCAGTGCAACTGCAAGTTCCACTGGTGCTGCTTCGTCAAGTGCAACACGTGCAGCGAGCGCACCGAGGTCTTCACCTGCAAGTGAGGCCGCGCCCGCCGCCCGCCGCGTCTGCACGCGGGCTCCGCCTCCGGGCCCCGGGCGGCCAGCTGGGCAGCGGTGGCTGCGGACGGTGGGGCTCCAGACGCGGGAGGAACCCCTGGGCCCCGCACCCTCTCCCCGTCCCGCGGCTCCTTCCCGCCATTCCCGTCGCTTCCTGTGGCAGAACAGCGCCCGCGGCCCGGCCCAGCGATGCCTTTTCTTTTCTCCGGGAAGGGGAGCCTCGAGGACACACGTGTCCCCGGAAAGCAGAGACGACAGGACTCTGCGTGACCCCCGCTCTGCCTGGTGGGGTGAACACGGACAGGCCACGCCGGCCGGCCCCACGTGAGACTGTCTCAGGCCACGTCGGCTGCGGGACCCTGGCGTGGGCTGGGCAGACGTGGACAGATTATTTATGTTTTCATAGAACCAGAGGAGGACTCAGCACAGGGCCAGCTGGCCCTGACCCCGCACCCCGTGGAGCGCACGCCCTCTGCCCCGTTCCTCTCCGAGGCCCGCCTGGCTCTGCCCGGGACGGGTGGCTGTGTGCGCTCGGCCCCCAGGTGAGCGGGCAGGGCTTGGTGACCAGCATGGCCGCAGGGGACCCCTGAGGGCAGCCCTGCACAGGGCCTCTGCTCCCTTCTCTTAGAAAGATTTTAGAAAACCCCATCAAACCGATCAAACTGTCCCCCAGATCAGGTTCAGGCTGCATCCCTCCCCAGACCTGTGGCCCCCCAGCCCTCACCAGCCTGGCACCTCGCAGTTTACAGAGCCCCTCCCACCCCGGAGCCAGCGGGACCCCAGGCCAGCACTGAGCGGGGTGTGGGGGGGCCGGGAGTCTTCAGGGTGTTGGCCTCATTGGACAGAGGGGGACACTGAGGCCCATCACTAGCCAGAGGCCCCAGGACCTGAGTGGGGGTGCCTGCCGTGGCTTGGGTGTCCTGACCCACAGCCCATGGCCCCTGGCCCCAGAGGACAAGCTCTGGGGACGCCCAGGCTGGCGTGAGGCGGCCCCCACGCCTTGAGAAATCCATTGCACCCCTCCCCGCTGCCTCCCCGGGCTCTGCACCCCCAGAGATGCCTGTGAGGGTTTGTCCTTGCCCATCCTGGCCTTTCACCCGGACCCTGATGTGGAGAGAGCTTGGGTCCAGGCGACCCTGTGCTAGGGCCCCACCTGACACCCCCGTCCCCCCGCCCCCGCACCATGCAGGCCCTCCCTGAAGTCCACTCACCCTGAAACCTGGGAGAGGGAAGCGGAGGGGGTCGGCTCATTCTAATCGACGTGGGGGACGGGAGAGATGAGAAACCGGGGTCTCGGGCAGGCGTGTCCTCTGCCGACGCTCCCACCTCCCGAGGAGACCGAGCCGCAGAGGTGACTGCTGGGAAGCTTGGTGTGCGGTGACTGCCGGTGCGCCCTCCACTGCCCACACCCCGCCCCGAACTAGGGTCTTTCCTCGTAGATACCACGGGCGGCTGACCGGCCACCTGGGCTGGACATCAGCCTGGGGCGAGCGGCACTGTCTGGGCCGTGCCCCTAACGATGCCAGGACACCCCCTTAGCTGCTGTCCTGGGACCCTCCAGGCCCATGTCCCTCCCCGCCCCGCCCCACCCCACCCCCCCCGCCCCACGGGCCCCAGGCCCCCGTCCACGCCGCCGCCCTCTGCCGAGGCACCTGGTTAACTTATGTTGTTATATAGTGTTGAGATGTCTATAGTGTCTTAAGTTATTGTGACCTACACTGGGTACTGGGGGGGCTGCTGCCCCCGAGACGGGCTCCTCCTTCTGCTTGAAACAGACTCTCGGGCCCTGGCGCCAGGAGTCGCCCGGAGTCGTGCGCACTGTCCGGGCCTCCCCCAGCTGACAGCAGGGCCCTCCGCGGGGGTGAGGGGTCCGTGTGGCCCGGGCGGGGCAGGGCGGGTGGCCGGGCGCTGCGTGTCGCCGCAGGGCCGCTCAGGAGAGCCGGGGGCTTCTGACGGGCTGTGTCCGCCTCCCGGGGGGGCAGCGGCTCCAATAAAGCTGGGATCAAAGACGATGCGCACGTGTGGAGTCCACGTCGACCCTGGGCGCAGGCACGCTGAGCGCCAGCCACTGCCCTGCCGGCCCGGCCCCTCTCCGCCGGCGCTGCCTGACGTCCCCACCCCATTCCCCTCCTCGCACCTGGCCCGGTCCCAGCTGGGACCTTGAGTCACACCTTCCAGGTGCCTCTGGGCCCGCCCCACCCAGCGAGGGCCACCGGCACGGAGAGCGAGGCTCCCCACAGCAGGCCGGGCTGCGGGGGCCATGGCCTGGAGCGGGGCTGACTCGGGGGGCGGGCGGGGGCTCTTCTCGGGAAAATGGGGAGCCTGGGGGTGGGGGACCCCAGCCAGGTGCCCCTGGCCCCATCTGCTGCCCTCGGTGTCTCCCTTCCCCTCTGACCCCAGCTGGCGTGAGGGTTGCTGGCGGTCCATCCAGCTGTGTCTGGTGGGTTTTGGCTCCTGTGCCCCCGGGGTGCCCCTGCCCTCTCTGGCCCTGGGAAGGCAGCCGAGGCCCCTGGGCAGCCACCAGCCTCCCTCTCCTCTCCCCGGAGGCCCGGCCTCGCCCAAGGTAACCATGCCCAGGAGGATGAATGGCATTCCTGCCGAGGGCCGGGAGGCATGCGGCCTGGCCGGTTTGGCCACTGCCCGCGGTCCCAGCAGCCTGGCATCAGGCGGAACCACTGATCAAACAGCCCGTCTGCCCTCTGCCCACCGGGCACCCATGGGGCCTGGCCCCAGCCCCAGGGGAGGCGCCACAGGTGGGCGTCCCGAGGGGGGGACAGGTGGGAAAGACCCCGTCCTGACCGGCTCGAGAGCCGCCCGGCGGCCCGCCCTGACACGGGGCCTCAGTCTCCCCCTGGGAGCAGGAGGCGGCGGGGTGTTCGGCAGGAGGCCCCGGTTCCCCCGAGACGGTAAGCAGATCCGAGGTGGCGGCCGCAGTGGAACGCCAGGGTCCGACTACTCCCACGAGGCCAGGAATGAGGAAAGAGCCGAGAAGGCCCGGCCCCGGTGCCCAGACTGTACTTATTTCTTGGCCACGGTTCAACCCCAGCCCAGCCTCCCAGGCTGCGGGCACATCCTCGCGGCCCTGCCCCCGGCGGCGAGCTCACACTGCCCGCCAGGCCCGGGGCCCGAGACCCCCGCCCGGGCCGCCGCCGGCTCCAGAGCTCGTCCCCTCTTAGCTGGCGCCCTGCTCTCCGCCCGGGAACGGCCTCCTGCCTCGGGTTGGCTGGCTTTGCCTGGTCCTTCCCCATGTGCGCTGGCCCTGCCTGGACAGTGGGGAGGGTGTGGGGATACTAGCGAGAGCGCGGGGTGGGGGGGGGCGCCTCACTGCCACCCATTCACCCAGTCATTCACGTGCTCACGGGCCGGGCGGCCCTGCTGGGGGCCAGGCCCTGGGCTGTCCCTGGGGGTGGGGTGACCTCAGGGGCTTCAGCTCTTCACCCCGCTCTCCTGCCCTGAGCGGCAGCCCATTCTGGGGGTGCATCTGCTGACCAAGGAGGCCTGCGAGACAGGAAAGGCGTGGGCTGGCTCCCGACTCCCCCTCTTTCCTCGTTCCAGATGTGCACGGGGTGAGCGCCGCCCGGCCGGCCGGCCGGCTCCCCTTGCTGTCGGGGAAACCGCTTTAGCACCCAGGCCTCCCGCACTGCCCCCCGCCCAGGCTGTCCACCCAGCAGGGCCCGTGGAGTTCTCCCTGACCCTCTGCCTCCTCTGCCGCTCCCCCCAAAGCCCCGCTCCCCCCAAAGCCCCGCCCTGCCAGCGAGCCCCCTCCCCCACCGTGCTCCTGCCCCAAGCACCCTCGGCCCCAGCTGTGCCCTCTGCCCGGGGCCCTTCCTTCTGCCCCTGCCCACACCCGCCCCTGTCTGCCCAAGCTCACCAGGCTCCTGCTCTCCCCCGTCCCCCGTCCCGAGGGGAGGGCTCTCATCGCTGCCTGCCCCTGCCCCCAAGCAGGCTGAGGGCCCATGGGACACTGAACGGCCCCATCATGCCAGTCACAGGGTCTGGCCCACAGGTGCCCACAACCTTCCCAACACCCTTTCCCCAAATAGGTCAGTGCTGGCTCCATGTTATAGACGGGGAAACCGAGGCACGGGGAATAAAGGGCTCTGTCCAAGGTCACACAGCCGGCGAGAGGCAGACCCAGGATTTGAACTCAGGCCCTCTGGGGTCTTCCTTCTACACAACTCACACGCCTCCTCCCACGAGTGGGACGGCGATGGCAAAGGCAAGTCTCAGGGCGGAGGTGACAGCTGCAATCCGTCCTCGCCTCGGACAGAACAGGAAAGACCGGGTTACACGGCGAGGATCCGGGTTAGACATCTGGGTGAACTTCGGCGTGAGCCAGAGCTGGGGGAAGGGTCAGGAGGGCAGGGGTGGGGTGGAGGGAGGACAGGGAGGCGACCTGGGCTGAGGGGGCCTGGGACAGGTGGGGCTGTGGTCTGGGGGGCAAGGGGCCGGGGAGGGAGGAGAGGTGAGTGGAGGCTGGAGCTCAGGTGAGCAGGTGAAGTGTGAGCTCCTGGGAGCAGGGGCCTGAGCCAGGAGGTCAGCCTGGGTCTTGCCGGCGGCGGTCCTGGCCCGTTTCCTTCCTCTGGGTCTGGCGTGCGCCCACCTGCCTCTCTGGGATGCCACGTGCCTGCGCAGCAGGTCCTCGGTCTTGCAGAGCCTGGCACTCAGAACCCCCGGCCTGGGCGTCCCAGGGCCTTGGGCATCCGAAGCTGTGAGTCCTGGGGCGTGGCAGGCCTGGCACCCGGCAGAGGCCTGCGGAGGGGACAGGTGGTCAGCCAAGTGCCCTGGTGAGGGGAGCCCAGGGGGCCCGGAGCCAGGGCCCCGGGACGAGCAGTGCCCAGGCCGGACCTGCCTGGCCCGCTCCCCACAACCTTCCCAACACCCTTTCCCCAAATGGGTCAGTGCTGGCTGGTCCGGGCTCCGTGCCTCTGGGCTCAGCCGGAACCTCAGCGGAGGGACGCTCGCAGCCTCGCAGGGAGCAGCCAGCCGGGCGGCCAGGCCACTGAGGTCCTCTTACTCCACCTGCAGGCTGAGGCCCGCGGCCCGCAGGGCAGGGCGGGCCCGTCCAGGTGCTGGGCAGGTGTCCTTCCTGGGGCCTTGCTGGCCTCCTGGGTGGCCCGCCCACCCACCCTGAGGCCCGAGGTGGCCCTCAGGACTCAGGACTAACCCAGTGGGGGGTCCCGGCTGCCCACACAAGGCAGGACCCCTGAGGACGCTCTCGGGAAGCCCTGCCTGGCTGCTGGGCGGGGCCGCCGCTGGGCCGTCCTGCCGGCTCCGCCTTGGACTCCACCCGAGGGGCCTGGGGCTCTGCCCAGGGTCCCTCCCTGGTTCCTGGCCCAGTTCTGGCTCCTGAGCCTCTGCTTTCCTATAAGCAGGACGGGATCTGCCTCTGTCCGTTCGCACATCCCTTCGCTCACCCGTCCGTCCGTCACTGAGCTCGGCTGGGGAGGTCAGGGTCCCAGAGCAGAATCCAAACTGAAGTCTTCCTTTAAGAGCCCAGGCGAGGTCAGGGACAGAATGAAGAACAAACTGGCCCTTTGCCCCCCGCCCCACCCTCAATACCTGAGGCTGGGAGAGCAGAGGGTGTGGAACTGGGCCTGTGTGGGTGGTCAGGGAGAGCTTCCGGGAGGAATCGGCACCTGGGCTGGGCCTAGGAGGAAAGGGCAGGATAGGGAGGCTGGGAGGGAGGCAGGAGGCAGAGATGCTTCAGGCCTGAGAACGGAGGCGAGCGAGGACCTGGGGTGAACTGAAGGGATAGGGAGCACGGGGTTTGGGGGGCCGGGCAGGGGGACAGTGCAGCCTGAAGCACGGCCCCGCAGCTGACAAGGATCCAGAAGGTTCCAGAAGGGGGGAACCTCGCGCTTGAGGCTCAGGCTTTGCAGCGTTTGGCAGGAGCTCTCACTGCCCCCTCTCCCCGCCCACGGCCAGCGCAGCCCATTCCTCCGGGCAGAGGCTGGTGCCAGCTGGCTGTCCCGGCCCCGGCTGCCGCCTGGAGCGCTCGTTTTTCAGTAGAAAAGTCCTCGAATAAGAGTCCCGGGCTGGGAGGGGCGGGGGAGCGAGGGCTGGGCACCGGGGCCACCCCAGGCTGCTCCTGGCCCTTCCCCACCCCCGCTGGGCCTTGGGACAGGGTCTGCCGTGAGGTCCCACCAGCCCAATGCACACATTCGAGCAGGGCCTCCGGGCACGGGGCCTCCAGAGCCCTCGTCAGACCCAGGATGGGCCCGCTGCGCAGGCCGCCCGTGCCGCCCCTGTGGGCTAAGCAGGCCCACCCAGGCCTCGGGCTTCTCCTTCTCTCAGCCACGGGCGGGCCCTGCTGCTGGGAGGCCGGGATGGCCGGGACGGCTGGGGGGTGGTCCCGACCCCGGCGGGGTGACGAGCGCCCGCTCCCCGCCTGGGTTCCCAGAGAGGAGAGCTCCGTGAACCCTCAGCGACAGCACTGGGGGCGGCGGGCAGCCAGCGGCAGAGATCTGAGCGACCAGGCCTGTGCCAGGCTCGGGGGTGCCCGCTGCAGGGAGGGCCGCTCTCCGGACCCGCCGAGGCCCAGGGGCTGCCAGCGCCTCCCGTGCAGCAGGGACGCCGGGCGGCCGGCGGGGACCTTGGAGGCCTCAGGCCCGGGACCAGGACGTCCCGGAGGCAGAGCCACGGGGTGGCAGGTCCTGGAGAAAGGCACGCTGCTCCGACCTCCACGTGACGGCGAGGGGGTGCCGCCGGCGCTGACCCCGCCGCCCTCGGTGCCGGCTGTGCCCCGGGCTCAGGAGTCTTGGTTCTGTGGTTGGAGGGTCCCCGTTCTGGGCCGGGTGGGGGCAGGGCGGGGGCGGGCAGTGTTCGGTTCTCCGAGGGCCGCCCCATCCAGCTGGGAGGGTGCCAGGTTATGGGGGGAGAGGGCAGAGTGGGCACAGGAGGGAGGATGCCAGGTTGTGGGGGGAGAGGGCAGAGTGGGCACAGGAGGGAGGATGCCAGGTTATGGGGGGAGAGGGCAGAGTGGGCACAGGAGGGAGGATGCCAGAGTAGGACTGAGCAGGCTCAGGGATTCTGAGGCGGCGCCGCGGCCTGCCTGCTCTCTGACGGGTCCGCCTGCCGCTGCGCAGGGAAAGCAAGGGGCAGGGGAGGCGCGAGGCGGTGGGGAGACTGCGGCACCGCGGGCGGGACGCGGGGTCCTGGGTGCACACGGAGTGGGGACAGCGGCATTGTCTGAGGGGAATGGCCAGCACCCCGCTGTCCCTCAGGGGCCGTGGGGAGGGGCTGCCCGGCACGGGGTGGGCGGGTCCAGGACGCAGGCCCGCTGCTCAGAGGAGATGTGGGAGGTGAAGGAGCCACCGTCCCTCCGTGGTCCTGCGTGGCCTGTGGATGGAGGCGTGGCCTGCTGAGCCCAGGCTGAGAGCAGGGGCTCCTGCCTGTGTGACCATGGCCTGCTCTGCCTCGGTTTCCCCTCTGTAAGATGGGACAAGAGGGCCTGTCTAGGGCTGGGAGAGGGGCTAGTGAGACAGGCTGTGATGACCATCCAGTAGAATCGTCAGCCTGCCCCCCCCCCCCCCCTCCCCTGCCCCCCCGCCGCCCTCCCTCCCCTGCCCCCCTGCCCGCCTCCGCCCTCCTCCGCCCACGCCAACTGGGAGCGGAAGGCAGACGGTCCCCAAGCCGGCAGCCCGGCGATGACCCAGGGGCTTCTCCCTGGGGGCAGGTCACAGGCCTGGGGCTGCTGGGAAGGCGGTGCTCCAGGGGCACCCCGAGCCGCGCCCTCACCCCCCACCTGACAGTGAGTGTCCCCGCGCCATCATCCGGCTCTGCCTCGGGGCCGGGAGCCCCAGGTCCCCGCCTGCCTTCATCCTCGGGGATCCCCCCGGCCGGTGTCCCTCCCCTCATTCCTCTCCTGGTCCCTGATGGAGGCTGGGTCTCAGGGCCCCCGAGTCCCCTCCTGACCCTCTCAGGGCTTCTGTGGGTGTCACCCTGCTCGTCCCCGAGTCACTTGCCCTGGACTCCTCCCCGCAGCCTAACAGAGCCCCCTCCCTGAAGGCCCCCAGGTTCATGTGCCACTGCCCTGGGCACAGCCCCCCCCCCCCCCCATCACCAGCTCTGCTCCCTCCGGACACTCCCCACAGCCCCCCACCCTGTGGCTCCTGGTCCCCCTCAGCGGGGACACGTCTTCTTCCCGTCCTCCCCCATCCGTCTGTTATTGTTTCTGTTTACTCTTAAATGGGGGGGGGGGGTATTAGTGCTGTTGGGTGAGGGGCCGGGCTGGTGTCCAAGCCCCTCCTGGTCCCCTGGCCCCGAGGCCGGCCCGCCTGGGTGTGGCGCCTGCTGCTGAGCCTCCTGCAACGCGGCTCTGGGCACCTTAATCCCGTAATCGCTTCTGACACCTGCACGCCGTCACCGCAGCGGGACCTGGCAGGAGCCCCGGGCGCCGCGGCCTGCTCAGCGCTGGGCGAGGCGGGGGAGGAGGACCCCGCACGGACGCGGGCAGGCACCTATTTTTAGCTTCAAGAAGAAAGCTAAACCCCGACACACACAACATGCAACACAAATATTTGTTTTTATTCTTAAAAGGGCTTGGGTGGCGGGTGTGGGGCCTGCAGCACACGCTTGGCTGAGCCGCGCTGGCTCAGAGGGAGCCTCCCGTCCCCACACGCCCCACCCCGCGCCCTCCCGGCCCCACACGCCCCACCCCGCGCCCTCCCGCGGCCCCACCCGCCACTCCCAGAGCCTCCCGGTCCCCACCCGCCCGGTCCCCGCCCGCCGAGCCAGCGCGTCCTTTGTGGAACTAGCCAGGCGGCTCCCCCCCCCCCAGCCCCCCCGCCCCCCGCCCTCCGCCCGCGCAGGTGTGACCCTCCCGCCCCGACTCCTGAACGGGCAGCGACCCCAAGGGCTCCTTCTCCGCCCAGACTTCCCTCCAGGCCCCCCCCCCCCCGGGACTGGCCCGCCATCAGGTGCCGGGGCAGAGGTCCCTATAGGCGGGTGCCAGCAGACGTGACAAAGGCACCCCAACGTGCCCCCAGCTCCCGGGGTACGGGGGGGGGGCGGGGCACACTCTCCTGTGGCTGCCGGAGGGCATGACCGTGACCGCCCCCGGGGAGCTTTAAGAGGGGACGTTTCCTCCCTCACAGCTCGGAGGCCACCAGCCCCAGGCCAAGGGGTCAGCAGGGCCGCCTCCCTCGGAGGTTCGAGGGCAGAATCCTCCCGGCTCCTGGGGCTGCCGCGGTCCTTGGCTTGTGGCCTCATCACTCCAACCCTTAAGGAGACCTTCCAGTCTTCCTGTCACACCTGCCCTCCCCCCGCCCCTCCCCCCCCACTGGCCTGGCCCCCCCCACTGGCCGCCCCTCCCCCCCACTGGCCCGCCCCCCCCCACTGGCCTGGCCCCCCCCCCCCCACTGGTGCTCATCCCACTCGACCCCCAGGCTTCTGGGTGGTTCCGCCGGCTTGCCGGGCCCATGGAGGGGCCCGCTGGTGACAGGCCCGGGACACAGCAGGCCTGGAGCGAGGTCTGGTGGGCCTGCGGGTGGGTTGTTTGCGGAGCCTGGCTCAACAAGAAAATGCCATAAAGGTCTGAAAACAGACAACAAAACGGCCAGTTTGCCCCGCTGTCCAGGACACGGTCACACCCCGCCCTGCCCCTGCCCGTGTCCCGGTGCGGGGGGCAGGGGGGCGGGCTGAGCCCCCGGTCCCGTTTAGGCAACTATGAGATCAGGAGCTCAGGGATGCCTTCACCTGCCCGTGAGCAGTGTGCTGACTGCCAGGCCCAGCCACCCAGGGCCCAGGGGTCTCTGAGGAGGAGAGGGGCGGCTGCACCTGCCTCCCTCCGGCCGGGGTCCTGCAGCCGGGCGCGCGGGGGCTCCGTGGACACGAGGAGCGAGAGGAGGGATCGTGCACAGCCAGGCAGCGGTCGGCAGGGTTCTCCGTGGGGTCAGTCGGAACCCCCCTCAACCGCGCAGTAAAAGAGAGGGGTTTGGACCCCAAATCACAGTCTGGGGTGACCCGGGGTGGCCACAGGTCCAGGTGCTCACCGGGGGAGGGTGCCGGGCGGGGCCGGCACTGGGTGTCCTCAGGGGGTGCCCCGACCCAGGGCAGGCGGGCAGGGCGCTGGCCTCGGGACCCCCTTCCCCTCCACACGGCAGCTCTGCTGTGACCTGTTCCAAGTGGGGTTCCACAGAAGGGCTAGTTCGACAACGGGCTCTGCTGCTGAAAGTGTTTGGAAACCACGAAGGGAGTTCCATCCCGGAGGACCCGCCTGTGGGCTCACGGCCCAGGACCCGTGGCCTCAGCTCGGCCCGGCGCCTCTGCCGGCAGATAACCCGGCGCCCCCTCCTCGTGGGCTGGAGGTGACCCCAGGGTTTCCCATCGCGCAGCCTTGGGGTAACGGAGAAGGCGGCTTCCTTTTAATTAACGATCCGCGGGGCTGGTGCCCCCGGGAGGGCGGGTGGAGCTGCGGGATCGTCAGCCAGACAAAAGGCAAATCCTCTTAGCCGCTCTCGGGCCACTGCAGGGTAATTGGTCGGCGCTCCCGCCCGGCAGGTCTGGGCCAGACACCCGGCTTTCCCCAGCCCCCCACCGCGCGCTGACCCTGAGGCCACACCTGCCCTGCTGGCCGGCGTGGGAACCCAGCAGGGCTCCGGTGCCCTCTGATCTGCCCCCTGCCCTGCCAGGCCCTCTGCTCAGCCCCCGGCCCCTCCCACAGCAGCCCTGGCCCAGCTGCCTGCCGGGAGCGCCTGGGGCCTGCGCAGGTGCCCCGGGCACCCCCAAGGCACGCTCTCCTGTGGCTTCGGCTGGGCCTGTACCTGGAACTGCCCCCGCCCCCCCCAAACCCCAGGCCCTGGGAGGCGGGCTCCAGGAGAGGTCCCCGCCCGCAGGACACACAGCAGGTTGCAGAAGGGGCCACAGCTCCCAGCTCTCTGGGTTGTCCGGTCCTTACTGTCCCCAGGCAGAGACGGGGTCCCCAGGGGCTCGGGGCCCAGCCCGGCCGAGGGCAGGTGGGGGCTCAGGGGCTGGGAGGCCCAGTGCTCTCAGCAGGCCGCCCGCCCGCTGCCCGCGGAGTGCTGCCCTCCTGCCCGCCTCGGCGAACGGGCGCTCCCTGTCCGTGGGAGGAAGGAAGGAGCCGGCCACCCGATGGCACCTTCAGGGCGTCAGGCAGTCCCCGGGCGACGCTCCCCGGGCCCACGTCCTTCCACTGGGTTAAAACCGTTCTGACCCGTCCCCCTTCCCGCCCGGCCACGGCGGGCCTTCCGCTGGGCGGCCCCCGAGCGGCCGCCGTCCGAGGTGGCCACTGCCGTCAGGGCGGGAGGCCCGGCCCGCGTCGGCCTCGGGCGAGGAGGCCACGAGGCCGGGAGAGGTCAGGCCGCGGTCACACGCCGCGCTCAGGGACAGCGGGCTGCCGTGGGACGTGAGCCCCCTGCCCTCCTGGCCCGGGCCGGGGCGGGCGTGGCCTGGGTCACCGCGGGGCAGCCGGGGCCCCTCTCGCTGCGCTGCCAGCGGGTGAGTCAGCCACGGCCGGGCCTGAGGCGGGCGGGTGGCGCTTCCAGTCCAGGGAGGACAGCTGTTTGTTTTTCTTGCCGTTGAGGGGGGCGGGGGGCGGGGTGGGGACAGAGGGAGCTGACCACTGGTTCTCACACTGGCACCGGCTCCCTGGGAGCCGCGAAGGGAAGGGGCCTCAGGGACAGGCGGGGGCGGGGGTGGGGAGAGGAGAGCCTGGGGCCTCCCCACCTCGCTCCCGGGGCAGCCGGCCAAAGCCCAGGCCGCAGACCAGTTCCTGGAGCGGGATGTTGGGGTTTCCGAGGTCGGGAAGGAACTGGCAGCATCAAGTCATGATGTCACCGGCCCAGCCCCAGCCTGGCCTGGCCCTGGCCTCGCCGCGGCCTCGCCAGGAGAGGGGCGCCCCCGGGCTGCTCAGGGCTGGGGGAAGGGGTGCCCGGGACTCGGGTGCCCGTCCCAGAGTGGCCCTGGGCGTCCCAGCCCCTCCAGGCTCGGGTCCCGACACTGGGCCACCACCCTGGGGCCCTCGGAGCAGAACAGGCCTCGGCTGGGCCTGGCCTCGGCGGCCCCGGGGGCTCCCGACCCCAGAGAACACCCTTCAGCGGAGGCGACCCAGCCCGAGGCTCCTGAGGACGCGACCCGGCCCTCCTCCCCTTCCCGGGCCTCTCGAGGGGGGGACCCCCCCACCCCCCCAGTGGGAAGCGTGTGGATCAGAGAAACCACCTTCCTCCTCCTCTTCTGGGATTTCCAGTTTTCGGCCGCAAACACTGTTTTTCCTGGAGCCTTTTAATGAAGTCCAACCCGCAGGGAGGTGGACGCAGAAGCGCACAGCTCGGCAGATTCCCAGCCCCGAGCCCTGCACGACGGCACCGGCTCAGGGCGCAGCCGCTACGGCGCCTCCACGTGGACCCGCGGGGCCTGTTGGGCCCAGAGTGAGGGGTCCCACAGCCGGTCCCTCGGCCGCCTGGCCTCGCTTGTGTTTACAAAAACGTGAAACCACGGGGGAGCGAGGGGTGTGCTCACGGGCACCGTCACTGCTCCGGGTCCGTCTTAAAGGCACCCCCCCCCCCCGCCCACGTGTCCGCCGCACCTCAGCCGAGCGGGGGAGGCGCACAGACCACCAGCACCAAGCGTGTCTGTGGGAGTCGCCCCATTGTGCGTGTGGTTCTAATTCATGTAAAACTCTTTAAAAAAGACTCCTGAGAGCAGTTTTGGTTTACAAACAAGTTGTGGGGAGACCAGAGTTCCCACCGACCGCCTGACCACCCCTCCGCTCCCGCTGCTAACTTCTCCCGGCGAGGCCGCCGCGGCGTTCTTGGCGACGTCCACAGGGGAAGGGTTCGCGCGTGGCGCCGGGCGTCCTCTGGGTTGGGATGAACGTCTGCCCGTCACTGCAGCGTCACCCGGGAGTTCCACTGCCCGAACCCGCGGGCTCTGCCGCGCGCCCCCCCCGCCCCCGGCCCCCGGCCCCGGCGGCCGGCCTTCGCGCTGTCCCCAGAGCTCTGCCTCTTCCAGAACGTCGCAGAGCTGGAAGCACCGCGCGCAGACCGTCAGACCGGCTTCTCTGACTTAGGGACGTGCCTCGAAGGTTCCTGCCTGCGTGTCCGTGGCTGGACGGCCGTTTCTTCTTAGCGCTCAAGGAGACGCCGCTGTCCGGCCCGGCCGGCGTGGCTCAGGGTGGAGCATCGACCTAGGAACCAGGAGGTCACGGTTCAATCCCGGTCAGGGCACAGGCCCGGGTTGCGGGCTCGGCCCCTGTGGGGGGCGGGTTCTCTCTCCTCCTCGATGTTTCTCTCTCCCTCCCTCTCCCTTCCTCTCTGAAGCCAATACAAACGTTAAACAAACAAACCACGTCCCACCGTCCGGCGGACCAGTTTACCCTCCATCGGCGGGGGGCCTCCTGGCTGCCTCCCCGTTTGTCATTCATGAATGAAGCTGCTGTCAAGACCCACGGGCAGGGTTTTGCGTGGAAACGAGTCTCGGCTCCTCTGGGTAATGGCCAAGGAGTGCGCTCGCGGGATCGTCCGGAGAGAGGGAACCGCCGGGCTGTCTCCTACAGTGTCTGCGCCATCGGATCCCACCGGCGTGACTCCCGTCCACGCCGGCCTCCGTGTCGCCGGCGTCCTGGGCGGCACATCCACTGCAGCCCCCAAACCCGGGCTGCCCAGGGCCAGGCCCGGACGAGGAGCCCGGGGCCTGCAGGAGCCCCAGCCCCTGAGAGCAGGCGCCCCGGCAGTCAGCGCCGAGAGGGCGGCTGCAGGGCTCCTGGGGGTCAGGCAAGGGGCCCAGGCCAGCTCTTCCCTTCTCTGGGCCTGAGCCTGAGCCTCTCCACCGAAACAGGGCTCCGAGGGCGGGACAGCCACCCCCGGGCTCTGGCTGGGGCCGGGGGGCGGGGGGTGGGGTCTGCAGACGCCACCCCACCGTGGTCTTCGTTCTGATGGGACTTGGGGGGGGGGCTCTCTGGGCCAGCAGTGCCCTCCTCTCTCTGTGGCAGCCTGATTCCCGCCCGCGCCCGGCACACCTCCTCCGGCCTCACCGCCTGCAGGTGCGCTGTCCGCGGCCCGGGACCCTGTGTGTGTGTGTGTGGGGGGGGCTCTCCCAGCTCCCACGTGTTTGGGCACCGAGTGTGGGGATCGGACCTAGCCTCTGACCCCCTGGGGTGCACACAGGCCTCAGCGCCCTCTCCGCAGATTAGAAACTGAGCCGAGGGGCGCACACCCGGCCCGAGGGAGGGCGCGTGCCCGTGCAGATGGCCCGGAGCTGGGAGCCTGCTAGCCGCCGGCCGCAGGGAGGGGTGTGGACGGGTCGGGGCCAGCGCCGCTGTTTGTCCAGGGCTCGCGCCTGCCTCGGGCTGCGGGAATTTCCCAGGGCGCCTGAGAGGCCCGGAGGGCGGGTGCTGAGTCCCGCTGACGGAGCGAAAGGGCCGCACGCTTTCTGTGGGCGAATTATCCAAACGCCGAGCCGGCCGGCCGCGCGGCTGTGAACCGGCGCCTTTGTCCGGCGCAGACAAAGGCAGCGCTGACGCGGCTTTTCCATGGTCCCCGAGAGAAAGGCCCAGGACAAAGCCCCGTCGGGGGGGCGGGCTCAGCTTCAGTCACGCAGGGCCTGGGGGCAGCCCCCACAGAGCGCCCCGCCTGCCCCGGGCACAGGGGGGGACAGAATGGCAGGAGCCTCTCGCCATGGCCCCTCTGTCCCTGGACGGCTCTCGGGCTGCGAGGTCCACCGTCCTCACCGCTGTCCCCCACCAGGGGGCCTGGTAGGGACCCTGAGAGACCCTCAGGGTCCTACTGCCACCAGCACCCTCCCCCTGCCCCAAGGCCAGGCCAAGGGTGGGACAGCGCACAGCCCATACCTCACCCCTGCGTGAGTGTGCTTGCCTGTGGGTGAGTGTGAGCACGTGTGCGAGTGTGCTTGCCTGTGTGCACATGTGTGCTTGCCTGTGTGTGTGCACGTGTGCGAGCCTGTGTATGTGCATGTGTGCACGTGTGCGAGCCTGTGTATGTGCACGTGTGCTTGCCTGTATGTGCACGCGTGTGAGTGTGCTTGCCTGTGTGTGCAGCGTGTGCATGTGTGAGTGTGCTTGCCTGAGTGTGTGCACGTGTGCAAGTGTGCTTGCCTGTGTGTATGAGTGTGAGCATGTGTGAGAGTGTGCTTGCCTGTGTGCGAATGTGTGCTTGCCTGTGTGTGTGCACGTGTGTGAGTATGCTTGCCTGTGGGTGAGTGTGTGCACGTGTGCGAGTGTGCTTGCCTGTGTGTGTGAGTGTGAGCACGTGTGCGAGTGTGCTTGCCTGTGGGTGAGTGTGTGCACGTGTGCAAGTGTGCTTGCCTGTGTGTATGAGTGTGAGCATGTGTGAGAGTGTGCTTGCCTGTGGGTGAGTGTGAGCATGTGTGAGAGTGTGCTTGCCTGTGTGCGAATGTGTGCTTGCCTGTGTGTGTGCACGTGTGTGAGTATGCTTGCCTGTGGGTGAGTGTGAGCACGTGTGCGAGTGTGCTTGCCTGTGGGTGAGTGTGTGCACGTGTGTGAGTGTGCTTGCCTGTGTGTGTGAGTGTGAGCACGTGTGCGAGTGTGCTTGCCTGTGGGTGAGTGTGTGCACGTGTGTGAGTGTGCTTGCCTGTGGGTGAGTGTGTGCACGTGTGTGAGTGTGCTTGCCTGTGGGTGAGTGTGTGCACGTGTGTGAGTATGCTTGCCTGTGGGTGAGTGTGTGCACGTGTGTGAGTGTGATTGCCTGTGTGCGGGCCACGGGGCCTTCCTGGGTGGCATAGGCAGATGGGGGGCCAGGGAGGGAGTGGCGCGGCCCTGGAGGGGAGGTGGCCCTATGCTGGGCCCGCCCGCCCCCTTGGAGACGTGGGCTGCTGTGGTCCTCGAGGACTGGGACCCGCCACCCCGACCGCAGCGCCTGTGTGCGGATCACGGGGGGAGGGAGCGTGACTCTGCAGAAGCCTCCAATGTGTTTGGAGAGAGCAAGCGAGCCGCCCGAATGCTCCGTCACCTGGCCCTGCCCGGCCGCTGGGCCCGGGTCAGGGGTCACGGGGCCTCACCACAGCCAGCAGTGGGGCAGGTGCTGTGCAGACGCGGGGTCACCACCTGGTTCCCCGTCTCCCACCCTGGCACGCCTCCCTGAGCTGGGGGGGGGGGGGGGCAGGGGCCCATCCTGGCCCCAAGTTCCGTCAGGAGCAGCCGGGCGGTGAGCGCCGTGGAGCCGTGACTACAGGCGGGTGGTGGGGGCCATGGGGGCAGAGGGGACCCCTGAGGAGGAGGAGCAGGAGGGGGCAGAGGGGACCCCTGAAGGAGGAGGAGGAGGAGCAGGAGGGGGCAGAGGGGACCCCTGAGGAGGAGGAGCAGGAGGGGGCAGAGTGGACCCCTGAGGAGGAGGAGGGGGCAGAGAGCGCGTGGCCAGGAGGCCAGGGCCTTGGGGAGCTGCTGACGGCCGTCCACGGCCTGGCCTGAGCTGCCTCTCTCGTGCCTGAGCCCAGAAGTCTCTCTCGCCGGGGGTTGGGGGACCTATTCGGCCCCTCACAGAACGGGGCTCCATGGGAGGTTCAGAGACGTCCACCCAAGCAGGTTTCTCCCTCTGCTCTTGGGGGGCACCCCCTGCCGACTCCCCAGTGGCTTCCCCCTCCGGCCCCAAAGGCACCCACAGGGCCCACGGAGCAGACAGGGCGGTGCAGGGACCTGGCGGGGGCGGGGGGGCGGGCGGGCAGGCGGAGCCCCTGGCTCCAGGCAGGCTGGGGCAGTGTGAGGCCCAACCTTGGATAAAGAGTAGGACTGGGCGGACAGGGAAACTGAGGCAGGGTGCTCCAGCGGGGGGAGGGCGGGGGCTTCCCGCCTCATGGCGGGCGCAGGGCCAGGGCTGCGGGCGGGGTGCTGGGTCCTGAGTGCCCTTTGCAGGAATTGCTTCCCACCGGCCCTGCTCACAGGCGGGACGGCCCCACCGGGGAGCTCACGACAGGGACAATGCCAGCCAGCCGTGGCCTCTCAGGGATGAGCATGCGGGGCCTCGGCCGGGCCTGTCCTCCCTCGCCCAGCGTGCCGCCATTCCCGGGACAGGCACCAGTCCTCTCCACGGCGAGGCCCCCGAGGCCCCGGGCCCTCCGGGTGAGCAGCAGGCTGGGCGGGAGCCGGCCCTGGGCCCTGGGCCCCGAGATGAGGGAGGAATACCCTGCCAGTCCCCGGGCAGCTTCACTTTTCCTCAAACACATCCTCTCCCTCCGACGCCTCCCATAGCTCCCCACGGCCCCCAGAATGCAGTCTGCTGCCCACGCTGCCCTGAGCACGGCGTGGCTGTGGCGTGGGGCCTCCCACGCGTCATCGCCGGGACCCCGAGTCCCTCGGAGGCGTAGCTGGGGCCCAGGTCCCCAAGGCCGCCAGCCACGGGCTCCCCTACGCTCACGCCTGAGGGTGTGCCGGCTCGGCCCGGGGCCCCGCTCCGGACTCCCCGACGAGGAGGCTGCACGTCACTTCGTCCTGGCCAGTGACCGGGCGCCTGGGCTTCGGGGCCCGGCCGAGGGGGCGGGCGTCACTCTCCGAGTTCCCTCACGACGGACACGGACGCTGTCCCGGCTGAGGACGCAGAGGGACGACGGTTCGCGGTCGGGTGGCCGCGCGCCCATCTGCCTCGAGGGACGCCTCCAAGCTTGGAATTATGGTTCCCAAATATGTACTTACTTGGGTTTGCTTTTGAAAAGGTTGGGATTTAAGTATCACCCGATAACACACACATGCCCAGCTACATGGAAATTACAGAGCGGCCCGGCCCCGGCCTGGCGCGCGCCCACGGCTCCGCGAGGAAGTGCCCGTGGCTGGGCCCACTCTGACCGGGGGAGGGGCGGCCCCGAGCGGCTGCCCACCTGGCCATCACGGCGGGGCTCTCGGGGGCTCCCCAGGCGAAGGAGGGTCTCCGGGCGCCCTGAGGACGAGGACGGGCGGGAGGGCGCCGATGGCCCCGCCGCTGTGCCTGGGGAGGGCCGGGTTGTCGCCCGCCTCGGCACCGGGCCCAGAGGGGCCTCTCGCAGCTCGGAGCTCAGGCCCTGGGCGCGTTTCTGTCCTCTCCGCACCTCGGTTTGCCGTCCGTCCAATGGGCCCCAATAGGGCTGTGGCGAGAGAGAAGGGGCGCAGGCCGACCCGGGCCCTGGAGGCGAGACGCAGGGAGTGCGGAGGCAGCCAGCCCAGCCTCATCCCGCACCGGCTGCTGCGTGCCCCGGGCCGGCCGTGGTGGCCGTGGCCTCACGAACAAGATCATTCTCCTGGGCCACGCCAAGACCAGCGGAGGAGGGAGGTGGGGTGCGCCGCGGGTGACGTGGGGGGCTCTGCGGGCGGCAGAGCAGGTCCCAGCGGAGCGAGGCACAGGCTCCAGGGGCAGCCCGGCGAGGCCGTGCGGGTGAGGCCTGCGGGAGCTCCTGGAGAGCACGCGGGGGTCTCCCCCGCCCCCTCCCGCCCCCCTGCTCCTCACCCAGCTTCCTGGCTCCCCAAATGGGCAGGACACCCACCAGCCCCCCTCCCTCCACACCTGCTGTCCCCCAGCCCGGGGTCCCCTCGCTGGGGCTGCGAGGGCCCCCTCCCTCCGTCTGTGGATCAGGGTGTCCATCCCGCCGCTGGAAACCAGCTGAGGGCCCAGGTGTGGGGTCCAGTTGCTCCCTCCTCTCCGCTGTGTGGCTTCGGGAAAGTGAGTTTGCCTCTCTGTTCCTGGTTCCTCTCTATCAATAACAGTGATGCTGCCCCCCCGCCCCCCCACACACACACCACAGTGCTCAGCCTCGGCCCACAGCGCTGGCACAGGTGGCACTGGGCATGGTGCCCGAGCCCCGGCTGGAGTTGGGGCCGCTGACCCGCCCCCCAGGCCCCGGGCTGGCCTGACCACCTCACTTCCTCCAGCTGCTCCAGCTCAGGGCGTGGACACGGGCCGCCCCAGGGGCTGGAGGGGTGTGGGGGGTGCCAGGCCGCCCCAGGGGTTGGGGGGGGGGCACCTCCTGGGTGCTGGAGCAGGGCGAACCCGCCCAGATGGGAATGGCAGCCCGGGAGGGCCGGCGCCAGCCGCCAGGGCATGAGGGTTTCTCACGCTGGTTCCCGTCGGCGCGGCCCGGCCGCAGGCAGTGAGCGATGGGGGAGCCAGGCCCGGCGTGTTTGCGGGTCTCCCGTAGGCTGCGGTGGCGAGTCGTGTGGAGGTCGTTCCCTCAGCTCGCGCCCCGGTCCTGAGCAATTTGGTCACAGACGGTCTTCAGTGGATGATCCTCACGTGGCCCGACTGACCCCCAGGGACACCCCGACAGACCCCCAGGGACACCCCAACAGACCCCCAGGGACACCCCGACAGACCCCCAGGGACACCCCGACAGACCCCCGGGGACACCCCGACAGACCCCCGGGGACACCCCGACAGACACCCAGAGACACCCCGACAGACCCCCAGGGACACCCCGACAGACCCCCGGAGACACCCCAACAGACCTCCAGGGAGACACCCCGACAGACACCCAGGGACACCCCGACAGACACCCAGGAGACACCCCGACTGACCCCCAGGGACACTCCGACAGACCCCCGGGAGACACCCCGACAGACCCCCAGGGACACCCCGACAGACCCCCGGGAGACACCCCGACAGACCCCCAGGGACACCCCGACAGACCCCCGGAGACACCCCAACAGACCTCCAGGGAGACACCCCGACAGACACCCAGGGACACCCCGACAGACCTCCAGGAGACACCCCGACTGACCCCCAGGGACACTCCGACAGACCCCCGGGAGACACCCCAACAGACCCCCAGGGACACCCCGACAGACCCCCGGGAGACACCCCAACAGACCCCCAGGGACACCCCGACAGACCCCCGGAGACACCCCAACAGACCTCCAGGGAGACACCCCGACAGACACCCAGGGACACCCCGACAGACCCCCAGGGACACCCCGACAGACCCCCAGGAGACACCCCAACAGACCTCCAGGGAGACACCCCGACAGACACCCGGGAGACACCCCGACAGACCCCCGGGAGACCCTGACAGACCCCCAGGGACACCCCGACAGACCCCCGGAGACACCCCGACAGACCCCCAGAGACACCCCGACAGACCCCCAGGGACACCCCGACAGACCCCCAGAGACACCCCGACAGACACCCGGGAGACACCCCGACAGACCCCCAGGGACACTCCGATAGACCCCCGGGAGACCCTGATAGACCCCCAGGGAGACACCCCGACAGACCCCCAGGGACACCCCGACAGACCCCCAGGGACACCCCGACAGACCCCCGGGAGACCCTGATAGACCCCCAGGGACACCCCGACAGACACCCGGAGACACCCCGACAGATCCCCAGGAGACACCCCAACAGACCTCCAGGGAGACACCCCGACAGACCCCCAGGGACACCCCGACAGACTCCCAGGAGACCCTGATAGACCCCCGGAGACACCCCGACAGACACCCGGAGACACCCCGACAGACCCCCAGGGACACCCCGACAGACCCCCAGGGACACCCCGACAGGCCCCCAGGGACACCCCGACAGACCCCCAGGGACACCCCGACAGACCCCCGGGGACACCCCGACAGGCCCCCAGGGACACCCCGACAGACCCCCAGGGACACCCCGACAGGCCCCCAGGGACACCCCGACAGACCCCCAGGGACACCCCGACAGGCCCCCAGGGACACCCCGACAGACCCCCAGGGACACCCCAACAGACCCCCAGGGACACCCCGACAGACCCCCAGGGACACCCCGACTGACCCCCGGGAGACACCCCGACAGACCCCCGGGAGACCCTGATAGACCCCCAGGGACACCCCGACAGACCCCCAGGGACACCCCGACAGACCCCCGGGAGACACCCCGACAGACCCCCAGGGACACCCCGACAGACACCCGGGAGACACCCCGACAGACCCCCGGGAGACACCCCGACAGACACCCGGGAGACACCCCGACAGACCCCCAGGGACACCCCAACAGACCCCCGGGAGACACCCCGACAGACCCCCGGGGACACCCAGGGTGGGGGTTGCCTAGTCTGAGCCTCGTGGGCCCAGGCCTGGTCCCGAGTGATGGGCTAACTGCGGGCTGGGCCCAGGGATGGAAGAGACATGCCTGGCGTGGGGAGCACAACGCCAGGGTGGGGGTGGGGGAGCCCCGGGTGCAAGTGCCAGCCCTGCACCGTGGAGCTGTGCCAGGCTGGAGGCGAGCGTCTGCGCCGCCCTGGGCCTCAGTTTCCTTATCCGTAACGGAAGTGAGCAGCTGTGCTGGGGCAGGAGTAAGGGGGCTGGCGTGTCTGTCACACCATCCGCTTCTTCCCGGGAACGCTGGGCGCTGACATCCTACTGGCCCAGAGGTCACCCCCCCCCCCCCCCAAAGCATCTTGAGACCCGCTGGCCGTGGGGAAGGGTCTCTGGGACGGTCTGTGGGAGGGTCTGTGGGAGGGTCTGTGGGAGGGTCTGTGGGAGGGTCTGTGGGAGGGTGTCTGGGGGGGTCTGTGGGAGGGTCTGTGGGAGGGTGTCTGGGAGGGTCTGTGGGGGGGTCTGTGGGAGGGTCTGTGGGAGGGTGTCTGGGGGGGTCTGTGGGAGGGTCTGTGGGGGGGTCTGTGGGAGGGTCTGTGGGGGGGTCTGTGGGAGGGTCTGTGGGACGGTCTGTGGGAGGGTGTCTGGGGGGGTCTGTGGGACGGTCTGTGGGGGGGTCTGTGGGTGGGTCTGTGGGACGGTCTGTGGGAGGGTGTCTGGGGGGGTCTGTGGGAGGGTCTGTGGGGGGGTCTGTGGGGGGGTCTGTGGGAGGGTCTGTGGGAGGGTCTGTGGGAGGGTCTGTGGGACGGTCTGTGGGAGGGTGTCTGGGGGTGTCTGTGGGACGGTCTGTTAGAGGGTCTGTGGGAGGGTGTCTGGGAGGGTCTGTGGGAGGGTCTGTGGGAGGGTCTGTGGGACGGTCTGTGGGAGGGTGTCTGGGAGGGTCTGTGGGAGGGTCTGTGGGAGGGTCTGTGGGGGGGTGTGTGGGAGGGTCTGTGGGAGGGTCTGTGGGAGGGTCTGTGGGAGGGTGTGTGGGAGGGTCTGTGGGAGGGTCTGTGGGACGGTCTGTGGGAGGGTGTCTGGGAGGGTCTGTGGGAGGGTCTGTGGGTGGGTCTGTGGGAGGGTCTGTGGGAGGGTGTCTGGGAGGGTCTGTGGGAGGGTCTGTGGGAGGGTCTGTGGGAGGGTCTGTGGGAGGGTGTCTGGGAGGGTCTGTGGGAGGGTCTGTGGGAGGGTCTGTGGGAGGGTGTCTGGGAGGGTCTGTGGGAGGGTGTCTGGGAGGGTCTGTGGGACGGTCTGTGGGAGGGTCTGTGGGAGGGTGTCTGGGAGGGTCTGTGGGAGGGTGTCTGGGAGGGTCTGTGGGAGGGTGTCTGGGAGGGTCTGTGGGAGGGTCTGTGGGAGGGTGTCTGGGAGGGTCTGTGGGAGGGTCTGTGGGAGGGTCTGTGGGAGGGTGTCTGGGAGGGTCTGTGGGAGGGTCTGTGGGAGGGTCTGTGGGAGGGTGTCTGGGAGGGTCTGTGGGACGGTCTGTGGGAGGGTCTGTGGGAGGGTGTCTGGGAGGGTCTGTGGGAGGGTCTGTGGGAGGGTCTGTGGGAGGGTGTCTGGGAGGGTCTGTGGGAGGGTCTGTGGGAGGGTGTCTGGGGGGGTCTGTGGGGGGGTCTGTGGGAGGGTGTCTGGGAGGGTCTGTGGGAGGGTCTGTGGGAGGGTGTCTGGGAGGGTCTGTGGGACGGTCTGTGGGAGGGTGTGTGGGAGGGTCTGTGGGAGGGTCTGTGGGAGGGTGTCTGGGAGGGTCTGTGGGAGGGTCTGTGGGAGGGTCTGTGGGAGGGTCTGTGGGAGGGTCTGTGGGACGGTCTGTGGGAGGGTGTCTGGGGGGGTGTCTGGGGGGGTCTGTGGGAGGGTCTGTGGGAGGGTCTGGGGGGGTCTGTGGGAGGGTCTGTGGGAGGGTGTCTGGGAGGGTCTGTGGGAGGGTCTGTGGGAGGGTGTCTGGGGGGGTGTCTGGGGGGGTCTGTGGGAGGGTCTGTGGGAGGGTGTCTGGGGGGGTCTGTGGGAGGGTCTGTGGGAGGGTCTGTGGGAGGGTGTCTGGGGGGGTCTGTGGGACGGTCTGTGGGAGGGTGTCTGGGAGGGTCTGTGGGACGGTCTGTGGGAGGGTCTGTGGGAGGGTGTCTGGGGGGGTCTGTGGGACGGTCTGTGGGAGGGTCTGTGGGAGGGTGTCTGGGGGGGTCTGTGGGAGGGTGTCTGGGGGGGTCTGTGGGAGGGTCTGTGGGAGGGTGTCTGGGGGGGTCTGTGGGACGGTCTGTGGGAGGGTCTGTGGGAGGGTCTGTGGGAGGGTGTCTGGGAGGGTCTGTGGGAGGGTCTGTGGGAGGGTCTGTGGGAGGGTCTCTGGGAGGGTCTCTGGGAGGGTGTCTGGGAGGGTCTGTGGGAGGGTCTGTGGGAGGGTCTGTGGGAGGGTGTCTGGGGGGGTCGCTGGGAGCAGCCAGGCGGTGGGTTGAACCCGAGGCCTCCCTCGCGTCAGTGGCTCCGGCTCAGGAACCAAACACCCAGCGCCAGCCCCGCCAGAGCCTGTGTCTGCGGGACCGTCCACGGCAGGTGCCAAGGGGCCACCCTGGCAGGAGACACAAGAGAAAATCCAGGCGCTGAATCGCCGGGACCGGGCAACCCCCCCCCCTCCCCGCCCCCAATCCCTCCCCGGGGTGGTCCCAGCCCCCAGCCCAGCGCCTGAAGGACGCCCGGGGCCTGTGGGATTGTCCGGGACGCCCGTCCTGGGGGGCCTGGGGGCGCCGCGCACACGGGGTCACGCCGCTGCCGCTCATTCACATTCACCGCCTGAAAGGAGCTGCGGGGGAGGGGGGGGAGGCCGGGCCAGGGAACAGAGTTTTTCTGTTCTCTCCTCACAAACAGAACTCAATTCGGAAGACGCCCAAGCCGGGGCGCCGGGCCGAGGGGAGCTGCTCCGCCTCCTCAGAGTCCGTGAGGCGCAGGCTCCCCAGACGCGGGTGCAGCCCCCCCCCCTCCTGCACCCACAGGGGCGGGCGCTAGGGGATCCCGTGAATACAGATCAGCTCACTCCAGGCCCGGCCCCGCTCCCGCCCCCCAACGGGGTGTGCAAGCAGCAGCTGCCCCGAGGGAGGGGCGGCCAGGACCCAGGCCACCGGTGGGTCAGGGCGTCCCTGGGCCCGGCCCATAGGAAGCTGGTCCGCCCCCCTCTCACCCCCAGAAAAGGAGGGAAGAACGGGGTCCCAGTGCCCACGTCACCTCTGCTTCCTCCGTGACGTGGCCACTGCCCCAGCCGGCCCCACGCGGCCACGGGGTCACGCAGGCCGCGGGGTCCTGGGCCTGGCCAGCAGGCCCCTCGGGCTGTTCCAATGACCGCGCCCCCCACAGGCCCTGCGGGTGCGGGCAGCGCAGCCGGGCGTGGGGGGGGCCCAGGGCCGCCCGCGTCCCCGAGGCTGAGCCCGCGCCTGCTCTGCGCTGCCGCCAAGTCCTGTCTCGTCCCGGACGCGCCTGCCGCCCTGGCCGGTGCCCACGGAGCCACCTGTTCCAGGACATGGACCTGAGACCAGGGGAGGGCTCCTCCGGCTCCAGGAAAATCAAACAGAAGCCCCCCCCGCCCCCGTCCCCCCGCCGGCCCAGGCGGAGAGCCGGGGGGAAGGGGGCGGAGGCAGCCAGCTGTCCGCTGAGCCCCTGCGCTGGGCCTTTGCACGGCTCCCCCCTCCGCCCCCCCCCCCTCGCCTAAGCCACCAGGCCCTCTGCCTTTTCCCGCGGAAACCCTGGGGCCCGTCCTGCCTCAAAACCCCTGCCCCCCCCCCCCCCCCAGCTGTGAGCTCCGGGTACCACCTCAGCCCAGCAGAGCGGCCCAGGAGGGCGGTGGGCCTCGGTGCCCCCACAGCAGCCCGGTCCCCTGGCCGCAGGGTGCGCGTCCTCCGCAGGGACCCCGGCCCCCTCTGTGCGAGGGGTGCACCGTGTGCACACCCGCCCCCCTCCAGCCCCCGCCGCGGGGAGCGGCCGAGGCGGCCCGGGCCGGGCACAGCCGGTCCCCCTGAGGGTCTGAGCCCGGCACCACCGCGGTGCTCCGGGCTGGCGTGGCCCGGGGCCTGGCCGCACAGATGGCCGGCGGTCACTGGTGCTCATTCGGGTCCAGGGCAGGTGAGATCCCCGAGCGCGTGGGACCCCAAGGGGTGGAGCCTTCTAGGCAGAAAGGTCCGTGGGCAGCGGGGGGCGGGGGGCGTCTTAGCCCCTCTGCCTCTGGGTGACTCTGTTACCGGGTTCACGCATTGGGGGAGGAAAGACGGGGGGGGGGGGGCGGGGGGGAGCCGCTAGGTGTCACCTCCATCCTTTCGTGCAGAGCCGCCCAGCAGCGTTACCATGGCAACCTTCTCTGATTGGAGAGGAAGGCAGCACCAAATCTCCCCTCCCCCCTCCCTCCCTCCCTTGTCCTGGTGGCCATGGGCACCCTCCCGGGCCCTGGCGAGTGGAGGGAGAGGGGACTCGAGGCCTGGTCTCTGGCAGAGGGCAAAGGTCAGGTGAGGGCTTCAGCTTCCAAGTGGTGCCGGCCACTGTACCGGCCACGGGCCCGCACGGTCCGCCACCCTCACAGCCGGGCAACGGGCCTCAGGGGTCACAGCGGGCGAGGAAGGGGCCGCTGGCAACACGCCAACTACGGGCACGCGAGTGCCCCCAGCCCCAAGCGCCCCCCCCCCCCCGCACTCCGGTGGGCGAGGTGCCACCAGCGTCACCCAGACAACCAGTCAGCACGGCCGCCTCAGCCCCAGCACAGCCGCCTCCCCAGGCGGGAGGTGGGGGCCGCAGGGAGGGGGTCCCACCCACCTCTCTGCCTTCTATTTTATAGAAACACCCACTGGGTGTGCGCCCTGGTCCCCGCACAACCCCGGAGCCAAGAGGAGCCAGGACTGTGGCCCCAGGGCAGCAGAGGCAGGTGCCCCGTGGGCGCCGGGGTGGGGGGGGTCCCGGGTGCTGGCCCAGCCACAGGCTCGCCTCCTGGGGTCAGGCGATTCCCGTGACCAGTGCCCCATGCGGCCATCTGCAGAGGGAAGAGGGACTGCTCAGGACTCGGGGTGTCTGAGGAGCCCCCAGGATGCGACTCCGATTCCGGGTCAGCTCTCCGCCTGAGGACCTCCGTGGGCGGGAGGGTGCTCACTTCTGGAACATTCTTCTTGCCTTTTTACAAGCAGCTTTACTGAGACTTAACTGTGAGACACTTAACTGCCCAGGTTTAAAGGGTACAAGTGGATAACTTTTTTTTTTTTTTAATATATTTTATTGATTTTCCACAGAGAGGAAGGGAGAGGGACAGAGAGTTAGAAACATCGACCAGCTGCCTCCTGCACACCCTCCACCGGGGGTGTGCCCGCAACCAAGGTACATGCCCCTGATCGGAATCGAACCCGGGACCCCTCAGTCCGCAGGCCGACGCTCTATCCACTGAGCCAAACCGGTCTCGGCTACAATTGGATAACTTTTGACATATGTCTGCATCCTTGAGACCTCAGCCACCAAATCAAGATAATGAACAAAGCCATCCCCCCAAGTGCCCTGGTCACCCCCTCCCCCACCGTCCCCAGGCAGCTGCTGGTCTGCTCGCTGCCACCATGCACTAGCCTGCACTCCTCCGTGTGTGCTCTCCTGTGTGACGGAATCCTGTGTGTGCTCTCCTGTGTGACGGAATCCTCCGTGTGTGTGCTCTCCTGTGTGACGGAATCCTGTGTGTGCTCTCCTGTGTGACGGAATCCTGTGTGTGCTCTCCTGTGTGACGGAATCCTGTGTGTGCTCTCCTGTGTGACGGAATCCTGTGTGTGTGCTCTCCTGTGTGACGGAATCCTGTGTGTGTGCTCTCCTGTGTGACGGAATCCTGTGTGTGTGCTCTCCTGTGTGACGGAATCCTGTGTGTGCTCTCCTGTGTGACGGAATCCTGTGTGTGTGCTCTCCTGTGTGACGGAATCCTGTGTGTGCTCTCCTGTGTGACGGAATCCTGTGTGTGTGCTCTCCTGTGTGACGGAATCCTCCGTGTGTGCTCTCCTGTGTGACGGAATCCTGTGTGTGTGCTCTCCTGTGTGACGGAATCCTGTGTGTGTGCTCTCCTGTGTGACGGAATCCTGTGTGTGTGCTCTCCTGTGTGACGGAATCCTGTGTGTGTGCTCTCCTGTGTGACGGAATCCTGTGTGTGTGCTCTCCTGTGTGACGGAATCCTGTGTGTGTGCTCTCCTGTGTGACGGAATCCTGTGTGTGTGCTCTCCTGTGTGACGGAATCCTGTGTGTGTGCTCTCCTGTGTGACGGAATCCTGTGTGTGCTCTCCTGTGTGACGGAATCCTGTGTGTGTGCTCTCCTGTGTGACGGAATCCTCCGTGTGTGCTCTCCTGTGTGACGGAATCCTGTGTGTGCTCTCCTGTGTGACGGAATCCTGTGTGTGCTCTCCAGTGTGACGGAATCCTGTGTGTGTGCTCTCCTGTGTGACGGAATCCTCCGTGTGTGCTCTCCTGTGTGACGGAATCCTGTGTGTGTGCTCTCCTGTGTGACGGAATCCTGTATGTGTGCTCTCCTGTGTGACGGAATCCTCCGTGTGTGCTCTCCTGTGTGACGGAATCCTGTGTGTGTGCTCTCCTGTGTGACGGAATCCTCCGTGTGTGCTGTCCTGTGTGACGGAATCCTGTGTGTGTGCTCTCCTGTGTGACGGAATCCTCCGTGTGTGCTCTCCTGTGTGACGGAATCCTCCGTGTGTGCTCTCCTGTGTGACGGAATCCTGTGTGTGTGCTCTCCTGTGTGACGGAATCCTGTGTGTGTGCTCTCCTGTGTGACGGAATCCTGTGTGTGTGCTCTCCTGTGTGACGGAATCCTCCGTGTGTGCTCTCCTGTGTGACGGAATCCTCCGTGTGTGCTCTCCTGTGTGACGGAATCCTGTGTGTGCTCTCCTGTGTGACGGAATCCTGTGTGTGCTCTCCTGTGTGACGGAATCCTCCGTGTGTGCTCTCCTGTGTGACGGAATCCTCCGTGTGTGCTCTCCTGTGTGACGGAATCCTGTGTGTGCTCTCCTGTGTGACGGAATCCTGTGTGTGTGCTCTCCTGTGTGACGGAATCCTGTGTGTGTGCTCTCCTGTGTGACGGAATCCTCCGTGTGTGTGCTCTCCTGTGTGACGGAATCCCGTGTGTGCTCTATTTTGTCCGGGTTCTTACGCTCAGGGTAATTATTTCGAGATGCACCCACGCTGTAGGGTGTATGGATATGGCCTTTCTTGTTAATCGTCACCTGAGGATATTTTTTTCGCTGCTTTTCAGGTAGAACGGGAGGGAGGGAGGGGGGAGAGGGAGACACTGATGTGAGAGACACATTGATTGGTTGCCTCCTGCGCGCACCCCAACAGAGCGCAGGGAATGAACCCTCAACCCAGGTATGTGCCCTGGACCGGGAATCGAGCCAGAGACCCTTCAGTGCGGGGCCGGCTCTGCCCACTGAGCCACACTGTCCGGGCCTCGATGTGCGGCCCTCTCGATTGCTCGGTGTAGGTCCCACAGTTGCTTCTCCGCCCCCGTGGGGGGCCCGAGGCTGTGCGGGGTCACATAGAGCCGCTGTGAACGTCCACGGGGGTGTTGGGCAGACACGCACTTCCATGTCCCGGGAGCAAACACCAGCGGGACGCCGGCTCACGGGCTGGGTGCGCGGAACTTTCTAAGAAACTGCCAGCTCTTTTCCTCCACACCCAGGGCCGCCGGCAGCGGGGCGGCTCGGCTCTCGGCCCTGCACAGCGCTGGGGACCAGGGGGTCCCTGCCCTTCGCCGCGCAGATGGACGGACGGACGCAGGGCAGATGGACGGACGGACGCAGGCCCGGGGTTCCCGTTGGCGTTTTCCGAGGGAAGCCTGGTCCCGCCTCGGTCCGTGCGCGTCTCTGCTCTGCCTGGAGGTCTGTGGTGCAGGCGGCGCCTTTCCGCGGGGTGTGGGATCGGCGTGTAGTCCAGACGGAGTCCTCGCTCAGGGCTTGGGAATCACCTTCTCCCCATTCTCTCAGCAACGTCCTTCAAAGGGCAAAACAGAAAAGCTCATCTCACATGCGGTCCCGTTTATCCGCGTGTCCCTGGTCGCTCAGCGTCTGGTGGCAGACCTGGGAGCCTGCCCCCCCACCACAGGTCACACAGCTCTTTCCCGTGTCGGGGCGCAGGCTCCCAGGGGGGCGGGGGGGAAGCTGTGCGAGGCCCTCGGAGGGCGCCGTTTTCCTACCGTTTGAAGCCAAACCTGTGCTCCACGGAGCCGGGCCTCGGTGAATGGTGGGGGGGCCGCGGTGGCTCAGGCTGCTTGCGACACCTGTGCCCGGGCCACCTCCGTGCCCCGCCCTGCCCGTCCCCTGGGTCCCGGCCCTTCCCGGTGCAGGGCAGCCAGGGAGAGAGGAGCCAGGACGGTGGAAGCAGGAGAGAGAGGGGGCGGGGAGGGGGAGGGAAGAGCAGAGAGGGAGAGGGAGCAGCTGGCAGGCGAGGGGGGAGGAGGAGCCGGGCTCAGCGCCCCTGGCGGATTCATTCTTCACGCTGCTCCTGGCGGGAACACGCTGTGGCGGGAAGCCCTCTGAGTGCCAGCTCGATGCCCCGGAGAAAACCCGACGGAGCGGGACCTGGGAACAAAGCCCCACGCAGCGGCTGGGGGGGGGGTGGTCCCCGACTCAGGCCTCACACCGCCCAGAAGCGCGACACCTGCGAGCCGCGGGCTCTCCGCCGGGATGTGCTCCCCGGGTGGGACCGCGGCCTCAGCAGCCGGCGCCCCGGAAAACGCCCCGGTCACCCCGAGGGCGCTGCCCGCCGCCATCGGCCGGCCCAGCCGTGAAACCCGAGACAGTGCCAGCTGGGCCGGCGGGAGGGACCTGGCCGAGCTCCTCCTGGCAGAGCCGGGCCGTGCCAGCAGCAAGCCCTGTGTGGTCTCGGCGTGCGAGGTGGCCGCCACCTCACGGCGAGGGACGCAGGCCCAGCGGCGGCTCCGACAGACAGGCGGCCCGGAAGAGGCAGCGGTGGGGCGGGGGGGAGCCTGGGTCGGCACGTCCCCCCGGCACTGAATGGCCACCACTCAAGCACGTGTGCGCTGTGGGCCCTGAGCCCCGTCAGCCTCCGGGGCAGGTGCCCGCGGCCCATTTGGTGGATGAAGTTCAGGCTCCAAGAGCTGGTCACCTGCCCGTCACTCAGCTCCTAACGGCAGCAGCTGCCTCCGTGCACGCTCTGCCCAGGGGGTGCGCTGCCTCGGTCACCCTGTGGGCCTGCCCCCCCCACGCACACACACACACACACGCACACACACACACATGTGCACACACACACGCACAGGCACACACACACATACACGCGTGCACACACACACACGCACGCACGCACAGGCGCACACACACACACACACACATGCGCGCGCGCACACACACATACACACACGCACACACACACACGCGCGCGCACACACACACGCACACACACGAGCGCACACACACATACACACACGCACACACACACGCACACACGCACGCACACACACGCGCACACACACACACACGCACACACACACGCACACACACACGCACACACACACACGCACGCACACACACACACGCACACACACACACGCACACGCACACACACGCACGGCTGTGCCCACCGTGCCTGCAGAGCCTTGGCACAGCGGGTGGGAGCCGACGCGCTGGCCCACCCACGAGCCGGGCCTCTCCTCGCTCTTAGTCAGGAAGATGTTTCTGGAATAAGAACCGCATCAGCACTTCTATTTTCAAGTTCAGACAAGGTTTCTGTTTTCTTCCCCATCTCCCTCCGCATGGGCGAGGCTCAGCCGCTGCCCAGACTGACAGGCCCGAGACGCCGCCGCACGGGGAGGAGGAAGAATCGGGGACAACAGCGGGGGACCTCCTTCCCGAGTCTGTCGGGTTCAGTAAGGACACAGCCAGCGCGACCCGCGAGTGACAGCAACCCCGCGTGGCCGTTTGCGAGTCAGCGACACTGACGCAAAGGCTGGTGGCTTCTCGCTTCCTCCCCGGGGTCTGGCAGGCGAGGGGTGTCCCCAGGTAGCCGGGCTGGGCTGGGAGCTGGGGGCTGGGTGCTGGGAGCTGGGTGCTGGGAGCCGGGAGCTGGGAGCTGGGAGCTGGGTGCTGGGTGCTGGGTGCTGGGAGCTGGGAGCTGGGTGCTGGGAGCTGGGAGCTGGGTGCTGGGAGCTGGGAGCTGGGTGCTGGGTGCTGGAGCCGGGAGCTGGGAGCTGGGAGCTGGGTGCTGGGAGCTGGAGCTGGGTGCTGGGAGCTGGGTGCTGGGAGCTGGGTGCTGGTAGCTGGGAGCTGGGTGCTGGGTGCTGGGAGCTGGAGCTGGGTGCTGGGAGCTGGGTGCTGGGTGCTGGGTGCTAGGAGCTGGAGCTGGGAGCTGGAGCTGGGAGCTGGAGCTGGGTGCTGGAGCTGGATGCTGGGTGCTGGGTGATAGGAGCTGGAGCTGGGAGCTGGAGCTGGGAGCTGGGTGCTGGGAGCTGGGAGCTGGGTGCTGGGAGCTGGGAGCTGGGTGCTGGGTGCTGGGAGCTGGGAGCTGGGTGCTGGGAGCTGGGTGCTGGGTGCCGGGAGCTGGGAGCTGGGAGCTGGGAGCTGGGAGCTGGGAGCTGGGAGCTGGGAGCTGGGATCTGGGTGCTGGGAGCTGGGAGCTGGGAGCTGGGTGCTGGGAGCTGGGAGCTGGAGCTGGGAGCTGGATGCTGGGTGCCGGGAGCTGGGAGCTGGGAGCTGGGAGCTGGGTGCTGGGAGCTGGGAGCTGGGAGCTGGGAGCTGGGAGCTGGGAGCTGGGAGCTGGGAGCTGGGAGCTGGGAGCTGGGAGCTGGGAGCTGGGAGCTGGGAGCTGGGAGGGGGCGCTGGCCCACGCTGCACCTTGGGGGAGAGGAGAATTGGAAGCAGCAGCGCAGAGATGAAGCGAGGGGGGAGGCAGGGGCGGGAGGGACAGGGGCACGGCAGGCCCGTGAGCCTGAGCTCACGGAAACCCTTCCGATCAGGGAACCGAAGGCCAGGGATGGGGACATTGACCCGGCCACACAGGAAACACTGGAATTCTGCCCCCAATAGTGTTTTCCTTTTGTTTTGCTTAAATTTTATTTTTAAACCTTTACTGTGGAGAGTATTACAGGGGTCCCCGTTTCCCCCGTGCCCCCACCCAGTTCCCATTCAGGTGAAGTCTCTGCTCCGGGATCTGAAATGGACTTCTATTTGGCCAAGGGGCGCGCCGGGAGGCAGACTCCCGCGGTAACTGGGCCTCCGTTTGGGAAGATCTCCGGGAAGCCACAGCTGGCAGAGCCCGGAGGCGGAGTAGAACGCCCCCCCCCCCCCCCCCCCGCCCAGGAGGCGAGAGAGCCCAGGGCCACAGCAGGTCTGACCCCCTGGGGGACTCCGAGGGGCTCCCCCGGCATCCTCTGCAGGAGCACCCCTCCTGTGGGGCCTGCTCCGGGCACTGCTGGATGTCTGACCCCCAGCCTCTGCCCATGAATGTCAGGGACACCCTATGGTGGTTGTGGCAACTCATGCTCCCACACATTCCCAATGCCCCCTGGTGGGGGTAGGCGGTACTGCCAGGGTAGAAGTGAGGTGTGTGTGTGTGTGTGTGTGTGCGTGTGTGTGTGTGTGTGTGTGTGTGAGAGAGAGAGAGAGAGAGAGAGAGAGAGAAGAGGAGGAGGAGGAGAAGAATAAGAAGAAGAAGAAGAAGAAGAAGAAGAAGAAGAAGAAAGAGGAGGAAGGGAGGGAAAGGAGGAGGAGGAGGGGGGAGGAGGAGGAGAAGAGAGAGGGGAAGGAGGGGGAAAGAAGGAGGAGGAGAAGAAGAAGAAAGAGGGAGGAGGGGGAGAGGGGGAGGAGGGGGAGGAGGAGGAGGAGGAGGAGGAGGAGAGGAGGGGGAGTGGGGAAGTGGGAGGAGGAGAGGGAGAAAAGGGGGAGAAGGGGAGGAGGAGGAGGAGGCCAGGGGACATGAAATGGGGAAGGATGGTGGTTGGGTTGAGGCAGGCAGCACCGGGTCAGGTTGCCTGGAATGTCCTCCTGGGGAGCAAGCTGCTGAGGAATTCTGGGTGCAGGATGACATGACAGGTGTTTGCTCTGGACAGATCCCTGGCGGCAGGGGAGGCCCGCTTCAGAGGGTGCTGAGCCTGAAGGCGGAGGCCTGGGGTTGTCTTTGTGGAAAGATTAATCACACAATTGGTTTAACAGAGACAGAGCTCTTTGAATTTCCTTGTTCTGGGTCCATGTTGATAATTCATGTCTTTCACAGAGAAAAACGCAAGTTTTCCAATAATTTTGGCATGAAGTTGTTCATATTCCCCAGTCCCTCGTTTTTCTTTTAACGTCTGTAGGGTTTGTAGTGATGCCCCGTCTTTCGTGGCTGACATGGATCACTGGGGGGTTTCTTGAGCGGGCTCATTGGAGATTGATCTCCTTTACTGACCTTTCAAAGAGCCAGCTTTTCCTTTCACCACTTTCCCTGCCACTTGCCCGTGTTCTGTGTTGATTCCGCATTTGCTCATAACTGGGTTCCATTTGCCCTCTTCCTGAAGCCTCTTACACTGGAAATCTGGATCATTGCTTTGAAATCTCTCCTTTCCTAACAAAGCAGCGTGAAGCTCCAAACTCCTCGTAAACACCGTTCTAGCTGCATTTAAAGAATTCTCCTACATTGTTTTCCTTATGCAGATAAACATACCTTTAATTTACTAATTTCTTCTTCCACCCACAGGTTATCTAGGAGTGCGTTTTAAAATTTCCAAATATTCAGGTATTTCCCGGGTATCTGCTTGTTATAGATTTTCATTTATTTCTGTTATGGCCAGAATTTAATTGTGTATGTGCAACCATGCGTATCCTGAATGATTTCAAGCGTAAAAATAACACATTAGGGTAAAGTTCTGTGAGAGAAAGGACATGAGGATGCAGATTCCAGAGGGAAAGTGTTATTTCCAAACGTTAAAGAAAAACAGCCTCATTTTTTGAATGGATGAAGGTGGCACATTTGTCTGGATTTCGACTCCGCTGCTCAGTCACAGGAAGGAGAGCATGGCTCTGTTTTAAAGTGTCTCTAATGTTTGCTGCAAATGACAGGATCTGCAGCTGGGAAGACGTCAGGTGAAAACTTAGGGATCGACTGGACACGCTGGTGTCCATTTTTCCGAGTTCCGTTAGGGAGATGGGAACCGAGCTTGACGACAAGTGAGCCGCACAGTGAATGCAGCTGGGGGTCCCCTTCAGGGTGGGCGAGGCCTGTGCCTGCGGGGGAGGAGGAGGCGGGGGACCCGGCCGAGGGGGACAGATGGCGCCGCCCACCGGTGGAGGGCCCAGGCCGACGGGGAGGGAGCCAGTCCTGTTCGGGCTCCTGGGGAAGGTGAGGGGAGAGGTGGGGGAGGAACTGGGGTGTCCCAGCCCCGGGGAGCTCTGGGGTGCTGACCGGATGACGTACAGGAAGCCCCCATTTCGCGTCCGTGCGCAGTAGGCTCTGGGCTTCAGCAGAACGATGCTCCCTGAAAGCTCCCGTGGCGTCTTATCCACGGAGGAGACGGGGCTGGGCACCCGCCGTGTGCAGCCTGATGCGGCCGGGCCTCTGGCACCTACCAGTTGTAGCTGCATTTTGGTGATCCGGGTCCCCCGTCCTGTCCCGCCCGGCACTGAGCGGGCCCTGTGACAGGCACGCCGTTTCCGGTGGCCGCAGACTCCTCTCCCTCCCCAGCGCCCGTTCTCAGCTGCGGCCCTGACACATGCAGCAGCCCAAGGCCATGGTGCAGAGCCCGGGATCGGGGAGGTGCCGATGCAGGCGCACCCCGTCCTTGGAAGACTTCCTGGAGGAGGTGTGAGCAGGCTGCGGAGAGGCAGGGAAGGGTGCTCATGGACCCTGCGGTTCTCCAGAGGCAGGCGGGTCGCAGCGCCTGAGCCTGGCCTCGGCTCCGCCCTCTGCCGCCAAGCTGGCCTCCCTTTGGGTTGTCCGCACCCCACCCCACCTGCAGGAACCCCCAGAACAGCCGCTCTGGCCGGGGTCTCCTCTGAGCGAGGACCCCGCTGTACACCGTCAGGTCGAACCCTCACCTGATTCTTGCCTGATGCTGACGAGGGAGACATGATGCTCGGACGCCCGGGGACTTCCTGAGCTCTGCACCCTCCCCGGGGCCAGGCTGCCTCCTGCGTGGCCTCCGCGCCATCCGCTTCGCCTCATTCGCCTGCAGCCAGCGAGTGAGACTCTCCTGCCCGGGCTCCCCACCATCTCAGGTGGGTGCGAGGTCTCCCCGTGGGTGAGCCTTCAGCAGCCGCGCGGAGGTCCCCAGAGGCAGTGTCCTGTCTTGGCTCCAGCCCAACGCACACAGGGCCCGGCCCATCCCCTCAGCCACCGGCTGCAGCTCCTGCAGGAGGCTCTTCCGACTCCGCTGCAGCCTCCCTGCACCCTGCACCCCGGCTGTCTGCCTCCTGCTCCCTGCACCCTGCACCCCGGCTGTCTGCCTCCTGCTCCCTGCACCCTGCACCCCGGCTGTCTGCCTCCTGTACCCTGCACCCCGGCTGTCTGCCTCCTACTCCCTGCACTCTGCACCCCGGCTGTCTGCCTCCTGCTCCCTGCACCCCGGCTATCTGCCTCCTGTTCCCTGCACCCTGCACCCCGGCTATCTGCCTCCTGCTTCCTGCACCCTGCACCCCGGCTGTCTGCCTCCTGCTCCCTGCACCCCGGCAGCTAAGCGAGGGCAGGGCGAAGCGTCTTACAGATCCAGCCGCGAGCACGGTGCGCCTGCATCTGCTTGCACGCGGCAGGCTGGTGGCTAGAGGACAGAAAGCTTCTCCCCCGGGGCTGGAGGCGAGGCTGACCCAGGAGTGGGCAGTTTGGTTTCCTCCGAGGCCTCGCTCCCCGGCTTGCAGACGGCCGCCCTCTCGCTGCCTCCTCCCGGGACTGTCCCTCGTGCACGCACGCCCTGGTGTCTGTGTCCGAGTTTCGTCTGGTAGGGAGACCGCAGTCAGACCGGATGGGGGCCCGCTCCCCATCTCTAATGCAGGCACCTTCTCATGCCCTAGTGTTTGTTCATTTTAAAATCAACATCACAAATTGGATGTTGAATTTTCTCATACTTTTGTATGAATTGATCATGATTTTCTGTTAATGCTGTGAAGTTTGTTTGCTTTGAAAAACGCTATACCAACTTGCATCTTTAAGACGCAGCTGTCAGTGATGTGCGTAGGCGGCCTGGACCCATGTTCACGCGTGGGATGGCCTTTGCTGCCTCCTTCTCGGTGCCGCGGAGTTCCGCGGGCCTCACCAAGCGAGTTGTGCGGTGTCCCCTCTTTACGAGAGGAATCTGTGAGTGACTGGCAGCACTTCCTAAAATGTGGGTAGAATTTGTTGAGGAAACTGCGTCGGAAGTTTTAAAGATTAACGTGGAAATATAACCATGTTTATATTGCCTTTGAGAGCAAAGCTGGAGAAGACAAAGGTGCCATGTCCCTCATCTAATCTGCACACACAGGCCGGAAGCCCAGGGCAGGACCAGGGCCAGGACCAGCCTCCTCCGCCTCCGCCGGGGGCAGAACATGGTGAGTGTGTGTGTGTGTGGCAGGGGGGTGGGGATGACGACATGGCGGCTTGACTCCAATTACCTGCTCTTTTCTTTTTAAAATATATTTTCATTGATTTCAGAGGGAAGGGAGAGGGAGGGAGAGATGGAAACATCAATGAGAGAGAATCATGGATCAGCTGCCTCCTGTAAGCCCCCTACTGGGGGCCGAGCCCGCAACCCAGGCCTGTGCCCTGACAGGGAATCCAACTGTGACCTCCTGGTTCCTAGGTCAACGCTCAGCCCCTGAGCCACGCCGGCCGGGTTGCTCTTTTCTAAATCAGACACTTCTCAGAGAAAAGTCTTTGGCCCTGACCTTCCCTGACCCCCGGGTCCTGCCTAAACCAGAGCTGTCCTGCTGTCCACTGGAGCGCTCCCAGGGAGAAATGGCGCAATGCCTGGCGAGGAAGGCCTGGCCGCGGCCACTGCTTGGATGACGAGAAGGGTTTTCAGTTGGTTTTCCACACGCTGGCCACGCAGCTGGGACTATCAGAACCTTGGACAGCACTGTGGGGTTTTCTTCTCCAAAGGACTGGTTTTGTGTTAAACCTTAAATGTTAAGGTTCGCCCTCAACTTCTCTGCATTTTAAGTCTCAAACGGATTCCTTTAGGTTCATGTGCAGAACTTACCAAGGAGAGAATACATGTTTTTAAAGTCCTCCTCCTGTGTGCAAAGACTGGCATTTTTGTTCCAGCATCTTTAATTCATTTGCGGAAATTAAAAGTTAGTAAAAAAACAACACACATTTAAATGACATTTAAGTCACAGGTGTTAAGAGCAGTATGTCAATGCCTTTAAGATAACACTAAATAGAGACACACAAAATTTAAATTTTGATTTAAAATGTAGTAATTAAGCCTGACTGCATGGCTCAGTGGCTGAGTGTTGACCTATGAACCAGGAGGTCACAGTTCGATTCCCGGTCAGGGCACATGCCCAGGTTGTGGGCTCGATCCCCAGTGTGAGGTGTGCAGGAGGCAGCCCATCAATGATTCTCTCTCATCACTGATGTTTCTCTCTCTCTCTCCCTTTCCCTTCCTCTCTGAAACCAATATAAATATATTAAAAAAGTAAAAAATTAAAAAAAATTTTACTAATTGGTAGCCCAAATGACGGCAATCATTTCTCTATCTCCCATTTTGCAGACAGACATCTTTGAGTAATCTGCAAAGCCCTGTGGTTAGACGCATAAGTTACTGAACGGAAGATGCGTCTCAGTATTAGCATCCCTCAAAAACCCCAACCTATGAGATGTGTTACTATGGATCTACACACACGCATTTATACATACATGATGAATTCAGGAGTATGTTACTAAAATCGTAACAATGAATATTTTTGAAACACCAGCATCCACTGTCCAGTGACTTTTTAAACATCACCTGCAAGTACGGGGACTCAAGGGCAGGCAGAAGCCTTGCCTGCAGCGCTAACCCTGAACTGCCTCGCCGGTTTGCCCCTGAGAGCTCGCTGTGACCGTTCTCTCTAGAGGCTGCCTGCCCCTTTCCCTCTCTCCTTCTAACTGACGGATGGGGCGGAGATGTAATCCTCGGCAGCGTGTCAAACAAGCCGCTCAGGCGCCGTCCCAGGCGGAGGGCGGGCAGCTGCTGTGGGAATTAATGCGCCGGGAGTACCCGCAGCCACAACAATGCGGCGTCAGCGGGTTCCCTGCGAGCCCCCCACCTCCCATTTAGAGCACACAGACCCCTCACCCCACTCTGTCTTCCCACAGGCTCCCTTTATGTCCTTGTGTTTGCCATGACACGGCTCCACGGCACGTTTGTGTGGCTGCACCGGTGCGCACACAGCCATTGAGGGCAGAGTGTCCATTGCAGCCTTGGTAAAGGGAAGGGGCCCCGCTGTGCCCCTCTGGCCCGCTCCCACTCAGAGGCCCGGAGTTTAACTCCTTGTGTCCCGGACAGAATGCCGGCTCTGCATTTTAAATTTCGCAGCGTCTCCTCCCCTGGTGGAAAGCCACAAACAAGAGGAAGAAATGTTGCCTGCAGATCGCCAACCCCAGAAGCTGACACTTCTTCCGAGGGACACAGGACAGGGCACAACGGACAACCTTTATTTCATGCTCAGGCTGTTTACAAAGCATCAGTCGGCTACAGAGGACGCGCAAGCGCGGTACTTTGGGACAGCGTGTTTGGGGCGTCTGCTGGGCTCTGCTGCTGATTCGGAAGGTCCAACAGATGTGCAAAAGCTCTCGGGTTGTAGCGGAGCAACAGGCTGGTGGGGGATGAGCTTCCCGGATGGCCACGACCTCCCAGTGAGGTCCCGAGGAGGCTGCGGATCGACGGTCACAGCCTGGAGCTCACTCACCCAGTTCTACTCTACGATGGAGATACAGAGAAAGTAAAGACAGACGGACAGACAGATCCGGGTCAGGTCGCCTCCCGCGCCCCAAGCTGCTTGCGCAATCCCAGCGAAGCCACGGCCACCCGGGCGCGGCCTTCGGAGACGGCTCCCCGAGGACAGCCGTCCCGGGAGCAGACCGCCCAGAGGCACCACAGGGCCAGGCGAGGCGTCCGCGCTCACACACGGGCCTGAGGAGCCTGATTCCAGGACGTTCAGAGCGAGAAGAGTTAATGGCCCCGTTTCCCCGGCTCCCCCCGGAATTCCAAAGGGCAGCTCGCTGCCCCAGCACAGAGGGCGGGAGCGGGCGCTGTTCTTCAGCATCTCTCGAATTAATTAACTGGAAACGCGTCTTGTCAGTGTTTGGAGAGGCGGAAGGGTGAGAGAAGGGGCGAGAACGGATCACAGTGAGCACTGCGTCAGCGGCCCGCGGCGCTCGCTCGGGAGACCCACAGGAGGGAACAAAGGGGCGGCCTCGCATCCGCGGGAGCAAACGGGACCCGCAGCCCCGCATCTCCGCCCAGGCGGCCTCGCAGGAAGCGCACAGGCCCGAGTGCCCGTGGCCAGGGCACGGGCTGCAGACACTAGGGCTTAAAGCACAGAAACAACAGCACACGCATGTACTCTCACGTTTACACGGAAACACACGAACGCTAGCATCTAAGCAGGACGAGCTCCTGAATCGGGGCCGAGCCTTCCAACACTTGCACTTGCACGCGCTGCGAAGACGAACCGTCCGTGAAACACACTCCGGACGCCGGGCTCCCGGGGAGGCCATCACTGCGGAGAGAGAGAGAGAACTGCATCAAAGCACCCGTTTCCGAGTCACCGGGGTGGGGGGGGTGGGGGTGGGGGAGCGAGAGGCGCTGGTCGTGATCAGAAACGAGGAGAACCCGCAGCTCCAGCAGCGCTGGCCACCCCCCCCCCCCCCGCCCCGGGGCAGCGGGAGCCGCCTCCGCAGTCTCCTTCCGGCCAAACAGACCGACAGGGTGACGTGCTCTTCCGAGTCCCCCGAGTGAGCCTGACATTGAACTCGTCAGAAGCGGAGCCTCAAGCCGGGGAACGCGGCCGTCAGGTGTCAGGCCGCCTTTCCGTTCTGGGGGTGCAGTGCTCCCACCCGCTCCCCGCTCCCCAGCCGGAGGGGGCCCTCCCCGCAGCATACTCACCGGCGGGGGCGGGCTGGTGGCTTTCAGGACCAGCTTGTCACCCCTCTTCTCCACTTCGAATCCCATCTTCTTCAGCAGGGACGCGTCGGCCAGCCCCTGCTCCTCCATCTTGGCGATGAGGTCCTGGTTCTGGCTGTGGTCCTCGGTGAGGTTCCGGATGGCGTACACCACCCACTGCGTCAGGACTGGCACCGAGTGAAGGAACCTGCCGCCACGCTGCTGTCAGACCGCCCGCGAGGGCTGCGGGGCGGGGAGCGGCGCCTACCGACCCACGGATGCTTTTCTGGAGGATGTGCTACAACTATGCATCCCAGGCGGAAATACACCACCACATGGCACACACGTGTGCACACGTGTCCCGTGTGCGATGGCAGCATCTGCTGATGAACGGACGCAGAAGCAAAGGCGCAGAGTAGCCACCCCTGAGGTTTACGAACACGGGTGTGGGCACTCACGCACACCCACATACATGCACGCACACACGCACAGGTAATTGTTAGTCACGAGGGAAAGAATCGGAACGTCACCGAACCAGACAAGAAACCGTCTCTCCGAAGGCAAGCCCACTGATGAACAAGATGGTTTCCCAGGAGCCGCGTGGAATCCACTCCCGCGTACGGTGCTGCTGGGACCCTCCAGGACGTGCTTTCAGCTGAGCGCCGTGCTCTCGGGAAAGCGCCCCCCTCCCCGCCTCGCCGCCCCCCAACTTCACGGGTTGTGCACGAAGCCCTCCCAGCGGGCAGGAGACGCTCCCCACGAGACAGAGCACCGTGCGGCCCAGAGGCCTGCGCCTTCGTCCCCGAGCTGTGCCACCCACCCCGCGGGGACCGGGGAGATGCTGCTGTCGGGACATCTGCACGTTGGATCCAGGGACACACAGGGCGTGCCAGGAACGGGGGCCTGGCCCCGTCGGTCCGGAGGGAACAAAGCCCCGAGGGATGAACACTCCCAGCGAAGAGCGCTCCTGCCCGTGCCCGGGGCGGCAGCAGGGAAAGGCCTGTCCGACGGCAGAGGCTCCCAGGCCGGTGTCTCCGAGGCCACGACTGGGGCACGTGTGTGCCACGAGGTGCCAGGCCTGTCCTGGTTGCAGCCCCTTTGCCCCAACGATGCAGAGCCAGGGAAGGCCCCACGCACAGCCTGTGGCTCCCGCTCGAAGGGTTGGGGCAGAAAGTGAGTCAGATGGTGTCCCTGGTTCAAAAACCTCACAGGAAACAGGAAAAGACGCGCCGGTCCCTGAAGTCAGACAAGTGAGAGGCAGAAAACACGGGAAGTTTCACGTTCGGGATGTTCTCTGGGGCTGAAGGTGGCTCCGTCCTGGTTCCCACACCCCGCGCTGCCTCCCACCCTGGGGCCTTCCTGGCCCCGCGCTCCTGATGGCCGCCTCGAGGGCACGCTGGCTCCTGCACGAGGGGCCTCTCCGCACACCCCGGCCCCGCGGTCCCGGGCACGTGGCACCGCAGCCGCTGCGTGAGGGACGGCCCTGCCCAGGCGCCAGGCCGGGAATGCCGGGAGGCCGCCGCCCTCAGTACTCACCCCCGCCCCCCGGGGGAACGTTCTCGTGCCACGGACCTGTCCCCCTCGCACAACGCCCCGGGCCTCGTAAGCCACATCTTTCTCCTGGAGCCAGAAGACACTCCAACGCATAAAACCTAAATGAATTCCTCCTTCCCCCAGTCACCAGGCCCCACCTTGTGCCGGACCCAGAAGAAGACTAACAACCCCGGCGGAAGCGCCTCCAGCCTGTCAGCGGCCCTGAGCATGACCCACTGCCACGCAGGGCCGGCCGTCACGCCGCCCAGCTCCTCGCGGGGAGCGAGAGGCCGCGCCCGCGAGACCCGACGGGAGGAGAGACGTGAGAAAGGGGCGTTTAGGCCGGAAAGCCACGTGGGACCGGAGTTCCCGTGCCAACCTCTCCGCTCCCAATGCCAGAGGCAGGCGGCTGCTTCCCGAACTTCCTGGCTACGCACCGATACTGAGCGGGAACCGCACATTCCCATCCCGCGCCGAGAGCCCGGACAGCTGCGGGGCTGGGGCTGGAACGGGATCGAGGCCGGCGGGCCCGCCCGGTGCACACGGTGCCGCTGGAGGAGAACCGTCACCGAGCGCCGGAGGTCAGGCTCGCGGTCCAGGCAAACGGCCGCTGCCCAGCACGGCCCGCGTTCCGGTCTCGCGGCGTGCCCTTCAGCCCCGAGGCTCCAGCAATGTCAGTCCCACACGCGAGCCCCAACCTGGGACATGCCTCCCCCTCCCCTGCCCTTCCATTTCTCACAGACACGCTGAGTGCCCCCCGCCCCGGCAGCTGCCCCCCCCAACGCCACCCCCACCCCCACCCCGGCCGCCCGCACACAGCTGGCTCGGTGCGCCCTCGGGATGCTTCTGGAGCTTTCTCGTTCTCGTTCCCACATCACTGTGCCCACCTGTGTAAGGGCTGGGGCCACACCTACCAGGTGTCCGCACCCCAGCTCTGTCTGTCCCCACACGACGTGGATCACGGATACGCAATGTGTATGTTTGTCTGCCCAGCCCCCCTGGACCCCTCCTCATCGAGGTGATGTCTCATCACCTCTGTCCCCGCTCCAGCCCAGTGCTGGCCAGTGTCTGCCCGCGTCAGTGTCAACAGTGAGCGTGTCTCCCACTCCCCGTGGGGCGGGGCCTGGCACCACATGACCCACAGCCCTGACTCAGGGCTCTGCAGGGCTGAGATCACAGGAAAGTAAACCAACATAAATGCAAACCAGGCAGATGCTGAACTGTGTCCATAAAAGGCCGTGGCAACAAACCTCAGAGGTCCCCTGTGGACGGACAAAAGCGTGGACTTGAATCATGTTCATCTGGGAAGGCAGCCACCACGTTTTGTGAAAATACTGTTAGGTTTGTTTTCTCTTACATTTTACTAGAGGCCCGATGCGCCAAGTTCATGCCAGAGGAGGCCTTCCTTCCCCCGGCTGCCGGCACCGGCTTCCCTCCGGCACCCGCGACCCGGGCTTCCCTCGCAGCCCGGGCTTCGTCCGGAAGGACGTCCAGTCTAATTAGCACATTAAGCTTTTATCATTATAGATTGCTTTCAGAGAGGAAGGGAGACGGAGAGAGAGAGAGAAACATCAATGATGAGACTCATTGATCGGCTGCCTCCTGCATCGCCCCTCACTGGGGATCGAGCCCGCAACCCAGGCCTGTGCCCTGACAGGGAATTGAACTGTGACCTCCTGGTTCATAGGTCGACGCTCAACCACTGAGACACGCTGGCCGGGCTGTTATGGTATTTTAATAGCATTTCATTCGTGAAGGGTTTGGTGGCTAATTTCTGCTGAAAAGCTGACCCGATCCCCACTGACTCCAGGGCAGGCGCACGGAGGAGGAGAATGAGAGCCGACACCAGCGCCGGGGCCCGGGGCGCGGACACCCTCACAGAGCAGCACTGAAGCCGCGGCAGCGGCGGCCCTTCCTGCTCCTCCCCGGCTGGTCTCGGGGAAACGAGGTGCAGGGGAGGCAGGGGGAGCTTCCCGGTACCTTGAGAACCAGAAAGAACAAACAGACGACAGCAGAACCTCAACACGTCCACCGAAGTGCGTCCGCATCCTTACGTCCACGACATTAATCCCGCTCCCCCTGCGAGGAGGGCCCTGCCCTGGGAGGCTGCAGCCGCCACCCCTCCCGGGCGGGAGCCTCCGAGCGAGCCCCACTCTGGGTGCCGTCTACCAGGTGCACCGGTTAATAACGCGGACTTTCCCACTAGATGGAGTTACACGTATGTTCACATATATGTGATTGGATATGTGTGCTATTTTGTTGTATTGACAGCAAGCTTCTAAACTTCATATGTCAAATTTGCTGGAGGTGTTAACATGATAGATATTTTTACACTTAAAAATGTCGAATTTTGTGCCAAAAAAAGAGCATTTGCGGGAAGTTTTAATTCATTATTTTGAAGAAAAAGTTATCGTATACTTCGGGAAGCTTATGGTGAACATGCTCCATCTCAAGATACTTGTGAACGCTGGTTTAAACGCTTTAAAAGGGATGATTTCGATGTGAAAGACAAAGAACATCCAGGTCAACTGAAAAAGTTTGAAGACCAACAATTACAAGCATTATTGGATGAAGATGCAGGTCAAACTCAAAAACAACTTGCAGAAGATTAAACGTTGCTCAGCAAACAATTTCCGATCATTTACAAGCAATGGGAAAGATTTTAAAGGAAGGAAAGTGGGTGCCACATTGAAAACCGAAAAGTCATCAGTTAAATGTTGCTTCAATGGCACGAAAGAAAGTCTTTTTTGCATCGAATTGTGACTGGCGATGGAAAGTGGATTTATTTTGAGAATCCCAAATGCACAAAATCATGTGTTGATCCAGGTCAACCATCAACATCGACTGCAAGGCCAAGTCGCTTCGGAAAGAAGACAATGCTCTGCGTTTGGTGGGATCAGGAAGGTGTGGTGTATGATGAGCTTCTAAAACCAGGTGAAACCGTTAATACTGATCGCTACCGACAACAAATAATCAATTTGAACCACGCTTTGATCGTGAAACGACCAGAATGGGCCAGAAGACACGGCAAAGTAATTTTGCTTCATGATGACTCACCATCACACACTTCAAAACCAGTTAAAGACACGTGAAAAGATCTTGCCTGGGAAGTATGAACCCACCCGCCGTGTTCACCAGACCTTGCTCCTTCAGATTACACTTGTGCCGATCGATGGCACACGCGCTTTCTGAGCAGCACTTCACAACGTACGAAGAAGTGGAAAATAGGGTCTCTGAATGGTTTGCCTCAAAACAAGAAAAGTTCTATTGGGACGGTATCCACAAATTACCTAAAGATGGGGAAATGTGTAGCTAGCGATGGACATTACTTTGAAGACAGCACTTTGATGTTTCTCCTGAAATTACCGTGTTTTCTCTGATTACAAATCCGCATTATTAACCGGTTAATAGTTAATCCGCATTATTAACCGGTACGCCTGGTATATCTATAAAAAGCCAGCGACCTGAACACCGTAAGGACAGGTCACCATGACGCCACTGCGGCCAGCAAACCAGCCGGCCAACAGCCCCCACCCCACTCTTCCCCACAGCCAGCCCCCCAACCTCCTGCAGCCCCCTCCCCCTGGCCAGCCCCGCCCCCGATGCTCCCACCACCCAGATCGGCCCACAGCCCCTCCCTCCAGCCAGCTCCGCCCCCAATCGGCCACCACCCCACACCAATTGGGGGTGGGGCTGGCTGGCCAACCTCCCACAGCCCCTCCCCATGGCTTGCCCTGCCCCCAATCAGCCCCCCCACCCCAATTGGGGACAGGGCCCGCCAGCCAATCACCTGCGACCCTTCCTCCAGCTGGCCCGGCCCTGATCAGCCCCAGTCAGGGTGGGCCGGCTGGCCAACCTCTCCCCCGTCTCCTCCTCCCAACAAGCCCGGTAGACCAGCTGGACCCCAGGGCTCTCACCCCATCCCCAGGGCTGTCACCCCTCCAGGCTCAGCCACCCTTGCACGAATTCATGCACCGGGCCTCTAGTTTATAACATAACACCTCATGAGGTCCTCTAATTGTCCCATGTCATGAGGGCATTGTAGAAGTACAGTCTAGGGCAGTGATGGCGAACCTATGACACGCGTGTCAGCACTGACATGCATAGCCATTTCTGATGACACGCGGCCGCATGCCAAGGATGAAACATTTGCTGCTCCTGAGGATGAAACATTTGCAACTAGAGTCTTGGAGTTAGTTTTTTCCTCAAAGTGACACACTACCCGAGTTATGCTCAGTTTTTTGGCGAAGTTTGACACACCAAGCTCAAAAGGTTGCCCATCACTGGTCTAGGGTCTCCAACTTAATCGTAATGTAAAAACCAAGCCTTAGTAGTTGTTCCTTCGATAAAGCCAGCGGACAAGAGAAACGGTGCAATAGAGCCCTTATGCGCTGCCCCCAGCCCCCGCCCCAGCCTGGCTCATGAATACGCGGCCTCCGGTGTCTGTGGGACCCAGACCCTCGAGTGTGACGGAGATGAAAGCGGGTCCCAGTTAATGTTCACATTGCCCTCTTGTTCCCTCTCCAGAGACAGCAGAAAGGAAGAGGGGGAGAAAATTAAACAGCTTCTAAAGCTCTAATCCACCGACACTTCAAGTGCTTTCTTGTGTGCTTCGCTCCAGGAATAGCGCTTCTAACGTTGCCATAGCGACTGCAAACAGAGGCAGGGGCCTGTGTCACACAGCCTCCGGGAAGCACCTGCAGCCAGGCTGGAGGAGGACGCCATGAGGCCCTTGGGTGTCTCCAAACAGCCCCAGACGACAGGGATTCAGCCCTGGGATGACTGAGCCTGGGGGGGGGGGGTGTGTGACAGCCTCTGGGATGGCTGAGCCTGGGGGGGTGACAGCCTGTGGGATGGCTGAGCCTGGGAGGGTGAGAGCCCTGGGATGGCTGAGCCTGGGGGGGTGACAGCCCCTGGGATGGCTGAGCCTGGAGGAGTGAGAGCCCCGGGGATGGCTGAGCCTGGGGGAAGGTGAGAGCCCTGGGGATGGCCGAGCCTGGGGGGGTGAGAGCCCCGGGGATGGCTGAGCCTGGGGGGGTGAGAGTCCCGGGGATGGCTGAGCCTGGAGGGGTGAGAGCCCTGGGGATGGCTGAGCCTGGGGGGGGGGGGTGACAGCCCCTGGGATGGCTGAGCCTGGGGGGGTGACAGCCCCTGGGATGGCTGAGCCTGGAGGGGTGAGAGCCCCGGGGATGGCTGAGCCTGGGGGGGTGAGAGCCCCGGGGATGGCTGAGCCTGGGGGAAGGTGAGAGCCCTGGGGATGGCTGAGCCTGGGGGGGGGGTTGAGAGCCCCGGGGATGGCCAAGCCTGGGGGTGAGAGTGAGAAGCGGCTCTCGCCCTCCAGGCAGCTGTGGTGGGACTCAGAGGCTTAGCCCAACACGGGACCGGGGGCCGGTGCAGGTCAGGTTCCGACTCCAGCAGAGAAGCATGGAGGCCGGGAGATGGCAGCAACAGAGAACCTCCCGACGGAACAGCCTAACCCGCAGACGCACGTGCCAAATTCACGCTCCCAGTCCAGTCAGGAGGCTCACCGCGGCCACTGGAGCTGATGGGGAGAAGGAAGAGGAGCCTTCCAGGAGCCAGAATCAGGGCACTTGCTGCAGATTCCAGAACTCAGGCCCCGGGGGCGCAGGGACTTGGTTCTGCTCACCGCTCTGTCTAGAAGACTGCTGAGAACAGGTCAATGATGGCCCTGTTTTCACATGGCTGCGAGCTAAAAAGATTTTCTATTTGCGAATGGTTGGTGGAAAAATCAAAAGAACACTAATTTGTGACATTACAATTATTTGCGAACGTCAGCATCCACAATGAATAAAGTGTTACTGGCGCACAGCCACGCACATTCACGCATCGTCTGTGCTTTCACGCTGCGGCGGCTACAGACAGTGCGGCTCCGAAGCCAGTAACTCACTGAATTCGATCTTTACCGAGAGGCCTGCCACCTCCGGCCCAGAGCAGGGAAGCACAAACAAACACCTGCTGAGTGAATAAACGAGCTTTTAAACGTGCTGTCACTGTGTGGGCCAGTGTGGCTCAGTGGTTGAGCATCGATTTATGAACCAGGAGGTCACGGTTCGATTCCTAGTCAGGGCACATGCCCGGGTTTTGAGCTTAGTCCCCAGTAGGGGGTGTGCAGGAGGCAGCTGATCAATGATTCTCTCTCATCATTGATCTCTCTCTCTCTTCTCTCTCTGAAATCAATAAAAACATATTTTTAAAAAAGTGCTCACTGAAAAATATATATTATTTAAATTAAAACAATTTAAATGTTAAAAGATTTTACTCACTTCCCAGGATATGTATGTATGTGTACATACACTATAGGTCTGTAGGTGTATAATGTATCTATATTTAGTGCTTTATAGAATATCTGTGTTTAATTTTTGCTCCCAAGGTAGATATTTTAGAATTGTTTTAGACACCACACCCACTGCTGGCGAGGGTTTGCGCACTGCCCACCTTCCCAAGTGCCCTGGCCGCAGGGCCCGGCGCACAGCGGAACCCTCTCTGCAGGGCCGGAGCCCAGGCGGCTCGGGGCCAGGCACGCGGCCTCAGGCCTCACAGAGCCATGGGGTGACGAGCGGCCTCCAGCCAGGTTTCCCAAAGCGGAGGAGCTCAACAGCCCGTCTCTCAACGAGTATGTTCCCGGACTGAGCAGGCCTGCAGAACTTTCCAGAGCATGAAGAAGTAGTTCAGTTTTTAAACTGCTTGCAAATGCTAAAACCCCAAACACTCCCAGCTACGCCCGTTTCTGTCAGCCAGAGAGGAGCATGGACTTGGCCTCAGGATGACGGCTCCGGCGGACACGACACACTCTGCCCTCCCACCCCCCCCCAACCCCTCCCCCCCCCTCACCCGTCTGCAGGAGCCCCACCAGCCCTGCGGCGCAGCTCGGGGACCCCGGCTCTGAGGGAGGGAGAGAGGCATTCCGACCTGCTGCCCAGGCTCTGCCCCTGGGGAGGGCCATCACCCACGGGCAGAAGAGAGGGGGAGGGAGAGGCCAGGCTGTGGGCAGGGGAGGACGGGCGACTTAGGGCGAACACGGAAGTGGGGCGGGCAGATAATGGTCCCGTGGGGGAAGGATCTGGAACCCCGTTCTGTTCCCCTTCACAGCGCCACACGCTCTACTGGGCAGGTGAGCCCGTCTTTACACTCAGACTTCACTGCGCAGCTCATGCCACTCCCGCCTCCACCTGCTACCATCACCCGTGCTTTCCTCTCCGCAGGCCGTCAGTGAACTGCGCTCCTCCGCTGCAGAGGGCCCAGCGAGGCCGCACCCCAGCGAGGCCGCACCCCAGCGAGGCCGCACCCCAGCGAGGCCGCACCCCAGCGAGGCCGCACCCCAGCGAGGCCGCACCCCAGCGAGGCCGCACCCCAGCGAGGCCGCACCCCAGCGAGGCCGCACCCCAGCGAGCAGATCGTGCCCAGCCCCTGCCTGACGCTGAGCAGCGTGTGTCAGTACCACCACAAACCGCCCACCTGGGCTCCGCTTCCTTCTCCAATTGCTGGTCTATCTGGTGTCCGGTCCCCATGTTTCTGTAGTTACACCTGAGGGACAGCTGTGGCTGGCGGGCTCTGGCCGCGCCGACGCGCACTGCTCTGGGCTCTGCACCGTGACCGCGAGCCCCTGGCTCTGCCACTGCTGGCCGGCTGCTGGCGCCGGGCCTGGTGAGAAAGGACGACCAGAGAGGCGGGGACCAGGCCGCCATGGGGACGGGGAGGAGGCTGCGCTGAGGGCGCTGCAGGAGGCCCAGAGCACCTCAGCACTGACGGGGGCACCTGGGAAAGCGGGTTCTTCAAAAGCAGCCGCAGCTGGTCTCTGCCTCCAACTCCCAGGAGCCGCAAAGGCCCAGCGCTGTCACCGCCGCGTGGGCCAGGAGGCCCCATCCCTGCGCAGTCAGCACTGTCCACGCGACGCGGCCACGTGGCCACGCACTGTCCTCACAGGCAACTTCCTGCCCATCAGCTGACCCTTGAAAGCAGGGTGGGAACCTTCCTCCCCGGGCCATCTGGGTATTTATTACGCCACTCTCCTGATATAATCACTAACGCACACTTGGGCTGCTATAGAAAAGCTCCTAGATTTACTGCATTTCGAGTCCCGCCCGCGGTTGCCGTGGCAGGGCCAGACCGAACGATTCCTCAGGCCTCATACGGCCCGCAGGCCGGGCGGGGGTGCCCCACCCGTGTTAAAGGGAGAGATCAGCTATGCCCTGGCCAGTGTGTTCAGGGGTTAGAGCATCTGCCCATGCACCGGAGGCTCTCAGGTGTGATTCCGGGCCAAGGGCGCACACCTGGGTTATAGGTTCAATCCCCGTCTCTGGTAGGAGTGCGTGTGGGAGGCAACCAATTGATGTGTCTCTCTCACATCGATGTTTCTCTCTCCCTCCCCCCACCCCCCCACTTCTACTCCCTCCTCTAAAAATCAATAGAAAAATATCCTCAGGTGAGGACACACACACACACACACACACACACACACACACACACAAAGGGGGACCAGCTGTTCAGGTCATGGTGGGTCACCCCCCTCCCCTACCAGAGGCCTGAGCCAGCTCTCCGTTTCCCCAGGCCCCCACTTCCGCAGTGTCACCTCACGGGCACGGGAGGACCGAGGACCGCGGAACTGCCGCCTGCCCTGGGCCCGGGTGGACTGTGCGCAAGTCCTTTCCAGTCCCAGACGTGCACGGTGCACGCACCCCAGAAGAGCAGGGCACAATGAGGCGCTGCTGTCACCCGATTGGCAAGCCCACAGCTGGCAGTGACGTCATGGGGAGGCGGTGCCCTGCCCGCGGTGCCACACGCACCCCCACCCAAAAGCCCTGTGGCCGAGCGGCCGCACTTGCAGGCCTGCTGGTGAGGGATCCTGCGGCCCAGAAACTAACTCTGCGCGTCCCCCGTTCTGGAACCGTTTTACTAACCACTTAAAAGCACAGTGTGGGCCGGAGCGGTCGCAGCCTGTTATCCCTGTCACCCAACAGGTTTCGGGATCAGAACCAACCAAGACCACTTCTAACTCCAACCACACGAAAGGCGGGGCCACAAGTGGTTCCATTTGCTCCTGGGGCAGCTCTCCACCGCCCCTGCCCAGGCGCGCAGGGCACAGCGCTGAGCCCGGCTCGGGCAGCCGCACGGGGGGTTGGGAGAGCCGGGAATAACCCTCTCAGCCATCACGTAGGGCGTCTTCTCCGTGACCACCCTCGCGTGCCACTGTCACCCTACTGTGGCGGTGACCCCGACTCCTCCCCAGGCGTGAGCGACCTGGGCGCCGGGGCTCCCGCCTTCGTCCTTGTCACTGCGCACACTCGGGTCGGAACGCTTCCTGCATCTGCTGGGTGAGCGCCCCTGGCTCCCCTCTCCGTGGACGGGGCACCCAGCCCTCGGTCAGCTCCGGGCTGGCGGACGCCCCGTGCTGCGCAGCGCCGCCTCCACGCCGCAGGGAGGAAGCGCCAGGCAGAGGCGTCTGGACGGCCAACTTCCAAAGCGAGCGCCGCCGCCCGGCGCCCAGGTTCCCGGCGCCCAGGTTCCCGGCAGGGCCACTGCGGGGCTTCCTGCCAGAGGGAGCAGGGCAGGGTGTGATGGAACCCGAGGTCACCGCGTCCTGGCGACGGAGGGATCGGAGGGATCTACGAACAGGCACCGTGGAACCGGGGAGACCCCGGGAAGCCCAGGCCCCTCCGCCAGGCAGGAGGCGTGCTCCGCGGGTGAAGGAACATCAAACACGAAGCTGCCTCGAGCGCGTTTCTGTCCAGAGTCCCCGCCGCCTTCAGCGTCAGCGAGGCTGGGCAGGGGGAACGCGGTGGGTCCCCGGAGCCCCGCTGCCAGTTACCTGCGAACGAGCAGCGGCAGCCCTGCCCCCAGGACAGAGCGCCCGCGGCTGTCCCGGCCGCAGACACGCTCGGCGCAGGCAGTGGCCCCCATTCTGCTGCTGAGAAACTGAGGCGCAGGGGGCACTGCTGCCCTGGGTGGCACGGGGCGGGGGCGGGGGCGGGCGGGAGGGAGGGCGGCGGGGGGGGGGCGGGCTCTCCCCGCTGAGTCTGAGCGCCGGCTTCCGGGCTGTGCCCACACCGACGGGAGACGGGACAGCTCAGCCTCGCAGCAGGTCCCTTTCTCTTCAGAAACCTCAGTGCCAACCACCTCAGACAGTGTGACCGCCTCTGACGATGCCTCTGGAAGTGGCCAGTGAACAGTGTGAACGAATCCGACTTCGAAGCAGAGACGCACCCGTCCACGTGACAGGACACGCGGCCAGCACCGCTGCAGGCGCGCGGGCGCTGGGCCGCAGCGTCCACCAGGGGGTGCGGCCGGGCCCTCGTGCTGTCGGCCGCATCTCTGAGTCACCGGTGACCCCGAGCTGGTCCTCACCGCGGGCGGAGCCTGCTGGGTCCGCGTGGAGCAGCACGTGACCTGGGAATAACCCGACACCGACGGGACGTCAGTCTATTAAAAGCCACGTCGGCAGTGGCGGGGACACTGGATCTAAAGCTCTCCCTCGACACGTCCCTTCTAAGCCTTTACCCCGAGGGACTCGCTCAGGGAGACCTCGTTCAGCTACAGACGCCAACTCTGGCAGCGTCCCCACTCCTCTCTCCACAGCGTCGCCTCGGCGCTTGTCCTGGCGTCCAGAGGGATGCGGACACAACCAAGGCTCTGGCCACACCTGATGCCTCCCGAGCGTCACACCAGGCCGTGCTCACTCGCTGTGACAAGCGCGAAGGCCCGTGCTCGGTGCTGGGGACACAGGAGCCGACAGGACAGCGGGGCCTGGCCCTGCGGTGTGGCTTCTGCAGAGGCGGCGGCGAGACCACACTCCACTGAATAGGTGCGCGACAAAGCCCGTCCCGGGAGGACGATGACAAGGGGGGTGGCCTCGGCGGGGACACTGAGCAGGAACCACAGGAAAAGAAGAAACCGTCACCTGGCGAGTCGGAGAGGACGCGGCGGGCCGGGCCAGCAAGCGAGAGCTGAGAAGCGACGGGAACCTCTGCGGCCGAGCAGAGTGGAGCGTGGGGCCCCCGGCAGAGGGCCGTGGGCGCGGGCGCGAGTGGAGGAGCCCGGGGCCGGGCAGAAGGGAGGCCAGCGAGCGGGGAGGCCAGTGGGGAGGCCGAGGAGGACGCACCTTCTCTGGGCCGGGCGACCCATAAAACGGTCAGACGATCAGGCTGGTTTGCCCTCAGGCAGCACCAACGCAGCGGAGGTGGCAGCCCCAGGGAGGGGTGTCCCAGGCTCCTGGGGGCACACAGGAGAGGCTTCTGGAGGTGAGGCTGGGGCTCCTTCCTCCGGGGGAGCCGAGTGCCTGCCCCCAGGCCGGTCTCATGCTGGGCCCACCCCCGGGAACACAGACGGCCCCCTTGGCGGCCGCTGAGTGCCAGCAGCTGGAACAGTGCCGCGCGGCACAGACGCTCAGAGTGAGAGCGGAGCATGAGAGAGTAACAGGCAGAGATCGAGCCGGCCACACAGGGACAGGACACGCATGAGGCTTTATCACTGGAAAGGCTTCTACCCACGGAGGACAGGCACAGGAGCAGGGCCGCACACGCTGAGCCGAAACGGAGAGCAGGCGGCACGGATCGCCACGTGAACAGGGCGCACCGAACCGGGCAGAGCCATGCCCGCGGGACTACGGCTTATGGTCAGTGCCTGCAGAGCCGGGCGAAAGCAAGGCCTCGTCACGGCTGGGACCACAGGGAACATTGGAAACTGCGCCTCCGCTGTCCGCCAGACGGACACTAACTTCTGGGAGATCACAGACCCACACGGGAAAGGCGGGGCCATCCAGCGTCCAGATGGAAACACGGGCCAGGCCATGACCTCAGGGTCTTTGGTGAGACACGAAACCACTCACCACAGAGGGAAGAAAACTCATCCAAACACCAGCGAAGCCAGAGCAGCGTCAGCTGTGGGGCTGGTGCGGGGAGGAGGAGGGAACGCCCTCCCCGGCCGCTGGGGGTGACACGGTGTGGACACACACTGGGACACTTTCTCCCATCTGGCATTTTACTACACGTAAGCTCCATCTCAATAATAAAGATACTAGAAAGAAAATACAAAACAAAAAAGCCACTAGGATGGCAGGGACTATGTCAACACAGATCCGATATCCTGAATATAAAACAATTCCTCACTCAATTAAATATAGGCAGCAAATTGAACAGCTTCCTCACGACACAGGAAACCCAAATGCCAATAAGCATATTGCTAATTAGAGAAATTAAAATCACCATCACAACAGCAACACAACTCATCCGACAGGCAAAACTCTACGTCTGACTGCACCACGTGGTGGCCAGGACGTGAGCGCAGGGCACTCTGGGCCACCGCCGGCGGAGTACCAGCTGGCACACGGGATTCTGGAAGAGTCTGGCATCCTCCGGAAGAAAGCTGGAGCTACACCAGCCGCACAGGTCCACCCCCAGAAGACGCACGCTCACGCCAGGACACACGCACAGAAGTGCCCTCGGCAGCATGAACCCCAAAGGCCCCAAAGTAGGAATAAGCCGAGTGTCCACCAGCAGCTGAAGGAACAAATGCGAAATCCTCTCTCAACCGACACGGGAACCCGCCCGCAACGACTCGGCGAATCGCAATCACGGTTCTGAATGCCCGATGACAAAAGGCAAGCCGTGACGCCATTCACATACGTGTAAAAACGGGCCACCCCACAACACGGTGGGGAGCGGGGGCCAACAGGCAGGTGGCGCTGAGCCAGTCGGTTCCGGAGCGGCTGGGATGGGCAGGGCTGAGGCCGCGGTGGTTCCCGCCTTGACCTGCGTGTTGGCTGCACGGCTCCTTCGTAATTATTTGCAAACAGTGCACACACACTCCTTTGGCTTTTTGGTGTGCCCATTACATTTCAAAATAAGTCGCTGTGAGAAACTGGGGTGACGGAAGGGAGACCTGAAGGGCGGGCTGGTGTGCCAAACGCAGTTCCCAGGCCCCGGCCGGCGCCGAGAACTCTGCCGACACCTCGAGCGCCCGGATCCTGGGGCTCAGAGATGCGCGGACCGCAGCCCATTCGCCGCCAGCACAAGGTTTCTGTTGTTTTTTTTTAAAAACCTGTTGGTTCTAGAAAAGTAAGTGCTACAGAGAACACAACACTCCCTGCAGAATGAGGATCTCAAAACAAAGCAGCTAGGAGTTACCACTTAACCTGCTGCAAGGGGCCGGCACGCCGAGGTTTTGACCAGACCCTGGCTGGCACGGCCAAATCTGGCCAAGGTCATTTTAGGCAAAAACCCTGACATTAGTCAGGGTCACCCGGAACTTGTCTCTCTGTGCCAGGCTCCGGCGACCCGGCCTCTCAATGTCTTACAAAATACGGATCCTGTGGGACGGTATTTAAAGAGACAATATGAAAAAGTGAACACAGCCAAGAGGCACTGAGCTTTTTAATACAGCAAATGCAAAGAGGAAAACTGGCAAATAAGTAGCTTTGTAAGCAAATACATACATAATAATGCTGCTTATCGCCCAGCCCGGGGCCGGGGCGGCTCCAGGCGCCTTGGGCCGGGCCACACCGCATCCTGGCCGCTGGGTGAAGGGCCGAAGGCCACGCCCGCGTGCAGACCCGAGAGGGCGAGGGCAGACAGGGCCGCCCGCACGCTCACCGTGCACAAACCTGGGTGGTGACACCTCGACACTTTAGCTAGGACACCGAGCAGCACAGAACTGAGAGGCACGTGGCCACAATTTCAAGCATTTCATTTCTGTGTCATTTTAAAACAGCTTGACTTTCACCCAAACCCCTGGACAAGGAGACAGCGCCCTTTTGTGAAAGCCTCCCTCGTTACATCACATCCGATCCTCCAGTGTCGGCTTCGAGCCGGGAAGAGGTGCTAGGTAACCATAAAGCTGTGGAAAACCGGTCTTCTCCCCGCTTTCATTCTGAACGGTCTGTTTGGATGCCTGCATCTGTGTGTGTGGGTGCGGGGTGCTCGGTGGCAGCGGGTTACACTCTAAACGGCCTGGAAGTGGCATCCGTGTGCCCACTCCTTAGCCCCACACTCGACTCACTTCACACGGGGTCGGGGAGGCCCCCGCGGACCTGTGAAACTGCGCACCCGTGTGCGGTGGTTGGGGAGAACAATTTGGTTTGTGCATCTTCAGTCGCACTAGGAGAGGGTAAGAGAACCAGTGAGAGGCTTCAAAACAACCACGTTCAACTGTGGGGAAGCCAGAACAAAAATTCATCTTTTTAAAGCAAAACAGCACTATGAGGCCTTCCAGTCTTTCCTTAACGTCAGCCCAACGTGAACAATCGACCCGAACGATGGCCGACTGTATGGGACCCGGAAGCAAAGGGAGGCAGCCCTGCCCGCCCCCCGGAGGAGGCCGATTCCAGGGGAAAGGGCCCCGGCCAGTCCCTGCTCCTAACGTTGAGGTGACGGAGTGCCGCAAGGGGACACGCTGACACCTTTACAGACACCAGCCAGCCAGGCGCGCCAGCCCGGGTCCCAGGCCTCCCCTGGGCCGCCCTCTCGCTGCCGCTGGGCAGGCCAGTCACAAGCTGGAGCCCCATAAAAAGGACAGAGCGAACCCAGTTTCTGTGTTTATTCTAAAATTCCTACATTCGCCAAGACGAGGCGCTAGCGCCGGAACGTCCCACACGCACAGGGAGCGGTGAAGACCTAACTCCTGCAAGAAAGACTGCTCGCCCTGGCCAGGCGGCGCCACGCCGGGCACGCCCTCTGATGGGCACATACCTGGGAGGGGGCCTGTGGCTCACGGGCAGGTGCCAGGAAGTGGCACGTTCAGGCCACTCCAGGCCCCGCCAGCGCTTTGAGAAAGGACTGAGGTAAGGGTGATGAGTTTTTCCCATTAAGGACTTTTTTAAAATCCTCACCCGAGGATACGTTTTTATTGATTTTAGAGAGAAAGGAAGGGAGAGAGAGAAACATCAACTGGTCACTTCCCATACGCGCCCCAACTGGGGATCAAACCCACAACCTGGACATGTGCCCTGACTGGGGATCGAACCCGCCAACTTCCTGTGTACGGGATGCTGCTCCAGCCACTGAACCACCCGGCCAGGGCCCAGCCTGCACTTTTAACTGGTCTCACACTATTTATGGGAAAAACCGGTCCTTTTCTCGCCAAACTGCACCGGCACCCATTTGTGTCGCCGTGAACCTGGGTGCGAGCTCGCCGTTCTGTTCTGTGACATCATCACCGCCATCATCACTGTTGGAGCTTTCACACCGACTCAGCACAATCAGGAGGGGCATTTCTACCTCTCTCTCAGGGATCCGGAGTTATCACAGGGTCTCTGAACAAGAAGATCTGTTTGTTGAGAAACTATACGCTGGGCATTTACCAACCTCCACCATACCCTGTGGGGCAGAGGCTAAAGCTCAGGGGGCTCAGCGAGGTGCTTAGAGTTCAACAAGCGGCAGACCCAGGTTCTGTCTGCTGCAGAGACGACGCTGCGGACACTGTGCTATCGGGCTACAGAGAAGAGAGTTTGCTTATTATCCCACAAACGTTACAGTGCTGTGTGCAGCGACACTTACAAATGAGGTATTTCAACACAAACAAACAAAGAAAGGTAAAGAAAAAAGGAAGGGAGGAAAAAGAAGAAAGAAAAGAACAGAAAAAACACACAACCCTGTTTGGACTCTCCTTCTATCCCCGTCCCCTCCCCCTCCAATAAAAACAACATTAAAAAACCCACATCAAGGATGCTGATCAAAACAGATGAGAAAAGAATGAAAGAAAAACATTTCAAATGAAGCTCAGCTGCTTCTATTTGGAAACAACAACAGAAAGTCCCACTGCCACAAACCTGACAAATGAGGACGGCCGCTGCGGCCGCGGAGCGGGAACTTCCGGTGGCCTCTGCCCCTGTCATTACTGCGGGACCCACAGTGCGCGGCGAGCCGACAGCGGGGCGCTGGCTCGTGTCGCGAAGCAGCAGCAGCGCAGGGCTCCTCACCCGCCGGCCACCCTGGAGACGGCGTCGTCCCCAGCACGGAAAGCCCCACGGACAGGCCTCTCTGACATGCAGCCTGGAGCTCCTGGTCCCCACGGGTGGCCAGTCAGTGCCGTGGGGTGTCCAGAGGCCGCACACGCCCTCCCCTCCCAGGGAGGAGACTGACGGGCATGACCCGGATGACCCAAGACGGAGGTGCTGTTATTAACTGGCATTCACACCACAACTGCTCCGAGTCCAAGCTCACCCAGACACCTACTGCTTTTTACACAAACGACTGAAACTAAAATTCACTAAGAGCTTGCCTGTTGTTAATTATCTGAAGAGGTTAAACCAAACAAATTTAAAATAATATCATCGCCAAGCCGAGCTTAATGAATTTACAGAAGAAACAACTCTTGGGAGGAACTTCTTTTGGCAAAACACACACGCACACGGCACCAGGCCACTGTGCCGATGCCCGTTCCTCCTCACTCGGCAGAAACAGCGCGGCGAGCGGCTCCCAGGCTTCTGGCCGTGGCCGCCGGACGATGGAGGTGTCCCCGCTGACCAGGACCGGTGGCTGGGCAGAGGGAGGAAGCCTCACCGGACGTGTGAGGTTGGGACATTGGTAAGACACAAGCCAAATGGTAACGGGGAGTTAGGTACACGCCTGACACTCAGCAGAGCCTGTCTAGAGGTTACGCTTAGGTGACGCCATTCAAAGCCATGAGAATGCTCAGAGCACAGTCTCCCCATCGCCAGGTTCCCAGGGGCTCCAGCCGCGGTCGCTTCCTGCCCGGATGACGGCACAGCCTCCTGCAGATTCCGTCACCCCACGGCCCAGAGAGCGCCCAGGAGTGAGCTCCTGCGGCCTCTGTGCCTGCGCCTCCCAGGGCTGGCGAGGAGGCAGTGCCGGCCAGTGACTCGGAAGCGGGCACACGGCACACACCGCGCTCAAACCCGGCCTGACGTTGGGGCAGGTGGCCGGGACTCGCAGCGCATTGCTCACCGCGAGGGGCAGGTGGGACAGGGTCTGCTCGGGCGCTGCGGGAGTAAGGAAGGGGGAGTGTGTACATGCCCAGCAGGACCTGAGGTTCCTGAAAGAGCTGAGGGAGGGAGGGAGGAGGGAGCATCTGGGGGAGCCGGGCGGAGCCCCGCGAGCTGGCGTGCTGTGGGCGACAGCCTCCCAGTCATCTGGTCTGTGCTAAAAGCTACACCACGAGACGAAGCTTGTCCCATGAGAGGGCAGTCCGAGGGCCATGGAGCAAACCTGGGTGCGTTTCTCCTTTCACAAGAAGCCCCTTTCCTTGCACCTGCTCGTTCCCTGCTCTCCTGGGCAGAAAGCGTCCCTCTCTCCTCCCCGGCCTTGGAGCTGAGCCGGGTCGGAGCTCTGCAGAGAGCACAGCCCGAGCCCCAGTCACCATGCGACGGAGCCGGCTGCCTGCCCGAGCGAGAGGCTCTGGGCCTGTCCCCCTGAGGAGCCATGGCTCCGCGCTCTCTGAAAGGAGAGATCTCTCTTCTGATCAGACAAACGACAGGCTCTCTAGCACAAGTAAGCACTTTCCGTCCACTTACTTTGAAACACGTGATTTCCATCAGCTCCTTTTCTGTTCTTTTTTTAAAATATATTTTTATGGATGTCAGAGAGGAAGGGAGAGGGAGAGATAATCCATGATGAGACAGAATCATTGATTGGCTGCCTCCTGCACGCCCCCTACTGGGGATGGAGTCCACAACCTGGGCATGTGCCCTTGACCAGAATCGAACCCGGGACCCTTCAGTCCACAGGACGACATTGTATTCACTGAGCCAAACCAGCCAGGGCTCCTTTTCTGTTCTTGACAGAAACCACAGGGAGGGATTTTACTTTAAAATGCGCCCCCCCCCCCATCTCCTCCATCCTCGGACAGCTCCTCACTGTCCCATGGGGTTCCACTCTCCAGTCCCCACGGCAGCCGGTCTGCCCCTCCACCGCCGTCAGCGCCAGGCCGTGCGGAGAAGGGCCAGGACGGGCTGCGTGTGCCCCTCACCAGGGCGGCTCCAGAACTTAGCTTCTCTCTCAAACCGAAACGGGCGGCATGGGCTCTGGGGTTCCTCGTCATTGCACGAGACCTGCTTCCTACAGCGCCACTCCTTGGGGACACGAGTGCCAGACACCCTGGAACACGCCTGGATCACAGGTGAGGACGAGAGCCGGAGCCGCGGCTTCAGTCCCAGAGGCCACAGGCCAGGACTTGCCAAAACAAGAGCCCGGTGCCACCGCCGCGTCCTCCCTGTAACTCCCGTCCGCCCGGGAAGCCCGGCCACCACCTGCACGGGCTGCCAGGGGCCGGTCCAGCCGCACCGAGAAGGGGCTTCCTTCTTAGGAACAAGCCCACGGGAGAGCAGGCAGCTCCTCAGCACAGGAGCAGCAGGGCGGGCGGGCGGGCGGGCACGCCGGGGCGCGGGCTGCGGCCTGCAGCGGGGCTCCCACGCAAGGATACAGGGGTTGTTGTCGTCCGGGCTGCAGCTGTCCAGGATCAGGGGGATGGCGTCCAGCTCGTTGACCTGCAGAGAGGAGAGCACGGAGTTACGCACGCAGCAGCCGGGGCGCCGGGGACCACGGGGATCTGTCCGTTTTCTTTCCCTCCTCGTCGCTATACTGTCTGCAGTTATCAACCCGGAAACAGTTAACAACAGGCAGGTGAACAAGAAGTGGTCCTTTTCCTTCCCCCTTTCTCAAAACCGCGGGCGACGGGGAGCCACACAAACCAGGATGAAAGCAGATCGCTTTTCCCAGGACAGACCCAGCTGGGCCTGAGGCGACGACAGTTCACCAGCCGAGCAAGTGAGTCCCTCTCCTAAGTTCGGAGCAGGAAAAGCTGCTCGAACTGGATTCAAAATCCAGAAGCAACAGGGAACAGGTTTGACTAGGTTTTTTAAAAAGGCAAATGAAAACTGGAAAAATGACTCGTAAGATATCATAGGCAAAGGTTTATTATTTTAATACATAAAGAACTTCTAAAAATTGAGAAAAGACCAACAATCCAATAGAAAAACGGATGAAATACATGAACAGAAACGACACTGAAAAAATAAAAAAGAAATGCAGGCGGACCATAAAGATATCAGAATACGCTCAACTGTGCGCAGTCAGGAAGGCAGGTACTGCCACGCCGAGGACCAGCCGCAGCGGTCAGGGGGCAAACGCCGGCTTTGACACAAACTGCGGGAGGCGGACAGGGACAGGGACAGGGACAGGGACACGGAGCGGCGCCGGGCAGACAGCACAGTCCTGAGCTATTTACCCTTTTGGCCAGGACAGCAGGTAAAATACACACCGTGGTCATGTGAAGTTATGTTTGCACAGGTGACTCGCTGCAGCACAACCTATATCTTTATAAGTTTTATTGAGATTATAATCTTCACACCAGAAAACGCACCCTTTTAATTCAGTGGGTTTAGTATATTCACAAAGTGTGTCGTCGTCACCACTCCCTAAGTTTAGAACCTTTCCATCCATACCGCCCAGCAGCCACTCCCTCCCCCGCTCCAGCCCTGTCTCCAGGGATGTGCGGGATCCGGAGGTTTCACGCCATCGGAATCACAGCACACGGCCTCCTGTGCCCCTTCCACTGAGCACAGCATCTGAGTCCCGGGAGGTGGCGGGCGGAGTGCTCCGTCCGTGATGGCTGGACCACATGCCATTGGTGCTGTGGATGCACCACATTCACTTACCCACTCACCTGGCGACGGGCACTTGAGCTAGTTCCACCATCTGGATATGATGATGTCTGTGAACGCCCGTGGACGTGTTCCCGAGTGGACACGTGCGTGTCCTTTTCTTGGCGATGTACCTGGCAGCACAGCATCACTAGGATTTTAGGCGGCTCCGCAGTGAACATTCTGAGGAGCTGCCAGACTCTTTCCAAGTGGCTGCCCATTTCCCTCCCCCCAGCCGCGGGCGGGGCTCCCCCTCCCCCTCCTCGGGGACAGCTGCTGTGGCCTGCCAGGGTAGCCGTCCTGGGTGTGAGGTGGTATGTCATTGTGGTCCATTTGCACGTCCCTGACGACTACTGAACGGTTTGGAGCGGGCAACATGGTAACAAGTATCGCGGAAAGGCCTCCGCTGCTGCAGCCCCAGCGGGCCAATAACCAGGGCGCGACGCCGAAGACTCCAGGTGGCTGGGGCAGCGCATGGAGGCCACCCGCGTGCTGCGGAGGGACGGCCGGACATCAGAGCACGCGAGAGAGCCCGGTGCAGGGTGGGAAGTGCGAACCTCTGCTGTCCTCCCGGAGGCACAATAAACGGGCTTCTTGTGTCCCAAACACCACAACGGCTACATGAAAGCAAGGCTGCCCAGAGCGCAGAGCAGAGGCCGATGCGGAAGACACAGGATGGAGGCCAGCCTCTGTGAGTGCACCTGCTTGGACACTTCTGGCTTTGGAACCCTGTGCATGTTTTACATAGTTTTTTAAAATTAAACTTATAAAAACAAGTTAATCTGACGACACACAAAAGGAAGAAAAGTTACTTCACAGGATTAGATCGGTACTGTGACTTCACATCTCGGTGAGATGCGCCCTGAGCTCACAGACCCCACGGGACCTTCCACGCACTCGGCCTCTGAGCAGGCCGCGGTGGCACGGCTGTCTGGACCGTTATTTCTATGTTCAGGCTAAAGCAGCGGGCAATTCATCATTAGGAACCAAGCTTTTCAGCATAAAAACGTTAATTTTACATTTCAATTGGAAACGGTTAGCGTGCATTCCTGATCGATTTTTCTTTTTCTAAAAGCCTTTGCTCCCGAGCTGTCACTCCCTTCGGAAAAGGCCCAGAAGCTGCGACAAGCGGCAGGATGGTCGCTCCGCACCAGCTGCGCGGTCACAGAGCCCCCGCCCCGGAGGCCGGCTCTCCAGTGCCCGTGCGACCTGCCGTCAGGGAGGGACACACCCACTTCCTGCCGCTCCTGGAGCACCGAGGCGGAGGGGACGAAGGTCTGCAACAGGCACTGCAGGTGCTCGGGATGACAGCGCTGGGGCGCGTCCCTGGCTCCACGCACAGACCCGGAAGTGAGCCTCCGAGTCCAGCGAGCCACGTAGCGACGAGTGCGATGCCGAGGACTCGTCAGTCACCGGACCCTCAGACTTAGTTTTCTCATCTGTAAAACGGAGATGACAGGCCCAGTTCCAAGGGTGCCTGCGTACGGCTGGCGCAGAGGGACTCTCACGGTGGCCGTGTCCTGCGCTCACTGCAAGAAATCCGGTGGCCACAGCGAGGAGGGAGCGTGGCTCCTGGACGCCGAGAAACCCAGGGAGACTGGCCCACAGCCCAGGACACAATCCCACTGGGAATTAGGCAAAACTGTACATTTATTTTTAAAACCTGGTTTCTTTTGAGGGGGGTAAGGATCCAGGACCTTTATTCAATGCAAGAGAAACATCTCATTTTCCTGGGGGGAAAGAATTCTCAGATATGCTAAACGGGTAAGCTGTTCTTTGGAGGAAATAAAATCACCGCTGAAAACTGACGCTGAAGCAAGCAGGAAGGGATGGTCACACCAGGCGTGGCGGCACTGGGTATGCTTCCCTAGTCAAAGGCTTGTCATTCACACCAATGAATTAGGAAAGGAGACAGATAAATTCTTATAGAACTTCATTTAATGTTATAACGTAAGTGACCTATGACAAGCAGGTCATTTAAGAATGACACAGGGCAGCCCTAGCTGGTTTGGCCCAGTGGATAGAGTATCGGCCTGCGGACTGAAGGGTCCCGGGTTCGATTCTGGTCAAGGGCACATGCCCGGGTTGTGGGCTCCATCCCCAGTGGGGGGCTGTGCAGGAGGCAGCCAATCAATGATTGTCTCTCATCATGGATGTTTCTGTCTCCCTCTCCCTCTCCCTTCCTCTGACATCATTAAAAAAAAAAAAGAAGAAGAAAAAGAAGGACACAGGGCAAGGTCACGAGGAGAGCAGGGCAGAGCGGAACCCTCGGGAGTGATGGGCGCACGGTGATTACAGCTCAAGTTCACTGCGGGTGCGGAGCTCACGTGGGGGCAGGGGCGAACAATTAGGGAATTAACAAGTTTCCTTCTGTTCGCACTTCATAAAACAAGTTGTTTTTTCACCCAGCGTGTTGGGAACCGATGCCAACCCAGCGATGAGTCATGGCGGCAGCTCACATCAAGGAGCCGAGCTCAGTCAAGGCCTCCCCAGCGAGCGCATCCCGGCAAGACAGCCCACCCGCCCGAACACACGCACGTTCGCCCCTGGAGGCAGGTGTACAGGGGGCAGCTGACGGGTTTGCTAACGGTTCTCTCCCACCTCGACCTCGGAGAACGCACCTGCAAAGGCGCAGACCCCCCCCCCCCCCCCAGCTCCTGGGGCCAGGCGGTGGCTGAGAGGAAACAGCCTCCTTGTTCGGCTGTTCTCCCACCAACGGAACCGAAGTCACACCAAACCCGGAGAGGCACGGCCCCGCGGGCCCCGGCCCCGCGCACACAGGGACGGAGCCTCACCCCGTCTGGTCCACGTCTGAACACAGCGCCTCCAACAGCACAGACGGAGGGTCCCCGTCCTCGCGCTGACGCGGGTCCGAGGTGGCGTGGCAGGGCCGGCTCCTCTCGGGGACGAGGCGTCCTCAGACATGCCCGCGCCGGGCGCTGCCGGACCCTCTCGGGGCATCACCCCGACGCCTCTGCACCTGCCCGATGGCTCCTGATGGAGCCTGTTTTCAGGGCGTGGGGCCCCCACCTTTTGCAAAGTGCTCTCCAAGTCTCTGCCCACGGTTACTCTGAGCAGCGAGTTCCTCAGAGAACAGGACACGAGCCCTTGGCAGCCACACGTCGAGTGAATACTTCCTCCCACTATGGGCCTTTCCTTTCATTTTCTCAACAGTGTTTTCTAAGACACTAACTTTTCCATTTACTGATTTATTTTTTTTATTTTATTTATTTTTTTTACAGAGAGGAGGGGAGAGGGATAGAGAGTTAGAAACATCGATGAGAGAGAAACATCGGTCAGCTGCCTCCTGCACACCTCCCACTGGGGATGTGCCCGCAACCAAGGTACATGCCCTTGACCGGAATCGAACCTGGGACCTTTCAGTCCGCAGACCGACGCTCTGTCCACTGAGCCAAACCAGTCAGGGCCTAACTTTTCCATTTAGACGAAGAACGATTTTCCAGTTTCTACCACGCTCAGCGCCCGGGGCAGCTGACGGGGCTGAGAGCCCTCTCTCTGGCGCTGGGTGCCCTGACCAGCTGAGGAAGTTCCTTTCCCCTCTCCATTTGCTGTCCATTTTCATTATGAATGTTAAATTTTGTCAAACGCTCTCCCTCTACTTACTGAGATCATCCTATCTCTGTCCCCCTTTTCTTCCGTTAATATGTGGTCATTGGTGTTTGATTTTGTAATGTTGACTCAACAGTGCCATCATTATTAGCAATGCACTTCATTTTATATAGTACACGAATTTATTAGTTAATATTTTGAAAAAATTGTTTCTGCTCATGATTCTGTTAATGTTTGTTTCTGTAGCTTGTTTTTCCTGTAAGGCTTTGTCTGGACTATATACAGACAAATGCACCGCTGGCTTCATCAAATGGGCTGGAAAGTATTCCCTCCTTGATTTTCCTTCTCAGGTGATTCATAACTCACCACTGAAGCAGTGTGTGCCTGGAGATTTGGTTGTGGGAGAAGTTTTTAATGACAAATCCATTTTCTAAAATGTCGGCGATGGAGATTTCCTATTTACTCTTGATTTGGTGCCAACGCTGTGACGTGAGGACTCACTGGAGACGACTTCCTACACCCGCACGCTGCCAGCTGGACACGCCACTGGGCGTCTGGGCACCTGCCGCCCTCATGCGTTCACTTCTACACACATTATACACCTCAACATGCGTTCCTGTCATAAATGCATCAAAGAGCCAATCATGTTTTAAACAACCAAAAAGTGAGGGGAAGGCCTTTTATTTTTACCCACATATTTGATTTCTTCGTGTGGATCAGGCTCACCTTGTTCGTCCTTGCACATTCATTACAGCACATTCTGCCGGCAAATTCTCTTTCCCTCTGACCGTCTGGGAATCTCTTTATTCTGCCCTCATCGTTTTTGAAAAATATCCTGGCTGGCTGGCTCCGGAATGACAGTGTCTCCTATCATCTTAAAGCTGCCACTCCGCTGAGTCCTGTGGGCACTGTTTCTGAGAGAAGCCTGCTATGGCCCATCTTTGTTCTTAGACTGCCCGGCAGAAGTCAGTGAATAGAGGAGCAACACAACAGGAAAAATTAACCCAAACCAGGAGCTTAAAGTTCTCTGTAAGTATTATTAGAATTTTACAAATTCTGCAAAGACTGATGAAGGAAAACAGACATCGGTTTTAAAAGAATAGAATAAAAAGAGAAAAGTAAGTATAGAAACATAGATAAAATATCATAAACTTTACAAAAAAACCTGAAAATCTAAATGGAAGTTATTTCTAAGAAAAATAAAAGATGTCAAAATTGACACAATGAATAAAAAGCCTGCATAGAATGAGCATTTAAGCATTTAAATTTAAGTAATTTAAAAATAGGAACATGACCAAAGACTCTCTAACAAAAACAGTCAGACCCAAACAGCTCTCCAAGTGGGTCCCCCAACTCTTTAAGGAACAGATTCTCCGTCACGCACGTCAGCTGTCCAAACAGACAAAGAGGACGTTCCCACCTCCCGGGAGAGTTTCCTACGTGGCCCCCAACCCAGGACAAGGCAGAGCACGCACACACAGGCTTCTTACTTCCGTAGGCCCAGAGGCACCAGCCACTGACGTGCCGCACAGTCCGTCACGACCTCACTGTAGATCAGAAAGCCGCCGATGTCACCTTCCTCATTAATGGACTGACAATGACCTCGATGTCACGGGACAGGGTGATGTTTAGCGCCGCTTTGTGATTGATGTGGGGAAGCACGGGGCTCGGGAAGCCTGTCAGGAGGAACTCTGAAAGGCCGGGGCCTCCGGGGGGAGCTGTCCGAAGGCGACCACCCTGCCTTGACTTTCCCAAGCAAGTCAGAGCCCCGGGGTGTCTCCTGGAACCGTTATGCGTAGTCCTGAGACGTCCTTGCTGGAAGGACACTGCGGACGCGTGTGTCTCTCAGGGTGCTTGCCTGCTGAGCGTGCCTAGTTCATTTTAGCTCAGGCTGTCGTCACAATGAAAACTCGAGGAGGCAGGCGAACGGGCTGTTGGGTTCCTCCAGCCAGGCAGTCCCTTAGCCTCTCTCCCACAGAACCGTGTCAGAGTCCTCGTTCATTCGCCGCTCAGGCTCTGCTGGCCACCCCGGCAATTTAATTCTCAAGAGAGAACTGTTTAAACGAACGAGGCCACGTGCCGGAGGCGGCAGAGGGCTCCCCGAGCACAGGAGACCCCGACAGGCTTGCTTTCACGTGGGCAGCGTCAAAGGGCTTTGTTCAAAGCGAAACGTTAGCTGTGTACGCGGGCGGGCTGTCCTGCTGAGATGCCCTCTGAACACCGGGCTCAGACTCACGAGGAGCTGAAGGGCGAGCAAGTGCGGGTGTGGCTGTCGGAGGAGCGCCAGGCTGACGGGGTGGGGAGGAGACGTGCTCAGGGGACAGGCACGCGGGTGTGAAGCAGGAAATGCTGAAACTGCGGAGTGACACGCCCGGAAGGGAGATGCCAGGGCGCCGAGACTAACGCTGTGCAATGAACGAGAGAAGGCGTCCATGTTTTGGTCTGGGTGCCACGGAGCTCAGCTGTGAGCAGGCCTACACACCCAGGAGGGGAAGAGAAGCCTGTGGCTCGCTGGAACCTCCACGCCAAGGACAGCGAGACCCAATGCCAAGGCCACCACCTGCCACGGGCGCACTGCAGCCCCGGGAAGCCGAAGCCAAGACCCTCCCGACGCTGAGGCCGCAGGCTTCCCGCTGTGGTCCGCTCGCTGGCGGAGCCCCCGCTGCCGAGGCCACCGGCAGACCCGGGACAGGCGCGGCCCCTAACGGCGGTCAGGCTTCGGGAGGGAGGAGCAGCTTACACCAAGCCGGGCCCTGCTAACCGGCTTCCTTCAGGAAGTGAGGCACGTCAGCGACTCGGACCCGGGCTCCTGAAGCCCCGCCAGGCTGCGGCTGCGGCTGCTCGAGGACCCGGCCCGAGCAGGCCCAGAGCCCCCAGTGGCGATTGAGCAGAATGAAGGTCGAGAGAGCAATTTCTTTGAATTTTAGCTCATATGGGCAGAGCACTTGACTTTAATTTAAAATGAAATGTCATCTTTCGATTTTAATACTTCCCTGGGAATTTGATTAATGAGATAGAATTAATATTCAAATATAGGGTATCTCTTGTGGGCATCTTATTACTACAGTGAATTTAGGCCTTTCACTGCAGTATCTTAATATGGAATGAATTCTGCCCTGAGGTCAAAGTGATTTGGGGGTTAATTTGATTCATGTATTTGTCTGACCCACTTAAGAGTCCCCTGGGGGCACACTCTCGCCTCCCAGCAGGGGCCCAGGAGAAAGGGAGAGCGGCCGGCCCGGGGAGGGGCCTCCAGAGGCGGGAGGGGTCCCGGTGACCGAGCTCCTCCCCGAACCAGAAAGGACGCGGAGGCAGAAGCCGCCGCCCGCTGAGCTGTGGACGGAGCGGAGGCCCCACTGCGCCTTGGCTCTCGCCAGTGAGGCCTCGGTCCCAGCTCATGGAGCGTGGGGTGACGGTCCAGGCACACACGTATGTGCATGTATGGACTGTAAACGCTCCGCAGGTGGCCCAGTGGGTAGAATATAGCCTTGAAGTCAGGAAAATAATTTAGATTTTTTCCCAGGTGTAAAATGAGCCTCAAGGTTTTATGCAGGTGAATGGAATCCTCAGTCTGGCTGTCCAGTAAAGAGAGGTCAGAGCCGAGTGGTGACACGGGCCAGGCCCCGCTGGTGGCTGTGGGGACAGGAAGCAGGCCGATGTGAGATGCCGTTAAGGTTCAGCGGGAGGAACTGCTTTCTAGACTGGGGGCGGGAAGAGAGAGGACGTGAGATTCAGGCCTGCTGGGTGAGGCGGCCTCGCCTACTGAGGCAGAAGCCAAAGGCTGGTGAAGGGGGGACTCCAGAGCACGGCTGTGGACCTGTGAGGGGCGACATGCGTGGAGACATCCAGGTGGACGCCAGCCGTTCTGTCTTCTGTTTCACACCAAGAGAACGGGAGCAGCTCCCTATATCCCTGGGCTCGAGAGCCCCTCTGGAAGGCACCTGCACACGGGGTCTCCCCGGTCTCCCGGGGGTGGGCGGGGACAGCAGGGCTCAGGACAGGCCCCAGGCACCGGGCACTCAGGTCTGCGGAGAGGGCTCCTGGGCTCCTGGGCGGCGCTCAGTAACCGTGGCGTCAGCACCGAGTGTCCCTCCGTCAGAAGGTGCGACAGGAGCAGGTCGCCGCAGACTGGCAGCACCCCTGGTTCCAGAGTAAATGGGGGGGTCTCTCCTGAGCACGTAACCGGAGTCCAGTGGGCGGGAGCCACCGCTCACGTCTGTGCGGAGCCGAGTGTCGGGCCGCCGAGCTCAGCTACGGCCCCGCGCGTGGCCCAGCGGGAGGCGGAGCACCGCGGCGGCTGGACAGGCCTGACCGCCTCCACGCGGGAAGGAGGCCCGGTGTGATCAGCGCCCTCGCGCCAGCCTGCCCCACCTTCTGAACACCAGCTCGCACGACGCCATAAAGCACTTCTGAAAACACACCACTGAGTCATGTCAAAATATACAGGGAGGCGCCCAAGACGGCTGCGGACGGGACGGCAGGCTGCAAGACAGTGTGAGAGGAAGGAGAGTGCGGAGAGTCTGTGTGAGGAGGGACAGCTACCTTCCACGGACTGCTGGGGACTCGCAGACCGGGCTCCCCTGGCCAGGCAGCCTCGACTGCTGCCGAAATCTCTCGTGGAGCAGCCGGCTCTGCAGCACAGACCACGCCATCTGGAAGGGGAGAGCGGCTGAGATGGAAGCCCAGCCTTACCTTACCCAGGGAGACCTCAGATACCTCCCGGGACCCCACAACCACAACGCCCCGGGACCAGCTGCGAACCCACGAACACCGAGACTCCAGCCTCCCCGACTGCAGTGCCTAAAAGGTCTGTCCAGGGGGAGACAAAGCGGCGCTGAATAGGTGGACGGGCCCTGTGCCGTCTCACAGAGCAGATGAATAGCTGAATCGAACAACATCCGCCCGGAATCGGCAAATTAATCACAGCTGGTGAGGCAATCCATGGATGGGAAGGTCAGATATCCCCTGGGGCAGTGATGGGCAACCTTGTGAGCCTGGTGTGTCAAACTTCGCCAAAAAACTGAGCATAACTCGGGTAGTGCGTCACTTCGAGGAAAAAACATTATTTCGCAAATGTTTCATCCTCGGCATGCGGCCGCCTGAGCGGCCGTGTGTCATCAGAAATGGCTACGCGTGTCCGTGCTGACACGCGTGTCATAGGTTCGCCATCACTGCCCTAGAGAAAGCTCTGCCTCCTCAGACTCATCGGGGTGTTTGTTGTTTCGTTTTTTGGATTGTTATTTGTGTTTGCATGCGTCTCTGGGGGGTTGTTATTTGCATTTTCTGGATTAGTTGTTGTTTACTGGAGTTTTCTCCCCGTACATATGTATATTTCTTTATATATATATATATATATATACATATATATATATATATATATATACCTTTCCCCCTTCTTTTTTCTTCTCTTTCTTTTCTCTCTTACATTTTCTCCTTTTCTCAATATCATTTTTGCACTCTTCTCTTCCCTAATTCTCTGGTGGTCACCTTTATTTGGGGTTATTAGTATCGTGAATACATTTGTGTTTGGTGCCCTGTGCGTTGTGTCTTGTCATGTTGTATTTTGTGCCTTTAAGTCAACTCAGGAGAGAGAGCCAGACACCCTGAGAGGAGCGATCATGGGGAGACAAAGAAACAGCCTGCATACGAAAGAAAAGGAGGAATCACCAGAAAAGGAAGTAAACAAAATGAAGGCAAGCAATACGTCAGAGAAAGAATTCAGAGCATAAGGTTGCTGAAAAGGATGGAAGACAAATTGAACAACATGTGTAAGAACCAAGAGAAAATGAAGAAGAACCAAGAAGAAGTGAAAAACGACATCGCTGCAATGAAGAACTCAATAGAAAGCATCAACAGTAGACTAGAAGTGAAGGACCACATCAGTGAGCTAGAAGACAAGGTAGGAAAAAATACCCAAGCAGAGCAGCATCTAGAAAAAAACACCTCAAAAAACAGAAGGAGAGCCTAAGAAAACTTTGGGACAACATGAAACGAATCAATATCTGCATAATAGGGGATCCAGAAGGAGAGGAAACTGAGCAAGGAATAGAAAACCTGTTTGAAGAATAATGACAGAAAACTTCCCTGATATCGGGAAGAAAAAACTCACACAAGTCCAAGAAGCTCACAGAGTCCCAAACAAGATGAACCCCAAAAGACCAACACCAAGGCACATTATAATTAAATTGGCAAACACCAAGACAAAGTAAGAATCTTAAAGGCTGCCAGAGAGACAGAAAGTTACCTACAAGGGATCTCCCATCAGACTAGTGACTGATTTCTCAACAGACACATCAGGCAAGAAGGGAATGGAATGAAATATACAAAGTCATGCAAAGCAAGGGTCTGAATCCAAGAATATTGTACCCAGCAAGGCTATCAATCAAAATTGAGGGTGAAATCAGGAGCTTCACAGACAAAAAAGGACTAAGGGAGTTTATTACCACCAAACCAGCAATGCTAAAGGGTCTGCTGTAAAAAGAAGAAATAGGAAGCGAAGAAGGAACACAGGGGTAAAGAATAAAAATGGTGACAAATAAGTACCTATCAATAATAACTTTAAATGAAATGGATTAAATGCCCCAATCAAAAGACATAGGGTAGCTGAGTGGATAAGAAAACATGACCCATATATCTGCTGTCTACAGGAAACCCACCTCAGAAAAAAAGACGCACACAGACTGAGGGTGAAGGGATGGAAAAAGGTTTTTCAGGCAAATGGAAATGAAAAAAAAAGCTGGGGTAGCAATACTTATATCTGACAAATTAGACCTCAAAGTGAAGGCCATAATAAGAGATAAGGAAGGCCACTTCATAATATTAAAGGGAGAAATTCAACAAGAAGATATAACTGGTAAACATATATGCACCCAATACTGGAGTACCCAAATACATAAAAAAACTTCTGGAGGGTATCAAGGGAGAGATTGACAGCAATACAGTCATAGTAGGGGACTTTAATACCCCACTAACACCACTGGACAAATCCTCTAAACAAAAAATCAGCAAAGAAACATCAATCTTAAATGACTCACTAGACCAGATGGATTGACATCTTCAGAACATTTCACCCCAAAGCCACAGAACATACATTCTTCTCAAGTGCACATGGGTCATTTTCAAAGATAGACCACATATTGGGACAAGGACAAAGTCTCTTCAAATTCAAGAAGATAGAAATCATATCAAGCATCTTCTCAGATCACAATGGCATAAAATTAGAAATCAACTACAATAAAAACAATAAAAAAATCAAACACCTGGAGGCTAAATAGCATGCTATTAAACAATGATTGGGTTACCAAAGAGATCAAAGAAGAAATTAAAAGCATCATGGCAACAAATGACAATGAAAACACAACAATCCAAAAATCTATGGGACATAGCAAAAGCAGTCGTGAGAGGGAAGTTCATAGTTCTACAGGCCTACCTCAAAAACAAGAAAAAATGGTAATAAATTATCTAATCCTACAACTCAGAGTTAGAAAGAGAGCAACAAGAAAAGCCCAGCTTAAGCAGAAGGAAGGAAATAATAAAGATCAGAGCGGAGATAAATGACATAGAGACCAAAAAAAAAATAAAATAAAATCAATAAAACCAAGAGCTGGTTCTTTGAAAGGATAAACAAGATTGATGAACCTCTAGCCAGGCTCACCAGGAAGCAAAGAGAGAGGACCCAAATAAACAAAATCAGAAATGGAAGAGGTTAAGTAATAACCGATCCCACAGAAATACAAACGACTATGAAAAAATACTATGAACAACTCTATTCCAACAAAATGGACAACCGAGACAAAATGGACCTATACTTAGAAAAATACAAGCTCCCAAAATTCAATCAGGAAGAATCAAAAAACCTTTCAGGCCAATAACTACCGAATAAATTGATGCAGTGATAAAAAATCTTCCAGCAAACAAAAGCCCTGGTCCGGATGGCTTTACAGGGGAGTTCTATCAAGCATTCAAAGAAGAACTAAAACCTATCCTCCTCAGACTATTCCAAAAAATTCAAGAGGAAGGCACACTCCCAAGCTCTTTCTATGAAGCCAGCATTACCCTAATCCCAAAACCAGATAAAGACACCACAAAAAAAGAGTACAGACCAATATCCTTGATGAACAGAGATGCTAAAATCCTTAACAAAATTCTAGCAAATCGATCCAGCAGTACATCAGAAAGATCATACACTATGACCAAGTGGGATTTATTCTGGGGATGCAAGGATGGCACAATATCTGCAAATCAATAAACATGATATATCACATAAACAAATTGAGAGGTAAAAATCACATAGTCTTATCGATTCATGCAGAAAAGGCATTTGACAAAATCCAACACCCTTTCTTGATAAAAACTCTCAGCAAGGTGGGAATAGAGGGATCATACCTCAACATAATAAAAGCCCTATATGACAAACCTACAGCCAACATCATACTCAATGGGCAAAAACTAAACTCATTTCCCCTAAGAACAGGAACAAGACAGGGATGCCCATTTCACCACTCCTGTTCGACATAGTACTGGAAGTACTAGCCATAGCAATCAGACAAGAAGAAGAAATAAAAGGCATCCAAATAGGAAAAGAAGTAAAACTGTCCTTATTCGCAGATGACATGATACTATACATAGAAAACCCCAAAGACTCCCATCAAAAAACTACTAGACCTAATAAATGAATTCGGCAATGTAGCAGGGTACAAAATTAATACCCAGAAATCTATGGTCTTTTTATACACCAATAATGAACTCACAGAAAGAGAAATGAAAAAAGCAATCCCATTTACCACTGCACCCAAAAAACTAAGATACCTAGGAATAAACTTAACTAAGGACGTAAAAGACCTGTACTCGGAAAACTACAGGACACTGAAAAAAGAGATAGAGGAAGACATAAACAAATGGAAGAACATACCATGTTCATGGATTGGTAGAATCAACATCATTAAAATGTCCATACTACCCAAAGCAATCTACAGATTCAATGCACTCCCCATTAAAATACCAATGGCATATTTCAAAGATCTAGAACAATCTCTCCAAAAATTCATCTGGAATAAAAAAAGACCCCAAATAGCCACAGCAATCCTGAGAAAGAAGAACAAAGTTGGAGGGATACCAGATATCAAGATATATTACAAAGCCACAGTTCTCAAAACTGCCTGGTACTGGCACAAGAACAGACATATAGACAAATGGAACAGAACCCAGAACCCAGAAATCGACCCAAGCCATTATGCTCAATTAATTGACAAAGGAGGCAAGAGCATACAATGGAGTCAAGACAGTCTCTTCAATAAATGGTGCTGGGAAATTTGGTCAGATACATGCAAAAAAATGAAACTATATCACCAACTTACACCATACACAAAAACAAACTCAAAATGGCTAAAGGACTTAAATGTAAAACCATAAAATCCTACAAGACTCCATAAGCAACAAAATAGCAGACATATGTCGTAGCAATATCTTTACCAACACAGCTCCTAGGGCAATGGAGACTAAGGAGAAAATAAACAAATGGGACTACATCAAAATAAAAAGCTTCTGCAGAGCAAAAGAAACCATCAACAAAACAATAAGAAAGCCCACTGCATGGAAGAACATATTTGCCAATGATATTTCCAATAAGGGTTTAATCTCCAAAATTTACAGAGAACTCATACAACTTAACAAAAGGAAGATAAACGATCCAATCAAAAAATGGGCAAAGGACCTAAATAGACACTTTTCAAAAGAGGACATACAGAAGGCCCAGAGACACATGAAAACATGCTCAAAGTCACTAATCATCTGAGAGATGCAAATCAAAACAACAATGATGTACCATCTCACACCTGTCAGAATGGCTATCATCAACAAATCAACAAATGACAAGTGCTGGCGAGGATGTGGACAAAAAGGAACCCTCCTGCACTGCTGTTGGGAATGCAGACCGGTGCAGCCACTATGGGAGACGGTATGGAGTTTCCTCAAAAAGTTGAGAATGGAACTCCCATTTGACCCAGAAATCCCACTTCTAGGACTATATCCCAAGAAAACAGAAACACCAATCAGAAAGGATATATGCACCCCTATGTTCATAGCAGCACAATTTACATTAGCTAAGATCTGGAAACAGCCTAAGTGCCCATCAGCAGATGAGTGGATTAAAAAACTATGGTGCATCTACACAATGGAATACTACGCCACTATAAAAAAGAAGGAACTCTTACCATTTGCAGCAGCATGGATGGAACTGGAGAGCATTATGCTAAGTGAAATAAGCCAGTCAGAGAAAGATAAATATCACATGATCTTACTCATATGGAGATATAATGATCAACATAATTTGATAAACAAGAATAGATCCAGAGACAAATGGCAGGGGAGAGGGGGGTTAGAGAGCAACCAAAGGACTTGTTTGCACTCATATTAGCATAACCTATGGACACAGACACTGGGAAGGTGGGGGCTTGCCCGGGATGGGAATGGCTGGGGGTGGGGGTGGGGGGGAAATGGGGAAAAGGAGACATATGTAAAACTTTAGACAATAAAACAACAACAACAAAACACACACCGAGTTCCTGCTCGCCCCCTCACTTTGTGGTCCTGGCACAGCCTGCCTCCTCCAGCTCAGCTTCCGGGCCAGGAGCTGCTGGAAGCTTTGTCGGGGCGCAGGCCTCCCCATCACAATGTACTGCAAACATCTTTTCACAACACCTGTCGCCCTGAGCTGTGACATACTCTCGCCTCTCTGAAACAGAAAATTAAAATCTGTGTTGTACATCTTTTATAAGAAAAATAAAACTCACTTGTGCTTTAAAAAAAAATAGTTTGGATAATCCAACACTAGATACCGCAGACGAGTGTAAGCGCTCATTCCCACTGGACTAATTTGTGAGCGATATGGATATTCCCTTTCACCGGGAAGGAGCTCACTGTAAGTGGAAATGCAGTGACAAGGTTTTCTCTAACAGTTACACGGATCGCCCTGGCCCCTGGCTGTTGGTTGGAGCGTCATCCCGGAAATCAGAAGGTTGTGGGCACAATCCCTGGTCAGGGCGCGTACAGGAGGCAACTGATGGATGTTTCTCTCACACTGATGTTTTTCTCTCTAAAAATCAGTAACAAATCATATCCTCAGGTGAGGATTTAAAAAAAAAATTTAAAAGTTACAGTGATCATTGGATTTGTCCTCGAATCATTTTTCAGGGTAACTTCTTTTAGAAGCTTATTACTGAAACCGAATTATACTGTGGGCTGTGAAATATGCCAACTTCTTATCTTGTTCTGCTAAAAATAGATAACAATAACACAAGATACACATACAAACCCACCCAACTAAGCTGAATAAGAAATATTTTTATTTCAGCCGACTCCTTCTGTCCCAGCCCAGGCCACAAGGAGAGCAGACGGGATGGAAAGTTCAACCTCAGAAAGACTGCCGGCCGTGCTCCCAGGAAGCAGGCTCCCTGCGTGCCCGGGGTCAAGGGTGCTGGTCTTGGGGATGGAGAGGGAGCGGAACACCATGGACCCCCCATCTCCCGAGCCCTCTGCCCTCTACGTTCGCGGGCTCAGGGGCAGGCACGGGGTAGAACAGAGGGAGGTCAGCTTCGGGCCAATGAGAATCCCGGTCCCGAAACCTCACCGAGCCCAGGCTGGGGGCTCCCTAGGATCTGACCCCTTTCTTTTGAGGCCAACGCGCCCCCCGCCTTGAAGGGGACAGCTCTATCCATGCACCCCTTGTCTTTTTCCTCAGACCGAATACATTATACACACATGTTTTAAAAACATGGGATCACTGTCAAATGTACACTATCTCATTTTTCCATATCATAAAAATTCTCTGAAAAAGTGGGTTTTTTAAACGGTATCTACAATTCTATTCCAATCACTGTCATTTACTTAACCTTCACCTTCCCAGGACATTTGAGTCACTTCTGAATTTCAGCCAACAATATAATGAGTATCCTTACCAAGATGTTTTCACTCCATCACTGATGACTTACTTTGGAGAAATTCCCCAAAGCTACCAGATGCAAACTGTTAACGTATTCGCCACACGTGCCAAGCTGCCCCGAAGGACTCTCCCAGCTTTCTCCGCCCGCAGGACGGCCCCTGCCCTTTCTCCTGCGCCAGCGCCTCCTCCAGAAGCAGCCATGGGTGTGGGGCTCGCTCTGCCTTTTCTCTAGAAGCGGGGCACTTCCCACCGCCCGCGTTCGCGGCGGAGATTTTGGGATCAGGCCGGAGGTTTGGGGATCAGGCCGGAGGTTTTGGGATCAGGCCGGAGGTTTGGGGATCAGGCCGGAGGTTTTGGGATCAGGCCGGAGGTTTGGGGATCAGGCCGGAGGTTTGGGATCAGGCCGGAGGTTTGGGGATCAGGCCGGAGGTTTGGGGATCAGGCCGGAGGTTTGGGATCAGGCCGGAGGTTTGGGGATCAGGCCGGAGGTTTGGGGATCAGGCCGGAGGTTTGGGGATCAGGCCGTGGCGTAAAGCTTGCTGAGCAGCTAACACATGCGCAGAGCTGCTCTCAGAGCGCGAAACCAGAACAAGGAAGAACCCGCCATCTGCCCGACAGGTGACCAGACGTGCAGGCAGGAAAGCCCACAACCTGTAGGACAAGCCTCGCCCAGCTTCCCGGACCGACTCGCAGCTCCTCGGTGCCCCCATCGGCCTCGGCCCACAGCGTCACTGCAGGGACCGTGAGAGCCAGGAACAGCCGCCTTGTTCAGAGCCGGCCCGCAGCCCCCGGCCTTGGCCTTCCAGAGAGCCAGCCCGCGGAGGGGCCGGAGCGGGAAAGCACCGAGAAGCGTGTCGTTCCCCAGTAGACCCGGGAGTGGCGGATTGGAGCTGTGCGCGGAAAACACAGGGGCTTTTCCAGAACAGCAGGGCCGGCCTGCTGAGGTCCCCCGGGACAGGGACAGTGCGATTAATACGAAGGTTTTTAGTGCAACCACATACTCCAGGAAGACGAACCACCCATTTTCCTGGAGCGTCTGCATCTGAATTCGGTGCAATTTCCTCATGAATTCTTCCCCCAGCAGATAAGATCTGCTTAAATAATGAGCGAAGCGAGATGGTTTTAAACAAAACTGGTCTATTCTGCTCTCCAGACTGAGAAGATGATGAGTGCCCACGTGAGGGGGAAATGCCTCCCACGGGGGGCGAGTGGGCGCCGCGGAACCCCCTCGCTACGCCGCACCCCTGCTCCCACGGGCCGGCGGCCGGGCCGAGGCGGTCCCACAGGCGAGCTCCCCGGGCGGAATGTGGAACACCCCCGGGAGCCGGCCAGGAGGGGGCTGAGGCGGCCGAGTGTGTCCTCCTCTAAGGGGGCCGCACCCCAGGCGCAGCCCCGCCCCGGCTCCCGGCTCCCGGCCTCTTCAGCTGCTGCACAGCCGGGGCGGCAGGAGCCCCGAGCAGGGCCGGCTCTGCCTCAGCCCCGGGAACGCAGGAGCCGCCTGGCCCGGCCACGGGGGCGGAAAGCCGGGCCCAGCGGGGCCTCCGAGAGGACGCGGCCCACACACCTGGCCCGGCGAGCGCCCAGTGAAACGGCCGGCAGCGGCCCGCCCTGTGCTTCCCCTCCCGGCCGGCGGCATCTCCGGGGCATGTTTGTACACAACGTGACACTCACTGAACCACAAGGAAAAGTGAGGGCACAGACCCCCTTTCCCACCGCCGTTCCTTTAAGGCAGTTTATTGAAGCAAAACGTGACACGCTGACCAGTGATCGGAGGAGCCAGATGAGACCTGTTTTAGGCAGAAGAGGAAAACACGGATCCGGAAGTGCATTTATCGCGTGCGGCGACTTGAAGCCTCCCCGAGTCCCACGAGGCGTGACGAGGATGCAGGAACCCCAGAACCCCCGTCCGCAGGGGAAAGAAGGCGCCCCGAAAGCTGTCGGCACGTCTGCGCCCACACGCAGCGCTCTGCAGACAGTAACGCACCGGCCAGCTCACAAGACGCGCGTCCGCCCGGCGCTCGGGTGCGGTCCCCACCCCGTGCGGCACCTCAGGTCACACTCCGGCCGGAGCAGGCAGAGCTCGGTCCGGGACGCAGTGCCGGGTTTAACCCGCGGGCAGCGTCTCGGCGGCCGCTGGGTGCCGAGGAGCCGGTGCCGCCGCTGCCCGCCGTGTGGCCAGGCCCGCCCAGCGTGCGCCTGGCGGGGCCTCACACACCCGGGAAGGAGCACCTCAACCCGTGAGGGCCGGCGAGGAGGGCCCCGCTCTGAGGCCACAGGTGAGCCTGGGGGCGGGGGTCCCAACGGCCCATCCTTCTGTCCCCGGCCTGCCGTCCAGGAACTGACTGCCGGCTGCGCCACACAGCAGCCCCATCCCCCCTGTCCCCCTGTCCGGGCGCAGGTCACCAGGAGGGGACCGTGTCTGTGCAGAGACGCATGCCAGCAACGCACGCTGTTGTCAGGACGCCACCTCTGCTGGAGAACGGGACATGGACACGAGGAAGGAAACACACCTTCTATGCCAACATGTTACACGCATGCTGGGTGCTCAGAACAGCTGTGCAAGGCAGGAACGGGCGTCCTGTCCGCACAGACGAGGGCGAGGCCAGGAGGGTCCTGTAACTCGGCAGAGCGCCGAGCGGGAGCCCAGGTCAGGCCGGTTACAAGTTCGCGCCTCATAAACCGCGCCCCACACAGGGCAGGAGGGCGCTCCGGTCTCCAGGAAGAGGCAGCGGCTGAAGTAACATGAAATGAGCGGGAACCTCGGGGTGCAGCTGCGGGCACACGGCCTTGAGGGGGCCAAGAGGCCAGCGAGACAGCCAGAGGCCCGGCGGTGCCAGGAGGCAGGTGGCCTCCAGGACCGACTGTTTCACAGGAGCTGCAGGCGCCGCCGAGGCAGTCTTCCTGGGACTGACGGGGTCCCACATTCGCTGCTCCCACAAAACCAGGGTGCGGGAGGGCGGGGAGAGGCGAGGCCGCAGAGCTAAAAGCGTCAGGAGCCCAGGAGCCCGAGGGGGGAGGGGGACGTGAGGCCCCGGGAATAGCGAGAGGAGCACGCCTGACCCGGCTGAGCGCCGCGCGTCCCTCCGCTCTGTCCTGAGGGCGACAGGAGGCCTTCCGGAGATGGCGGGTTGCAGAGCACACATGGATTCAGAAGCGAGTTACACGCCAAGTGCACAACCTGCAGGCGCAACGCGGAGAAGTTCAGACGCAGGACCCCCGCACCCAGGGCTCCCGCGCCCCACGGCCGGCACGCCTCCCGGTAACCAGCACCCTCACCTCTAGCAGCTCAGGTCGCTGCTGACTCTGCTGCCATCGGGGCCAGGGGAGCCACACGGCACACCCTGCGGCCGGGTCCCTTCAGACGTGGCTGCTCATCACAGGACCCAACTCTCTGCGCTGCCCTCCCCCCGCAGGACACGCCGCGGCCACGCAGCCATTCTAGTGACACCCTCTCCAGCTGCTTGCGGGTATGAATACGGCTGCATGAACATCCATGTACATGACTTTTGGTGAATATAAGTACTAATTTCTGGTATATACCCAGGTAATTGCTGGCTTAGGAAAACAAGGTATTTAACGAACGATTACCTCTTCATGCTTTTATTAAAAATGCTGGTTGATGTGGCCTGGACTAAGAAAAGGCAAGCGGTCTTAGCCATGACGAATAAAGGCTAAAAACAAGACCCCTTCCTAACGGGAAGAATGGGCTAACAGGATGACAAACATTTCCAGAGAGGTGCGCGTTTACCAAGGAAACATGACCCCGCCTGGAACCTCCGAAATCTGTAGTTCTATTTTTTGCCAAATTTGGGACCCTGTTTTTTTGAAAAATTTTCTGGCCGAATCCTCTTTCCTGTCTCCTCTGGGAGTCTGGTGACAGACCACCTATCCGAGCCCTAGTGTCCCAGGGCCCTGCCAATCTCCCCATTGGGCCGCGCCAGCACGGCCAGGGGTGAACCTGAGGGGGGGGTGGTGGTGAAGGATTAACGAAGACAGACAAGAGAAAAAAGCTGGGGCTGGGTGGGACGCTACCCTCTGATTAGAGAGACAGCGCCATGGCCTGCAAGCCGAGTCTTTATTTTATAGCCAGATTCCACGAGGCAAAGTAAGGGCGTGGTCAAGATGTTTGCAATGTTCTCACGGGTTTCGAATCTACTCAGTTACATGCACCTGAACTCTATCAAGCCCACATCACTCAGCCTCGTGGGACCACAGGTTCGGACCATAAGGTCAAGCTTGCAACTACAGCCTTTGGCTGTAACTATGCTGGGACTTGCACCCTCTCCTTAGCCCGAGGCTTGAACCTGCCAAACGCTGCAGCCGCTCTCCACACCCCACCTGCCCGCTTTCTGTCCTTGAGGCTGGGTACTTCCTCTGCCCGCGCTCACCGCCTCCTTCCTCTGTCCTCCCCTCTCCCTGGGCTGCAGAGCCTGCGGACAGATTTGCCCTAAAATGTCCATTTGGCTTTCCTTTCCATCTTCTGTTTCTCTGCTGAGATTTCCTATTTGTTCCAAGTTTCAGAACTGCTTCCTGAAACACGTCTGAGTGCGGCTAAACCCTGCCGGACGTCCGGCATCTGTGCCATCCGGTGCGGCATGCTGCCTGCCTTCATCATTGGAGTTGAGCCCTCCCGGGTTCCTGGTCTCACACCTGATTTCTAACTGCACCCCAGCATTCTGGGTGTGATGGCAGGAGGCCGGACCTTGTGCACCCCCTGCCTTGGCCAGGGTGGGAAGCAGCACCCTGTTCCTGCCACACGGGGTGAAGGTCCGGGCCCTCCCCCAGCCGCCTCTGACCCCCGAGGTGTGCGGCCGGCCGAGGAGCCCCTCACTGCTGGGAGAAGTAGTTTGACCCCCTCTTCCTCGCACACGCGCCTCCCTAACAGCTGTGCAGGGGAGGGAGGGCGCCTGGTTACGAAGGAGTGGATGCAGGTCCTGGCTCCCCACCCAGCGGGGTGAGGGGCACCTCCCTGTATCGGGGTGAGGGTTAGTCTACGCTCCCTTTGCCGATGCAGTGAGGCCACGTCTCCCAGCTGTCTGTCTAAAAGGGGGTGGGGACTGTCTACAGGTCTGTCCTGCCAAGCTGCCTCTTTCTCAGTTCCTGACCAGCTTCTGATGCTCCTTCCTTCCACCCTCACGGGTGTTCTGGGTCAACAGCTTCTGGAACATCAGCCGAGAGGAACCTGCCCTCAGGCTGCTGCTCGGTCCGAGGCCCCGAGGCGGGCTGCCTCCGCCTGGCCACCTCTTGGTCTCGCTGTCTGCTTTACAGCCGAGGTCAGGGCTGTGGCTGCGTGCACTCGGCAGCGGCGTCCGGAGGCGCATCTATGCCATCTCGATCCGGAGCCCGAAGGGCCATTCTCAATGTGCTGTTTCCAAGACGCCAGCGGACTTCCCTCAGGAGAGAGGAGGAAGTCAGCGCCGCAGGTTGGATTTCAGAAGGAAGACCAGATGCACTTGTGCAAACAAAGGAACGACAGTTAATGTTTACTACGGCTTCACCCGCTGCTCACACCCCGTGAACCACCCGACTTAACCTCCCGAGAGCTCTGAGGCAGGCACTGCTGCTGCCCTGTTTTTCCAGGGGCAGGGGGCTCACTCCGGCCCAGAGCAGGGCCAGGGTCTGGACCTAGATCACTGCCCAGAGCTCCTGCCCTCCACATACAGAGCGCTCTCCCCGGCCACACTCTCCAACAGGCGGGAGGAGGCCTGGCCTCACAGGAGCTCCGCGGTCTTCCAAACACGCCCTCCGCTCAGGCTCACAATCCACAGCTTCAGACAAGGGTCTGCCCTTGATCTACAGAAGCCTCTCTCGCTGGAATTTCATTACCTGGGAGCACTATCGCCATTACAGACAGACAATACTCACCCTCGTAATGTTAGAGACGGGTAAGATTACCTTTACATTTTTAAAGGCACTGACTCCTGGTTGGTCAAACCACTGAGGTATATTTTATTTTTCCACTTCTTTATCAGTGATTTTTCAAAAACATATTAATAAATATTTTAAAAATGAAAGTTGCAGAAAAATGGCATGTTTTCATATAAAATACAAGTGACTTTTATTTTCAAAAGTATGTAAGTTTTATGTAATCTCTACCAGATCACAAGCTACAGTTCCAAGGCTTGCTCTTCCCACTGTGGTTACAGGAGGCGATCTTGAAGGGGTCACTTTCCACCATGGACGCTTCTAGGGCAGATGTTTCCTACAGCCGCTGCCAAGGGCAGGCGTTAGAGGACAAGGGCGCCGCCTAAACCACAGGAAGACCACGGTGCCTGCGTCACTGCCGGCGGTCATAGACGCGCGTGCGCACAGCAGGTCCAGCCTTCCCCAGCTATGGAGGTTTCCCTCTTTTCCACCTTCAACCAACCAACAAACCTACCTCAGCCCTCTTCCTTCCCGCCCATCTTTAGTCTCCGGGCCGTGACTCTGGACCCAGGCTGCAGACTGGGGCGTGCCGGTGGCCTATCACTCCGTCCTCTGCCTGCAGGCGGGCACAGAGGAGGCCTGCTGAGCGGGGAGGAGGAAGCCGCTGGCTCCTCGGAAGGGCAGGGCCTGCTCTCCCGTGCGCTGTGCTCTGTACTTAGAACATGGACTCCCACAGGTGTCCGTCCTCCGGGGAGGAGGAGGTGGCTATTTCTAGCAGAAGAGAAAAACAATTCAAGGCTTTCTACTCCGGGGCACCTGGTCCAAGAGAAAAGTCACAAATCACATCACCAGAGCGGACAAGGAGCTGGAGAACTCGGTCCCATCTCCTTCCTTTACAAACGAGGAAACTGACAGTTCTCCCGCCCACGTCACACCACCGGGGCTGCAGGTCCTGACACTGTGGCCACGGACTCAGGTTTAACTCTTCCCTCCACACACGCCCAGCGCCACGCCGGACACCACGCCGGTGCGGGGCCCTGGGTGCCAACACCAACTTCATTACCACAGTCACTGCCTGTGACAGGCACACCCATCCCCCTCACGTCAGGCTTCCGTCCTCACACACAACCGCCGCCATTCCTTCCACTCCGGAGCCCTTTCCTCCGGCTCCGGCTGCAGTCAGAGCGCCCGAGTCCAAGGGATCTACTGTCCAATGGGGATTTTAAAATACGGGGAAGCTCCAGGAGCTAAGTCCACGAGCTCATGTTCGGTAAATGAATATTAAGAGATGGGAGGTATCAAATGTTTACTTTTTCTGTTCCTCCTCCTCCATCTGAACAGACCTCTGCACCAAGAACAACTTGAGACCTTCCCCTTGCTCGGACCCGGGCCCTCAGAGACACCGTTTCCTTCCCGGAGGCCACACCCAGCTTCTCTCGGGGCCACGGCACCGCACGGTCCTTCGTTCTCTGGCGACTCCTTCTTTCACCAAAACCTCACGGACAGCGAACAGGGAGCCTGCGGGTTCCAACCCGGAACTGAGGTTCCACCTGTCTACCCATCGAGCACAGTCCACTCAGGACCACTGCGCTCGGGGGCTCCCTGGGCCGTGCCCGCAGGCACTCCTCCCCGCCTCCTCTCCTCCCCGCCTCCTCGGAGCGGCACTGCCTGCCCCTCCGCACAGGCGGCACTGGGGTCGAGCCCCGGGGCGGGCACTGGGTCCATCCCGAGCTCTGTTGCACTTCCCGAGCCTAGAACAGTGCCTGACCCACGGCAAGCACGTGATATTCACCGACTGGATGGAAAAATGACGTTTGTGGAGCAGAAATTAAGGCACAAAGAGGTTACAAATCATGATCAAGGTCACAGTCACTGAGTGGCAGAGCTAAGACTCAACCACTGTTTTTTAAATGCATTATATCAAGGGCCAGCCAACTTTTTCTACAAAGGGACAGAGAATGAATACTTGAGGCTTTGTAAGCCATTGGGTTGTCTCTGTCACAACTACCAACTGTGCTGGCGCAGCGTGTGAGCAGCCATTGACAAGACTGAAGGGGTGGCCAGGACTGTGACTCAATACAATTTTACTTTCAAAAACAGGCCCCCAGTTTGTAGTCTGCCAGCCCCGCACGAACTCCTCTAACAGTCGAGCAAAGTAGATGAAGGAGAAGCAGATTCAGCTATTAGGGCTCCACCCACGGTCACACACGCTCTGTCCACACGCTCTGTCCACGAAGCCTCCTGGTCTCCACGCGGAGACGGGCAGACCTGCCTCACTCAGAAGCTGCTTTGGCACTTGATGCTGCGAAGCCGAGCCTCCCCTCTGGCATGGGAATGAGAGCCATGGCCGGGGCCGGTGCCGGAGCTGAGGCGGACAGGCAGGTGTGAAGGGGCGTGCGCAAGAGCACAGCGTGGTTAATCCAAAATCTGTCTCCACCCGGAAAGCTGACCTTCCATTAAGCACCGTGATCTGGAAACAATGCAGAGACTCCGCCCGGGCGACGGCAGCCTGGGATTGGCCGCTGTGCTCTCGCAGGAAGCAGCCCGACCACAGCTAAACACTAACCTGGTTAACCGTGAGGCTGAACACCGCTGGACGCATTAATCATCACACAGGACGAGAAAGGAAAATATGCAAGCTCGCTCCCAACTGTTTACCACTTCTATTTTTCTTGGACCAGAAATGCATTTTATATATTATATGAACCTGTAAAAAACACATACCTGGTCAAATATTTGAACACATACTCTGTACCAAGAATATTAAACAGGAAATGGTCCCTCATCATAAAAGAATTCTGAGTTCACAAAAGTTTAAGCACCCACCTATGGTAACCTCTACATAACCAAAACGGAAGTGCAGGTGATGCTACCTGGGTGAGATAACCTTGATCATCACAGGCTGTTCCATATGTAACGAAGCATGAGAAACGGCTCCTTTTAACTAAAGCAGGCTGAGCTCAGTAAGGTGTCACTTAGGAATAACAGTAAAATTTAACAGTAACAGTAAAACTTAAAAATCCAAATCAATGATTTTTCAAAATATAAAAGTAGGTTTTTGGATTCTTTAAGATTACCACACACATGCGCGCACACACAATCATTCTAGTTCAATGGTGTCCATTCTCTGGACTAATAAACATTACTTGGCTCAAGAAATTCAACTCAACAGATTACTGAGGAATTATGTGCAAAAGGATATGGGAAAACAAAGAGCCGAGGAAGGCAGTCTCTCCAAGAAACTTGAAAGATCCCACATTTGTCTGTTTATTCTTGTGTCATTTATTTTATTTTCCATACGAACAACTGTAAACCTACTTTTGCCCCACTCTGTACTTTCAAAATGCAACCAATTTCTGATACTCCTCGTTCTGCACGAACTGCCGCACTCTCCCGTAAGGCGTCCCTCCCAGCCCTCCGTCGCCCTCACGTGCAGCTCCAGCTCGAAAGGAGGTGAATGCTGGGTCCTTCCCTCATCGACGTCCAGAATGAGGCATCGGAGTCTGCAGTCCTCACAGTGGCGCCAGTGAACCGTCCATCTCGGCGTGGGTGTGAGGGTGGGATTTTGGTGGATCTGATGTGTTTTCGTCCCCGGCAGGCCCTGCTTTTCCTTCTTCAAACCACCTAGTCCCCCCCCAGCGGACCGCCCTGCAGGCCGGCGGGGCGCCCTGTTGCGCAGCGCAGCCCACAGTCCCCCCACGCTCTCGCACACCCGCACGGCCCAGCCCATCTCCCCGACTTCCTGCCCCGCCGAGAGCCAGCCCTCTCTGCTGAGCCGAGTTCTTTTTCTTTATTTTTTCATCCTCACCCAAGGACAGTTTCCCACTGAGTTTTAGGAAGAGCGGAGGGAGGGGGAGAGGCAGAGGGAGGAACATTGATGAGAGACACATCGAGTGGTTGCCTGCCGCACACGCCCCCAGGCTGATGCTCTATCCACCGAGCCAGACCGGCCAGGGCAGCGGGTTCTTTGTGGAGAAATGGTATTGAAAGCACAACTGTGGGAGAGAAACCAAGATGGCGGCATAGGTGAAACACCTAACCTGCAGCCGGGCACAACAATTTCAAAGGCACAACTAGAGGTCAGAATGGACATCGTCCAGAACCACAGGAGAGCTGGCGGACTGAAATGCCCACAGCTGGGGGGAAGGAGAGGGCCACGGGGACAATCGGGGGAGCCGTAAAAGCCTGAGGTATGGAGAAACTGGCGGAGACACGAGCACGCGCGCCTGCGGGGAGGATGGAGCCGGAGAGGAAGGGGCGGCTGACGGCCTGGCCGGCGTTCACTGGCAGGAAGGAGATAAAGGCTCCGGAGTGTGCTAAGTGCCGGCTCCGACTGCACTGAGCGCCAGTTCCGGGCGAAACCCTGGGAAGCCAGGCGCAGGCTGGGGGAATGAATCTGGGCTGTGGGGCGCAGGCACAGAGGAGCGGGGGAAGGCAGAGCTCCAGAGGCGCGCACGGGAAGGGGCGCAAAGGACGGACTATTGCCTGCGCCACTGAACTGCCCTAGCGGGAAGGAGACATAAGCTCAGGACCGTGCTGAACCCCAGTTCCGACTGCACTGAACCCCAGTTCCGGGCGAAACCCTGGGAAGCCAGGCGCACGCTGGGGGAATGAATTTGGGCTGTGGTGGCGGAGGCACAGAGAAGCGGCGGCTCCAGACGCGCGCACTGGAAGGTGCGCAGAGGACGGACTTTTGCCTGCGCCACTGGGTGGCCCTGCTGGGAAGGAGACAGGGACGCCAGACTGCGCTGAGACCCAGTTCCAACTGCACTGAAACCCAGTTCCAGGCGAGAATCTGGGAGTCCAGATTCATTAGGGGAGGGACTGGACTGTTTGGCAGTGGGCGAAATTCCAGGGCGCGTTTCTCTCAGAGGTGTTTGCAAGGAATACAGAGGGACACAGACACAGGAGCCTCATAGGGCGGGGCTGACAGGAAGCCAAGGTTGTAGGCTCCACCCTGTAGCTCCGCCCCAGCCAAGCTGAGCAGAAGCTTTTTCCTGCTGAGTGCCTCGGGTAGTGGCTGACCCACACTGCATTGGAGACCCAGAAACGAGGGCATCTAGTGGTTGGTGGGAGATGACACCAGATTTCAATCACTTGCATAAGGGAGGCATTCTAGAGGCAGACTCAGTGAGCGCCAAGGCATTGCTGCATCAAGACCCGGCCCACAAACATGTCTCCTGCACAGCAACTCTTCCTATATGGACAAAGAGGGTCCTCATGGCCAATTGGCCTGGAGGACAATTCCTCCCAGTGACACCAACAACAATCAAGACTTAACTGTACAAAGGAGGACCAAGATGGAGACATAGGGCGGCAGCCTGATCGTTGCCCACCACAACAATATTGAGACTACGACGGGAGAGCAGAGCAGACACCAGCCAGAAAGACCGGGGGGCTGGCTGAGCAGATGCTCTACAACTAGAATAAAAGAGAGGGGTACGCAGGATGATGCTGATGCCGGTGACCCAAAGTCCACACTTTAAGAACTATGGCTCAGGCGACACAATGGTGGCCTGGAACGTGCTCGGCGCAGTTCCCCCGGCGGTCTCCGGCTGAGGGGACGGCTCCACTCGCTGCCGAGCACGGACAGACGAGCCCCTGGGAGACATGGGGTGGGAGACTCCGTGCTTGCTGACCTCCGAGTCCTTCAAGAATCTCAATGCCCCGAAGTGGCCAGGTGCGCACGCTCAGCGACTGGCCACCGTTGCAGACCCAAGGGCCGACGCAGCGACACCGGACCAGCCCACCGCCGGGCACCGGGCACACCGGAGCCTTGCCGAGCCCGCCGCCCAACAAGTTCTGCGGCAGCCGCCCTGGAGCTCTGAGAAAATGACCGAAGGAATTGCTGAGAGGGAATTGACCAACAGGAATTGGGATCAAGAAGACGAAACCCCGCTGAGACCCGAGTCCAGGCGAGCCTGCGAGCCTCTGGGCTCAGATGTGGTCACACGCCTCTGGGTCTAGGTGAGGCCTCACGCCCCTGAGTTTGGGTGAGGCCACACGCCCCTGGGTCCAGGTGAAGCTGGATTCCGGGTTCGGGTGAGGCCATGTGCCCCTGGGTCCGGGCGAATCTGAACCCTGGGTCCGGGTGAGGCCGTGGGCCCCTGGATCCGGGTGAGGCAACGCGACCAGGGGTCTGAGAGAGGTAACGCGCCCCTGGGTCCGGGTGGCTTCGTGCACCTAGGTCCAGATGAGGCCACGTGCCCCTGGGTCTGAGAGAGGCCACGCACCCCTAGGTCCGGGCGAGACCATGTGTCCCTGGATCCGGGTGGGGCCTCGTGCACCTAGGCCCGGGTGGGGCCGCGTGCCCCTGGGTCTGGGGGAGGCCAGGCGTCCCTGGGTCCGGGTGAGACCGTGTGTCCCTGGATCCGGGTGAGGCCTCGTGCGCCTAGGCCCAGGTGAGGACACGTGCCCCTGGGTCTGGGGGAGGCCAGGCATCCCTGGGTCCGGGTGAGACCGTGTGTCCCTGGATCCGGGTGAGGCCTCGTGCGCCTAGGCCCGGGTGAGGCCACGTGCCCCTGGGTCTGGGGGAGGCCAGGCGTCCCTGGGTCCGGGTGAGACCGTGTGTCCCTGCATCTGGGTGAGACCTCGTGCACCTAGGCATGGGTGAGGTCACGTGCCCCGGGGTCTGAGAGGCCAAGCGTCCCTGGGTCCGGGTGAGACCATGTGTCCCTGGATCCGGGTGAGGCCTCGTGCACCTAGACCCGGGTGAGCCCAAGTGGCCCTGGGTCTGGGAGAGGCCAAGCGTCCCTGGGTCCGGGTGCGACCATGTGTCCCTGGAGCCGGATGAGGCCTCGTGCACCTAGGCCCGGGTGAGGCCACGTGCCCCTGGGTCTGGGAGAGGCCAAGCGTCCCTGGGTCCGGGTGAGACCATGTGTCCCTGGATCCGGGTGAGGCCTCGTGCACCTAGGCCCGGGTGAGCCCAAGTGGCCCTGGGTCTGGGAGAGGCCAAGCGTCCCTGGGTCCGGGTGCGACCATGTGTCCCAGGATCCGGGTGAGGCCTCGTGCACCTAGGCCCGGGTGAGCCCACGTGGCCCTGGGTCTGGGAGAGGCCAAGCGTCCCTGGATCCGGGTGAGACCATGTATCCCTTGATCCGGGTGAGGCCTCGTGCACCTAGGCCCGGGTGAGCCCAAGTGGCCCTGGGTCTGGGAGAGGCCAAGCGTCCCTGGGTCTGGATGAGAGCATGTGTCCCAGGATCCGGGTGAGGCCTCGTGCACCTAGGCCCGGGTGAGCCCAAGTGGCCCTGGGTCTGGGAGAGGCCAAGCGTCCCTCGGTCCGGGTGAGACCATGTGTCCCTGGACCCGGGTGAGGCCTCGTGCACCTAGGCCCGGGTGAGCCCAAGTGGCCCTGGGTCTGGGAGAGGCCAAGCGTCCCTGCGTCCGGGTGCGACCATGTGTCCCAGGATCCAGGTGAGGCCTCGTGCACCTAGGCCCGGGTGAGCCCAAGTGGCCCTGGGTCTGGTAGAGGCCAAGCGTCCCTGGATCCGGGTGAGACCATGTGTCCCTGGATCCGGGTGAGGCCTCGTGCACCTAGGCCCGGGTGAGCCCAAGTGGCCCTGGGTCTGGGAGAGGCCAAGCCTCCCTCGGTCCGGGTGAGACCATGTGTCCCTGGATCCGGGTGAGGCCTCGTGCACCTAGGCCCGGGTGAGCCCAAGTGGCCCTGGGTCTGGGAGAGGCCAAGCCTCCCTGGGTCCGGGTGAGACCATGTGTCCCTGGATCCGGGTGACGCCGCGTGCACCTAGGCCCGGGTGAGCCCAAGTGGCCCTGGGTCTGGGAGAGGCCAAGCGTCCCTGGGTCCGGGTGAGACCATGTGTCCCTGGATCCGGGTGAGGCCTCGTGCACCTAGGCCCGGGTGAGCCCAAGTGGCCCTGGGTCTGGGAGAGGCCAAGCGTCCCTGGGTCCAGGTGAGACCATGTGTCCCTGGATCCGGGTGAGGCCTCGTACACCTAGGCCCGGGTGAGCCCAAGAGGCCCTGGGTCTGGGAGAGGCCAAGCGTCCCAGGGTCCGGGTGCGACCATGTGTCCCTGGATCCGGATGAGGCCTCGTGCACCTAGGCCCGGGTGAGGCCACGTGCCCCTGGGTCTGGGAGAGGCCAAGCATCCCTGGGTACAGGTGAAGCCAGATCCTGGGTCCGGGTGAGGCCGTGCGCCCCTGGATCCATCCGGGTGATGCTGGGTCCCAGGCCCGGGTGAGACCACGCGCCCCTTGGGTATGGGTGAGGCCACGTGCCCCTTAGTCCGGGTGATGCCGTGCCCCTGGGTTCGGCCGAGACCAAACCAGAGGGAGTCGGACCTCCATTACCACCATTTGTCCACCATCCAGAGCTGAGGGGTCAGTGCTGACATGTACACATAAGGAACTACTGGACATTGAAATTGGGTCTCAAAAGAACTGTTGGTCCAGGGGGAAGCTCGCTACAGATTGATTCATTTGCCTGTCAGCATAACTATTATTGCTCGTCTCACATTTAGTTCTTATTAGTATATATCTAGTGACATATGATCTCGCTCATCTAGGGGAAATGATGAACAACATAGACTGAGGAACAAGAACAGAACCAGAAGCAAGGAGGCATCGATCGGACTATCGGGCCTCAGAGGGAAGATAGGGGAGGGTAGGGGGAGGGTGGGGGGGAGGGGGAGAGTTCAACCAAAGGACCTGTATGCATGCATATAAGCCTATCCAACGGTTAAGTTCAACAGGGGATTGGGGCATGCGTGGGGAGAGGGGTGGGATGGGAATAGGGGGATGAGGACAAATATGTGACACCTTAATCAATAAAGAAATTTAAAAAAAATAAAAAAAATAAAAATAAAAAAATAAAAAAAAAGAAAGCACAACTGTGATGCTACAAACACTCGTTCTTAGTCTTTTCAGTGAACAAAACTGGGAAATACGTGCTCTGGGAGGAAAAGGACTGCCCGGGCATTCCCGCTGCCGCTTCCTCTGACTTCACACTGAGGTGTCCTTCTCTCTGCACTCTGGTACCGCCTTTAGGCTGAACAGCTGCGCCTAACAGCATGAACCTGACTGCACATTTTCTTTATCCTCCCTGGGAAGTGCTGACACAAAAGCGTGTAAACACATATGTACGTGTTTCTAGGGCAGTGGTCGGCAAACTCATTAGTCCACAGAGCCAAATATCAACAGTACAACGATTGACATTTCTCTTGAGAGCCACATTTTTTAAACTTAAACTTCTTCTAACGCCACTTCTTCCAAATAGACTCGCCCGGGCCGGGGTATTTTGTGGAAGAGCCACACTCAAGGGGCCAAAGAGCTGCAGTTTGCCGACCACGGCTCTAGGGGAACGGACTTCCGTTTATGTTGCTGTCCTGTCAGCATGGCTCTTCACATTAATTCCTCACTGGGATTTTTTTTTTTCATTAAGAAAATGCATCACGTAAAAAGCAGTTTGTTAGAATTAACCGGTCAATGAACCGCCATGCGAAGGTCCAGGCTGGGCACCATCAAACACGGTCAAGTTTAAACTGGGCAGCACCCGGTGGCTGCTCGCCCTGCGCAGGCGGACATTCTGGCCATGTGACACGGAGAACAGGACTGGGAGCAGCGGAGGCGTGTGCACCTCAGTAACTGCACAGCTTACTGAACATACTTGTGGTTCTGGGATTTGTTATCTGTTCCATCCAGAGTCTCATTTTAACGGTTCTGAATAAAGTCTTTGCTTGTTTAAAAGCTTGTTTAGCTCCTCTTCACCAAAGCATGCAAGGGTTTGATACCAAAGAGAGAAAGCCCTGTCTTAGCTTCAATCTACCCACAACGGCTGATGGGGGAAGTCAGCAACACGGCCCCTGGTGAAGACAAAGGCCAATAAACAGCGAGTCCCGTTTGGTGTCGGAAGAGACAAGGCCAGACAGACCTGGACCAGCCAGAGGCAAGTAGGTGCCTCGGCGAGTTCCGGCCCCGGGTGGAGGCGGCGGGAGGGCAGCGGCTGCACTCGGCCGGAGTCTGGCTGAGAAACCCTCCCACCAAACCCTAACTTCGCACTGACCAGTGGCGAGGCCCTGGTGTGGGCGCGGCCACAGCGTTTGGACAGGTTCAAGCCTCGGACTGATCAGAGGGCACATCCTCTCGTGGCCACGTGCACGTCCCGGCTCGGAGGGCAGAGCCTCCCGGCACAGTGACAGCCGACAGCTGGCGTGGTCAGCCTGAACCTGTGTCCGAACCCGTGGCCCCCGTGCCTGAGTGATAGAGGCCGCAAGTAACAAAGCTGGATCAGGTGCGTGTAGCTGAGTGGGATGGAAACCCACGAGAATGTTGTAAACATCCTGACCCGCCCTCACTGTGCCTCGTGGCATCGGCTATAAAATAAAGACGCGGCTCGTGGGCATCGGCGCTGTCTCTCAGGAAGCAGCGTCCCCTCGAGACCCAGCTTTCTTCTCATCTGTCTTTTCTAAGCCGTTCAGCCGCCCCCACTCAGGGTCACCCTTGGCCGAGCCGGCGCGGCACCCCCTGGTTCAGTAGAGCATCAGGCCCTGGGCTGGGGAGCGGGAGGGGAATGGCTGCAGGGCTGGGGAGACCTCTGCGCAGAGTGGGGCGCTCCAAGTCAGCGGGGAAGCTGCTGGAAGGGATGGCAAGGAGCCCAAGTGAAGCGGCGCAGTCCTCCTCACGGAGGGTCTGGAGCGAGATGCGGAGGGACGCCATCTGCCCGGGGCGGGCGAAGAGGCGAGGGGAGGCGGCCACTTGGTGCCACACGCAAAAGAAGGTCTGAGAGAGGAGGCCAGGAGAAGAGCAGGCAGAGGGCGCGGGGAGGCTGCGGCCCTGCAGACCCGGGCAGCTCTGCGTCCCGCTGGCCTGGCCAAGGCCCGGGGGCCCCAGCTCCCGCCTGAGGCTCCGCGCTCTCACGGCAGTAGGAGGCCTTCACTTCCCCTCTCCAATCGGCTCGGGGACCTCCAGTGGACGCTGCTAGTGAAGCCACCTCACCACAGGCTAATGGCTAAGGCCAGAGGGCCGCTCCTCGCCGCTCCTCGGCGCCTAACAAGCCGCTGTCGGCTCCCGAGCACCAGCAGGCAGAGTCCTGGCGGACCACCGGCCCCCGGGGCCGCACCTGGTTACGGCCGAGCCAAGCAGAGTGCGGACACTCTTCCTAGGAAACGAGTAGGGTGTGAAGACACATTCGAAGTGTGTGTGCGTGCGCAGGTGTAATGAGCAGCACCCAGCACAGAACATGCAGAGGACACAGTGCAAGGAGTCCGTGCTTACACGTCTGTGCTCCTGCCGGAAATGCTCTCCGCAGCCGTCACTGTCACGGAGACAAAGGACAGCAGCCGCCGCTCTCGCTCCAGCGGGGCAGCACTCAGGCGCCGGAGGGCCCTGCACACAGGGAAGGCAGCTAAGGCCCTGCCCTCGGCGGACAGGCCAGTCGGGGGACGGGCAAAGGGAAGCGAACCCAGAACCAGCTCCGGGGTGCACAGCGCAAGCCATGCGGACGGAGGCAATTACCTGCTGTTTACCTCAGCGTCGAGCCGGCACTTTGGCAGCTGGTATGAGCATAACACTACCCTTTATGGACATGTTTTGTTGTTCAGCTCACTTAAGCCACACACTGGAGGAAGAACATATGTTTAAACAGGACGTTTTTTTAAAATGAGAAAAACCTGGGAGTCAGAAGACTCTTAAAGGCTTACCTGCTCCTCCACACCTACATCATCCCAGACAGATGTGGTTTTGTAAAAAGCCAGATTAGACTTTAATCCATTTAAGTACAGTTTCAACCTGACTACACTTAATCAGCCTTCTGTTTTAGACAACATTTAAAAATATTTCCATCATCAGGGCCTACATTTTTTCCAACTTTAATTAAAGACCACTTAGACAAGTAACCAACTCTTGCTACTCCCTGGGGTGTAGCTTAAAACAGATTTTTATGTAATTACTAATAATGACTGGGCAAAAGCAGGAAGAGGTATATGATAAAAAAAAAAATAGAGCAACGAATTATATAAAATATTCTATGCCCTGGATTCAGAAGGCTCACAAAAGGGGAAGTATTTCCTAGCACCCATGTATTCCAATGCTTCACTACATTAACTTTCACCTTTTAAAGGCGTTTTTAGCTATTATATTGCATTATCATCTTAGCAATGATCATTTTTGTGCCTACGCTTCCTATAGAGGTTACAGGGAAATGAAGAAGCAGCAGCTGTGGCATTACATGGGAACTTAGTGAACTGTGAGAAAGGATTCTGGTTCGGAACCTCATTTGTCCTTCCTAACCATGTCCAGAACACTCGCCAGGGCCAGGCACTGCGCTAGGGCCGAGGAGAGCGCGAGGAGTGAGCAGCAGTCTGCAGCCTCGTTGTATTTGAAATGGTTTTTAATCTCCGCTCACAGCCACCAATACAAATACGCTAAGTAGTAAGGCAGTCCTTGAAACGTTAAGGCGACAATAAAAGGCTAACTTTCCCAACAGGTAACAACAATCAAGTACAACAGCCCCCCGCGAAGTCCGAAAGAGAGCGCCCATGGGTTCCTGTCTTCCTCAGTCTTTCCCCACTCACCCGCCCTCCTCCTTCCCACCTCCTGGCCACAGGGCCCCTCCTCCACTCGGAATGCTTCCCCTCCTGGGTGGTCCCCCATCCCCCCCACACCCATGCTCAGAGTCAGGACAGGCTAGTCCGTGCTGCAGTAACAACCCACAAAACGTCAGTGGCTTAAGGAGGCTCATTTCCTCCTCGGGCCACGTAACAGCAGCGCGCTCTCGGGCTATGATTTACCTTCTCTGGGCCTCAGCTTCCCCATCTGCAAAATGGGGGAGTAACAAGAGGATCCAACAAGCTGAGGGAGAGGTCCGAGCACGCACAGCGCTCCCGAGCGGTGACACTCAGCCCTTCGCTGCTCCTCCCCGGAGGCCTCTGCCGGCGCCCGTCTTGATGAGCAGCCACCGGCTTCCTCCCTCCCCTCTGACCGCGCCGCGCCGTAGCTGTCTCGCCGTGGAGGCTACTTGAGCAGAAGGAGAGCTCCTGACTCCACTGTTGAACCCCAGAGCTTAACAGTCTGGCAAATAGTAGACCCTAAGGAGGTGTCTGCTAAGCTAAAGGGAAGAACGTGGAATGATCACCCCTGTTGCTTGAATAAACCCCACGGGAGCTGGGTCTACACACACACACACACACACACACACACACACACACACACACACACACACACACACACTGAGGCGCTGGCCTGCAAGGAGACTGACGGAAAGCACGTGACTGCGGTCGGAACGTCACCTGCAGAGGGCCAAGACTTGCTGTTCCCTGTAAGGGCCCTGAATCAGGCCTCGACGGAGCCAGGACCTCCAGGACACTCCGCTCCCGGGGAAGTCCAAGCAAAGGAATGCGGTGTATCAGCACCCAGCCATCTCCACCGCCACCACCCTCTCCACCTCGGAGAAGAATGTGCCCGGCTCCACCCTGTTCCTCATTCCTCTCCAAGGCCACCAGCCCCGCACAGGGTGTGCTGGGGGGCAGCCCCGACGGGGCAGCGGACTGAGGAGACGAAACTGTTCTACAGACCTTGGCTGGGCAATAGTCACACAGGTACACGCACATGTTGGAACTTACCGAAACATCAAGAATCTGGGCATTTCATTGTATATAATTGGGGCGGGGGGGGGGGGGGGAGTGCAAGCCACGGACACTGCCAACGGCTCTATCACCTTCAGCCTCCGTGGTGCCCAGGAAGGCGGAAGCGGAGGCCCGGGGACCGGTGTGAGCAGGTAGGCGGCCCAGCCTCTGCGCGGCACTGAACGCTACTCACCCCGAAGGTCTGCAGCGCCACCTCCTGGGGAGCCCCTCCTTCGAGCTGCACATGGCCCGTGAAGAGGGGATCCTCTGCCTGGTGCGCCTGTCACCTCCATCTGAAAACACACTTCCCAGACGGCACCCCTTCACTGGCGGGCACCTCCCCCAGCCCCGCCGCCCCGCTCGCGCCTGCCCTCAGGACTGAGCAGGGTGCGGGCACAGTGGGCGTTGCTCGGCGGTGGGGGTGCAGGCTACCATCAAAGACATGAAACCCACTGCCTGCAGGGAATCTAAGTGACACCGAATCTCAGGCGCTCCGGGAAGGCGGGTCTCCCCTCTCTCGGAGCCGTGCAGACTGCGGTCCTGTGGACGCCGAGTCCGTAAGAGCCGCAGACGGCAGCCTGGCCCCGCAGCACTGCGCTCCTGCGGCCGAGGCGCTGGGCCAGGCCTGGGCTGGCCCCCGAGTGCAGCGTGCGGACCACACCACGGCCCAGCACAGCTCCCGCCCTCTGCTCGCGGGAGGGCACGCGTGCACACACAGCACACAGGCCGGTGCGTGCCTACAGGACGCTCGGCAGCCCCCGAACATCTCCCAGGCCACTTGCCGGGCATGACACGCGGCGCCAGCCCCGCATTTCCAGGCTGTGGATGCCCCACAGCGGAAGCCGGTGTGATGCTCCGCAGGAACTCGGGCTTTTCAAGATCTGGAATTTGAGTCTCATGTTTGGACCAGAAATCCTGACGTTCAACCTACGTGGCGACACCTCCGGCCGTAAGTGTGTGACCTCAGTAAGGCGAGGCTGGCGGGCTTCTCCGAGCCCCGACACGGACCTGAAACGGCTGGAGCCTGCAGTTCGGCCCGAGGACCCTGCCGGCGTGAGGCTGTGCTGACACTTGGGCGGTGGGGGTACCACCCCCCCGCTCTGGCAACAACCTGCCTGGGACCAGGTGGACCCACTTGCAGATGAGGCGCCAAGGCCAGGCAGGGGCACCGGCAGCTCAGGGCGATGAGGGTGGTGTGTGTGTGTGTGTGTGTGTGTGTGTTGGGGGAGCGTGTTGGGGGCAGGATGCGCAGGGGTCCCCCCACTGCCACGCGGCCTTCCCCACGCCACTGCTCTGTCACAAGCAGCTAAGCCGCACCGGTCTCTGTGCCACCGACTCTGGTGAATCTGTGCATCTCATCACAAAGGCTCAACTTAGTGTTTTCACCTTTTCACAAATTTAAATGAAGTTACTGAACAGTATACACAGTCATCTAATAAATGCCAAGTTAACAAATGTGGCCTCCATGAGTATGACTGATTGCAGAAAGTGTACCAGTGCTTAATTTTCTAATAAATCCCAGCTAAATTGTTTACAAAAACTACAAAAGATGATAATGCATAAAAGAGAACAAAACACCCGTTCCTTTCCCTGAGAATTCTAAGCACAATGTGACCACAGGTCAGCAGAGTGAGCCCGGAGCCCCGAGCCCTCCTCTCCTGAAACTCCGAGTGCTTTCTCAACACTAAACCCAGCTCCGCCCGAGGCAGAGCACAGGAAGGACACACGGTGAACCCGCCTCCCTTCTGGAACACATCCTCCCAGGGCCCCCAGGGGAACACAGTTCTAAATCTGACTGCACTAGGGCCCTGCCCCGCCCCCAGCCTCCGGCTTCCTGGGCCTCTCCTGGCACAGCTGCTGGAACTGCGGGGGAAACAGAGGCAGCATCCCAGCGGGCAGTGGAGGGCTCGCCACAGCGCCTCCGTGGCATGGACAGAGCAGCTGGCACTCCCCTGTGGGCACCGGAGCTCTGAGATGTGGGGTGGGGGCTGGGGAGGAGGGTGACGCTCAAAGTTGCCAGGGTTGAAATTCCAGCAGGCAAGACACGCCCGCAGCAGCCTTGCTCCGAGCCTGCCAGTCTGATTCCTCCTGTCAACACCCCCCACCCACCGCCCTGCTCAGCCGCCCCAGCCTCCTCCTCTGCACCCCAAGCCCCAGGCTGTCCGCTCTGGAGCGCAGGTGCAGACCAGAGTCATGCCTGGCCACAGAGAGGCGGCGATCCGCTTTAGAGAACGCCTGAGCGTTCGTCTTAGGGCGGCCCTCGCCTCCGCTCTCAGGCACCGACCGGGGGATGAAGAGAAGGAAACTCAGCTCCAGCCCCTTCCGGCCCCCCCTCTGCCAAGAACTGATTTCTTTTTTAAGTTACCTGTTGGATTTTTCCAGTGGGTAAATTCAACACTGCCGCTGAATCTTACCGAGTAAATAGCGATGAATCATCCCCAGAAATCAGTCTCATGTTAAACCAATTATTCAAATGCTGGAGAGAAACATGAGCTGAGAGCCACATGGGGAAGGATTTGTAACGTAAGAGGCACAACAACACAAACAGTTCAGCCACAAAAGGACAACCGTACCCCGTCTCCCCCACCCCCCCACCCCCCACACAGTTGCTGCTGATGCCACTCAGCGGCCGCCTGCGGGTCTAGCAGAGGGCCCGCCCGGAACGCGGCCCAAAGCCTCCCCAGAAACTCCCAGTCACACAAATCCGGGAAACAGCCTTTAAGAAGGTCGTCACAGCTATTTTGCCGTTTTCTTTTAATGACAATAGTCTACTGTTTTTCTTTAATTAAAGAACATATATTCTCTGCTTATGTATGTATCTACAGTATATGTCAGCAGACACCATCTTAAGAAAGATGTCTGTCTGAAAATGTCAGTCAAGGCTGCACAGAGTATCAGTTAATTATAAACAGTCTGGTTAAGCAAGAACCCTGACGGCCGCCTGTACGTGCGCACCGGAAGGCCGGTTCGGACACCCCGCCCGCCTTCACGTGCAACACGGAAACCGAATCTGCGATCGACTAGAAAGCTGGAGGGGCGCTCCGTGCCGTGGCGGCCACGTCCCCGAGGAGCATCAGCCAGGCCTGGCCGGCACCGTGCGGCCCAGCAGGGAGAGGAGCCGGCGCTGGGAGGCCGCGGAGCCTGGGCAGGAGCCAGGCCTCCTGGTTCCTACGTGGCTCTCCCCGACTGGCTGTGTGTGATCTTGGGCAAATTATTTAACCCTGATGGGCCTCAGTTTACAAATTTGTAAGATGGGATGATGACCCTGCCCACTCGGAAACACGCTAGTGTCCACAGCGGGCTCAAACGCCTGTGCCCAGTCAGCCCGTACGTGCTGGCCTCTCCCGTGGCGATTCATTGTAGATGCACTTTACCTGTCATTCATTCCAGACGCAATGTCCCTGTCCAGGGTCTGAAGTTTTACAATTTCCATTTTTCTATCTAAATAAGTGGCCCAGGTAACTGGTGCCTTTTCTCCCACTAGACAAGCGCCCACCAGTGGCAGCATGACCCGTGGGAGCGAGCAGGCGGCTCCAGGCCTGGCAGCGCGTGGGCCTCGCCAGGAGGCAGGCCGGGTCTGCCCTCACCATCTCACCACTTTTGATCTCAGGAAAAGACGAAAAAACGTTTCCCCCGACGTGTCCGTGCACTTGACACAGACCTGACTGACCACGAAAGGTTGATAGTGGGATTGCTCGTGTGATGGAAACGGGGGGCTGGGCGGGCCGTGGAGAAAGAACCAGCTGCTGCGCCCACGCGGGGGTCTCCGCTCCGAGGGCTGCGTGGCCAGCAGCGTCCTGCACCGGCATTCCCGGCCCCTGCGCCGCCCGAGGATGAGGAGGCTAAAAGGGCTAATTCAATGTAACCCTCCTATTTGGAGGCTAGTGACCTGAATCCAAGTCAGCAAGCTCAGTGTACATTCCCTGATAACCCATGGTTAAGTCACTACCTCTTTCCCAGACACTGGGCTTGCAGAACCGGCTACCGAGGCCATTGGGCTGTGGACAGTGCACTGCCCAGAGGGAGGGCTGTTAGCTCTGATGCTGGGCCAGACCCTCAGATATGGCCTGGAGACCCCCAACACCTGGGGCCTTCTTGCAAGGCCCTCAAAAAGGACCGGAAGCAAATCCATGTTTGTGGGACAAAGAGCACAGGGAGGGAGATATACGGGAGGGCCCATGCGTGCTCCTTCACTCAGGTTTGGAAGGCTGTTCCCTGAGCCCGCCGGCGTAGTAAACAGTGTCCCTCCTACTTCCTCCGAAGCGTCCTGGGTCTTCTTGGTCTTCTGCAACAAGGAGAGCCAGGGGGCTTGTGCTCGCCGGCGGGGAGGCCTGCAGGGACCCACCTTCCCCTCTTGGCTCCCTCCCGCGGTGCTGCCCGCTCACAGCCCGAGGCTCTGCCCTCAGAGCCGGAGACACCACACCGGGAGAGGTCACTGCTGGAGGACGCCCTGGTGGAAGGAAAAAACTGGAATTTAAACTTCCTTTTCCCCCAAACCCAAATTCCCCTCCACTCGGCGGCAGGTAAGAGCTAAGAGCGGGAGGTGCTGGGAGCAGGCAGGCAGGGGGGGTCTCACTGTAAACCCACTCGCTGTCTCCCAGCAGCTCTGCTGACAGTCTCACTTTGTGCCTAAGCCAGGCAGGGCGCGGGACCCGAGTGTCAGCCTGCCAATGGCAGCCTCTGTGTCACCCAGGATGACGGAAAGGAAACGCCAGAGCGGTGGGCAGGAGTGGAGGTATCCGGGATCCAGCCAGGACAGCCCTGGAGGGCGGACCTTTAGGACCCTGTGGGGTACAAGCCAGGGCAGTGGCCTTCAGCCCCCCAAGGCCTCACTGCAGGCTGCCACTTCCCGGGACCTGAGTGGGGGCCGCAGGTGCCACGACCACAGCAGGTAACCGAGTCCACGTACACTGTCGCTGAGGGGCCAGAGTCCTGGTCAAGAAATGACATTAACATAAAAACTGGGGCTCCTAGGACCCCAGCCTAGCCCCGGGCCTATGGCTCTGCCCGGGAAAATGGTCCCCACGCAGAAATCACTGGGAGGAAGAACCACAGAGAGAGGAGGAGGAGGGGAGAGGTGGGGTGGGGTGGGGAGAAAAAGAACACCCCAAGGACTAGAAAGAATGAAAACCACCTGAAAGAGGAAGTGAGGCTAAAGGCAAAGCGCAGGCCGCGCAGTGAGGGGCAGCGGACGGAGGCGGCACTGGGTCGTTCTGAGATGGAAGATGCTCTACTGCATCTCCTGACTCGACACTCCTTCCCTGGAGGTCAGAGCCCATCAGTGCGGCCAACACAGCCCTGCTCTCCAGCCCTGTGCCCCTACCTGCCCCTGGGCACCCCACCTCCCACCGCAGGCCCCAGGAAGTCCAGCACACAGCAGGCGACCCCGCCCTGCTCCGGTGCTGCGGCTGTCTGCCTTCCTTCATCCTTCAAATCCTCGGCCCCAGAGGCTCTCCCTGAAGGTCCCAGGGAGCCACTCACACCAGGCACTTAGCGCTGCTACTGAGTGCTTTTCACAGCCCCATTTCTACTCCATGAGACCGACAATCCTTTTTACACCTGCCCCCACCCCCCACCACCACGGGGAACTCTCGGGGCAGCCTAGGCCGACCCCTTTCCGTTCGCAGTGTCTGAGGCCGGTCCCGACTCTGACTGCAGCACAGCAGCAGGTTTACACTCAAACCGGAAGCCGCAGCTTGAGACTCAATCTCCCTCTTGGTCCCTCAGGAGGTGATGGGCATGAAATTAAACTCTATCAGAACAAGAAGCACAGAGGCTTTAGGTGGGGGGGGTGGGGGGGTGAGGGGGGCAGGAGGGGAGGGAGAGCGACTTCTGATGCTGATGAAGAGTCTTTTATTGGAACGTGACTTTGATCCTCTTAATTTTCAGTGCTGCCAGGGAACACACACAACTCAATATGCTAGAGATCAAGCTGTTTCAGATGTGTGACAGGCAGGTCCGTTTCATTTTCTTAGAAGAGGCGAGAACTCTCCAACATATGAAACAGGAGCATTTCCTCATTTAACCGGAGAAATGAGCCCGGGGAGACGTCAGAGCCCGCGGGGGGCTCTTCCACACACACGCTCTCAGCAAAGCGAGGCTCCCACGTCAGAACACCTGACCGAAAGGGTCCCATTCCAACTCTGTCCCTTTAAAGGGGAAGACAACGCTGTAACACTGTCTATTTTCTCCCTCCTAATCTCTCTCTCTCTCTCTCTCTCACCCACACCCACCACCACACCACCGCTTACCATCCCCAGCTCAGCTATGGTTTGTTAGCAGGTCTTATGCTAATGTTTTAGTTTCCAAAATCTTTCAATTAAAAATCTAATTAAAGTTATCCCTGCTAAAGCCCAGGCCCTGGCCAAGGAAGGTGGACCACGATGGAGGCAAAATCAAGAATTCCTCCAGTCACTAATGAACCGCAGTTCTCTTCCGAGCAGAGGAAAGCGGGAATTCCTTTTACTAGTACCTTCTCGTTATTGTTAAAGTGACTCACATTCACTATCAAGACCGCAAAAGTATACGGAAAAACACCCCCATCCCCCCCTCACCAGCAGCGGGCACTGCGGCCACCGTCCCCGGGCGCTCCTCTCGGTCACCCGCCACCCACCAGACACCTGCGGACCTTAAGCAAACACAACACAGACACGAGCACATGCAAGCAGGCGCCCTGGCAGCGTGCCGTGCCGGCTCGGCCTCCCCTGCCCGTGGCACCGTGAGCGTGGCAGCAGCACAGTAAGTGCCCTGAAACGGGGCTTTACCGGGCAGACCCTGTGCCGTCACCGGGACATTGCCAACGACGGAAACGAGGCTGCGGTCAGCGTCACTCTCACTGACGACTGCGTGCGGGGCACGTGGTACACCCTGACCTCAGGTACGCCTCACCCACGTGGCCATGACGACTGAAATGACTGTTCTGAGTTGAGTAAACGGAGTCACGGAGAGGCTAACTAATCCGCTCAAGGTCACCCAGCTATTATTTAACAGACCCAGATTTAAACCTATTTGGGCTGATTTAAGCCCATTCCCCCATTTATTTATAGTCAAATCTATGAGAACCCTTCTATTTCTTTCTTTACAAAATATTTTTATTGATTTCTGAGAGGGAGAGGGAGGGAGAGATAGAAACATCAATGATGAGAGAGAATCATTGACTGGCTGTCTCCTGCTCGCCCCCTATTGGAAATTGAGCCCGCAACCTGGGCATGTGCCCTTGACCGGAATTGAACCTGGGACCCTCCAGTCTGCAGGCCAACGCTCTATCCATTGAGCCAAACCAGCCAGGGCATCCTTATTATTTCTAACTTATAAAACATTCTTGCTTACTCTGAAAAATCGATGAATGCCGTGTCAGATTTCGGGGCTCCATCTCTAACATCGGTCTGACTCAGCCCCGGCCTCTGCTGCTCGTTCGCTTTATAACCAGCTCTCCTTTGCTCCGGTCACGGGGCCACCCCGTATGTGCTTCTCCGAGGACTGTTTCCCTGCACCAGCCTATCCACTTCTGTGCATCGTCGAGCGTTTCGCTTTAAAAAATAATACTGTTAAAGCCATTCCCCAATTCTTTTCATTTTTCCAAATTTCTGTCTTTTTTCCTTCAGTAGATTTTGATAGGTCTAGCAACAAACAAAGAATGCGTCTGAAAACAACTAACACCTTTACAAGATTCTGTACTTCCCTCGGGACAGATGCGGCGCCCAGATGGCCCGCCTGAGTCTCGGGCACTTCTTGCCGTGGACCCTGGGACATAATCACTGTCACTGTTAAACGCCACCGAAGCCCGCTGTCCACCGCTCCCCACGCGGCACAGCCAAGAGCACCGAGCGCAGCTAAGAAAGGGTCCCAGGCCCTGACCACCTGCCCCGGCGCCACGGCCCAGGGACCCCGAGGCTTCCTCTGGGCACCGGGGACCCGTAACTGTGCTTCTCAGCAATGTGCACGTCCCTGCCACCTTCCCTCCGCACCTCAAGGAAGGCAGACAGAGGACAGCCCAGCGGGAACTAAGACGCAATCGCTGTCAGGAACCACTGCCGTCAGCCCCGCGTGCGCTGCTTTACAAAAGGAGTCCGGCCGCGCTAAGCACTCCACCAGGCTGGTCAGAGCTCTCGCAGGGCAAGCTCGGACGTCTGTCTTTGGGGGAGGGGGGCACCGCAGGGAAAGCCTGGCTCTAGAGTCAGCATCCAGCCTGATGTCGCCCCCAGCAAGGAACTGAGCTGCTCGGAGGCTTTGGTTCATCAGTGAAAGGGGGCGCCGCCCATAGGCCACACCAGCGCGGGCAGGTGCTGGGCCAGACCCGTGTCCCCCTGCACGGAGCCTACAGCCTAGTGAGCGAGCGGAGGGGGCCCGGGAGCAGCAGTCAGTGCTTCCACACTGAAGCCTCGTCAGTAGGCAACAGGCCCAGCGATGACAGCTGTACCTTGTTACACTTTAGCCACATACTGGTACTTAGCATGTTCCTTCCTTTTAAATAACGTTACACCTTTTCTGCAAAAGAATAAGCTGATTACTCCACAACAAGATACAGAAGAGGGTCTTTGGGTCCTTAAAAAAAATTTACAGCTGCAACAAACTCACCCCCTCCCCCCCCATGTGTCCTCCCGACAGGAATTTTAATTTCATTTACTGTAACAGGAACTGCAAGTTCAGGAAGCAAATGGTGACAGGTTGATGTATGAATTTTGACATATTTCTTGAACTGGGATTACATTACAAAAGAAAGTGGAATTCTCAGCAAGTCAGATCTTGCCTATACACTCAATCTTCAAATCAATGTGCTGAATTCTATACAACTCGCTTCTGACAGAGGAAAACAGCCGAGAGGCCACGGCCCTGCCATTGCGAAGCTCCCCAGCGCTGAGAACGGAGTGGAGCAGTGCTGTGTCCGCACAGAAACACCCCACTCCTGACCAAGTCCAACAAAAGAGAAATCAACTCAGAAAGCATTTATGTTGAAACTGACAAGAAAAAAAATGATTCTCCCTGAAGAAAGTGCTCATATTTGCTTTCACTTACTTCCTCCGAGAAGGCCGCTAGGAGGAAAGCAATGTACACAGACCCGGGAATGTGAGAGCTACTTCAGGCTTTGTGAATACCCAGAATTAGAGGAACATTAATTTTCACTTAAAAAAGTTACTTTATTTTTATCACGTCTTTGTTTGCAAATGCAGTCAGGATACTTTATAGTAAAATACAGACTACTTGAAAAGGGGGGGTTGTGTTTTATTGGCTGTGTATTTTCAGAACCTAAAACTGTGCTCAGTATGCACTAGACACTCAACAAATATTTTAAAAACAAACGCTCATTCAAGAAACCTTTACTGGATGCCTACTGTGTGGCAGGTACAGTTTAATCTTGGGGACAGCACAAGAGGTAAAAGGCTTTTGATGAAAAATGCATCACGGAGATTTTTCACGTATATAAATGAAACCTACTTCATACAGATACTTTTGGATCAAAGTGGACAAATAGTTGTGTTTCCACAATGAACTTCTCACACAGCACCAACTTACTTCTAAAACGAAGCGATGCCTGTACTGAAAGCTGTGTGTGCATGTTTGGACACATGGGATCAAGCACACACGTGCATGCGCAGAATCTTTCTATCGGGAGGAGAAGACCTGAGCAGCACCTCCAAGGAACCTCCGGCGGAGAGGACTCAAGCCCAAACCTGGACCGCTCATCTCAGCCGAGACAACTTCTCCGGGATAAGCTAGGTCACCTGCCTGCCCACTGTGGAAAGAATGCATGCAGTTTTATGAAGAAAAAGAAGTTTGGTTATTTCCCTAATAAAGCATTCACTTAGAGAATTTATGACAATAGCAAAGAAAAGAAGAACGGGGAAGGAAAAAGCAAACCATGCATTCCTCATTCTAACCAAGAAGCCGAAGAAGGCTTCTCCATGTCTGTAGCACGATGCCCTGTGCCTCTCCCCGCAGACCCCCGGCCGGGCTCTCCATTCCGGCCCACAGAGGGCTCGCCTTAAAGGAAAGCCAACCACTGCAGGCGGGGCCAGGAGATGCGCCGAGAGGAGCGCAGCACAGCGGAGAACAGACGTCAGCGGGAGCGCCTGCCTGCGGGACTCCGGCACCAGCTGGCCGTACAACTCGGGACGCACCACGGCCGCCCCCGCCGTGGGTGCCGACTTCCGAGCTCACTGGGAAGCCGGTGACACCCACAGCCGGGCCGCCCCATCCGGGCGCGGCACCTCCACGCCCTGGAGGACAGCCCAAGGGCACACACACAAGGGCAGGGCATCACCCTTGCCAGGCCTGTGGAGCTCCTGGAGTCCAGCTCCGCGCCTGCCGAGGGCCGCTCCCGGCACAGTGGCCCAGGGGATGGCGTCGCTCACCTGCTCCGGCCCCACAGGTCTCCCGGCGCGGGTGTCGGAGCTGCTTGCGCTCCGGCGGGAGCTCACCTGCGAGGTGCGGTCCGCTCCGGAGCACGCGGCCCGAAGCCGCTGCCACTCAGTAAACGGCAGCGGAGTTCCATCGCTGCCTGTCTGGGTCTCTTCCTTTAAAGAAGGGTGAAAACTACCCTCCCGGCCTCGTCCAGAGCCGTCACGTGGCTCCGATGAGCTAAGAGCGGTGTGGCAGGGTGCTCTCCGGTGGGCACCACACCCCGTGCAATCAATGAGCTGCAAGCACAGAGACCCCGCTGGGCTTAACTGCCTTCTGAGCAGACCGCAGAGCAATCAGGTCACGTGTCATAGATCATTTTGGAATTCCAGTTCAGAGGCAAGGATGGCGTCTAGACGCTCCTAGAGTGACAGGCTCACTGAAGGAGCCGCCCACCCACCTCCGCCAGCCAAGGCCCCACGCTGGGCACGCGCCCTGGGAAGAGGGAGGAACCGAGACGGAGGCGCGCATGGATGTGCTCATCACCAGGGCGCCAGCCTGGACGACATGGGCCGTGAGAGGCCTGGCGACCCACGCACACCAGCCCTCAGCACCGGCAGTCCCAAGTCCGTGAGGCGGTCCTCCCGGAAGCCCCCGAATGAGAGGCCACGGTCCGGGGCGGGAGCAGGCGCTGTCACACAGCCTGCGTTCGCAGAGCCCCGCACCTCCCAGGCCGAATGGCTCTCCCTGAGTGCGGTGAGCAGAACCTGCTCCGCAGGGCTAACGGCAGACTCCATGCCAAACCGTCACTCAGCGAGCACACGCTGGGCCACAGGCACTGACCAGGCCCGCGGCCCGCTCCTTCCGCGTGAAGGACCTCCATCAGATGACACACCCCTCGCTCCCATCTCAGTCTCAGCAGAGACAGAGCTCCGCTTCCCTTCAGGCCCCTGTGGGCAGGAGCGGGGCCATCCCCGCCGGCGATACAACGAGAATGACTAGCTGGCGATCGAGATCGGCTAGGCCAGTGGTCGGCAAACTCATTAGTCAACAGAGCGGCAAACTGCGGCTCATGAGCCGCAGTTTGCCGACCACTGGGCTATGCAATCACCACTTCTCCAAAATCAGAACCAAAGGCATCTGAGTGCCAGTGAGCTCCTTCCTTTGACTGAGCAGAGCCAACATCTGCAACACCAGCTGAAATCAGGATCTGACGGCGAGAACAAAGAAGCTTCCAGCACACTCAGAAAAAGACTGTGCTGCTGTGTCTGATTCTTTGGGAGGAGAACAAACCCCCCAAGGTAATGCTTTCGGCTGGAGGCCTTTGTCGGCTCAGGCAGGAAAGTGGAGAAACGGAGGCATTCCTCTCCTCTCCTCAATGAGCGAGCTCCTTCCCAGCCTCGAGTGTTTGCTCAGAACTCACAGAGCCATTAGCAACGGCCCACGGGCAGGGGCACCCCTGGTCTTCCCGGGCGCCCGCGGCCTCCGGGGCAGCCTTGGACACACTCCATGTTTGCTCAGGGTGCAAGCTGAGCTTGACTGCAGTGAGTCACTCCGTAAGCCTTTGAAGGGCGACTACACTTTATTCCTATAAGAGGCCAATCCAAAGCAGCAACAAAGAACAGTTAAACACAAGAAAAAACACCCCCTTTGTGCTCCTCGAGAAAGACAGTCTTGGTCATTAAGGGGTAAAGAGTTCCATTCTGTATAAACTTTCTCTCACAAACATCAGCCCAGTAATTTTCCAAGGCGGATTGTGGTCTTCCACTCAGACCTGCTTGAAGATGAGGAGGAGTCGAGACAGTGCACACACACAATAAAAAACAGGTTGCGGGCATTCGGTTGTGCCCTGTGCTGTAGGAATTATTCCAGTTATCAAATGCTGCACACACACTGCCCCGAAATTTAGCATCAAGATTTTATCTTCCATCTTTCTCTCCTCTGTTCTTTAGACTAGATGACTTCTATTGCTCTATCTCCACGTACACCAACATTTGTTGTTGTTAATCCTCACCTGAGGGTATTTTTCCATTGATTTTTAGAGAGAGTGGAAGGGAGGAGAGACAGAGAGAGAAACATCGATGTGAGAGACACATATCAACTGGTTGCCTCCCGCACGAGCCCCAACCAGGGCCGGGGATGGAGTCTGCAACCGAGGTATATGCCCTTCACAGGAATCGAACCCAGGACCCTTCAGTCCATGGGTCAATGCTCTATCCACTGAACCCAACTAGCTAGGGCCCGACTCTTTACTCTGTCATCTCCACTGAGGTGTGAAACACATTCAGTCAAAATGTTTAAATTTTAGTTTGGATACTACATTTTTCAGTTTTAGAATTTCCATTTGGTTCGTATTTTTATAGTTTCTATTTCTTTGACTCACGATATCTTTCCATGCATTAAGAGGATAGTTTCCTTTACATCCTTGATCACAGTTATAAATGCTTTAAACTCCTTGTCTGCTAAACCTAACATTTGTGTTATCACACAGTCCATCTCTGTTAATGATCTCTTTCTCTGAGGATTTCCCTGTGTGCTAGTGAACTGGACCCTGGCCGCTGCAAGTGCTATGTTGTGGACACTCGGCATTCTATTGTTCTAAAAACTGTTATGTTTGTTTTAGCCGGCAATTATCGTAGTTGGACCTTAACTGTAAATTCTTTAGGGTGACCGTTCAAATCTCAATACGATTATTTCATCCTTCGCTTAGCTGCGTGGTGCCTGACCCACACGCGTGATCCAGGCATCAGCAGGGATGTGGGCCGTTAGCACGGAGGACTTGCTTTATCCTTTCCAGGATTACCTCCTTCACCTTCCAATGGCTGTGGCTGCTTCAAACTGTCCTTCATTCCTTAAGCAAAAGGTCTGTAGATTTCCATCAGAGTTTTAACTGCCCTGCATTACACACACATACACACACACACACACACACACACACACACACACACTGTGCCTTCTTCCGTGTCAATTCACCTCAGAATCTGCCGTTTGGGTCAACTTAGAGTGTCTTCACAAAGCTGTCTTCTGTCCAGAGTTTATAATTGTTATCTGTGGGAAGATCAGTCCGGTAGTAGCTCACAGGGCCATTAACCAAAGCAGAACCTACAACTTAATCCCCCCAGATTTTCCCTTTTTCCCACAATGCTGTGGGCGGTGCACTCAGGAAGAGCTTGCTGGGCAGGCTGCTCCTGTTCGCGGGGCATCAGCTGGCACTAGGAAACCGAGGTTAGCGACTTCCGAGTTGGTGTCTCGCTCCCGTGTCTGATGCCTCGTTCCTAGAACTGGTCTCTTTCTGTCTCCTTACTGCCTCTCCTCCTCCAGGGCTGCTGCACGTGGACTTGGCAACTCTCGGCACGGTGACCGCAGGGAATCCGCTCTGACATGGTGACGGCTTCTGTGAGGCGGGCAACGGGGCCGCCAGGCAGTGTGGCCACCACAGAAACGGGGCTGGACCGCTCCTGCCACGTTCTGTTGTTGCAAGTGGTCCAAGAGCTCTAGTCATCCCCATTCACATGGCAGGAATACACGCAGAATGACAGGTATCTGTGTGGCCATGCTTGAATAGTGGAATCTGCCACACATATATTCAATATTTGATGGAGCAAAACAAATGCTACTTAAAGTGTTAGGAAGATACAGGCAGTAGTTCAACATGAAGCATGTGGTCTAATTCTCCTGCCATCATTTTTTATTGCCTTCTCATATTATTGATATATTATATTCATTTCAAAATTCCTAGAAGAAATGCTTATGTTGCTATAATCCAAAACGTAGGGCACAGATATAAATTAAAATGTATCTGTTTTTTCTTAAGATAATGTCAGTAACTGCTGTTGCCTGGCCAGAGCGGCTCAGTGGTTGATTATCGGCCCACGCACTGAGAGGCTGCCAGTTCGATTCCCGGTTAGGGCACATGCCTGGGTTGTGGGTTTGATCCCTAGTCGGGGAGCATACGGAAGGCAACTGATCAGTGTCTCTCTCTCCCTCTCTTCCTCTCTCTAAGCATGTCCTCGGCTGAGGATTAAAAAAGTAATAACTACTGTTTATTGTGTCTACTATGTGTTTGACAATTTCTAAATACCTGCTTTTTAAATACCTGCTTTTATTGACTATTGTCTAAGGACATTAGGTTGTTTAAATGCATAGGCTTAGGACGAAGATCAACAATTTATAAGAAAGCAGACTGACTCAAACACACTAAGGACAAATACAATGCAAATTACAAAAATACAAACCCTAATACAAATAATTATGGCCTTTGATGTTTATCTGTGGGAATATATATACACACATACACATATCTCAAGCTACTTTCTAAGTGCTGTAAGCTTTCACGCCAAAAAAGTGATTATTTTCTGATTTTAAATATTATATTCTAAACCAGGCGTCCTCAAACTACGGCCCGCGGGCCACATGCGGGTGTTTTTGCCGTTTTGTTTTTTTACTTCAAAGTAAGATATGTGCAGTGTGCATAGGAATTTGTTCATAGTTTTTTTAAACTATAGTCCGGCCCTCCAACGGTCTGAGGGACAGTGAACTGGCCCCCTGTTTAAAAAGTTTGAGGACCCCTGTTCTAAATGAAGTCACATATGTCTGATACATAGTAAGAAACAGTCTTACCTTGTCTTGGTTATCTTTATTCTTGTAACACATATTTCCGATCAGACGAATGAGATGAGAACGAAAGCCCTCAACCATGTTCGCGACGTCCCCGTCCGCTCTTATGCAAGCACAGGCACTGAAGATGTTGGTGGTGTCGTTGGCAGTTACATGAATCAACCGTAAAAGATCTGAGGAAAACAACAAACTTCATTTCCACAGAAACATTTTAGTATGTTGTACTAGTTTTCCATAAACGAATCGAATTTATGTTAATGGATTAAAACCAAATACAGGTAGAGTGCTGAAAGCTTCCTTTAAATAATGATAAAAAGGCTCTTCTACTTTTGCTCTAAAATTTTTCATGACTGGCTTTGGGGACATAAGCCATCACGACGACCCCAACCTGGGCTTTCCATTTATCCACAAGGAAAAGTTAGCTGAACGTTTCCACCATCTTTCTTAGAACAAGCTTTCCCATCTCCACTTCTTGTGGGGAGCGGCTGAGGGCCCCCAGTCAGCCGAGTCCAGGACACCACACAGCCAGGAGCACGGAGTCCCTCTGGCCAGGCGATCAGACGGCGGCACGTGCTGTCCAGGTGCTGCTGGGCTGAGTCAGAAGAGCTGATCAAGACTGTCAGACTGTCTGAGCCGCCGGAAGAGCCTGTATCTGAGTGCCGGCGCACCGTCTCATTTCACCAGCTCCACCAGCCTACTAAAGGCAGTTAGTTGTCTCTCTCCCAATTTCTAATGAAGGAATCGGGCTCAGAGAAGCTAGTGATTTCAGAGCCGACATGGCAGCCTGTGCCTGCCCGGACTCCTAACGCATGCTCTTCCACAATGACTCGCTTCCCAGGTCTGTGGTGGTTTAATGATCACTAAAAGCACTGAATTCAGAAATAAAACACCAATATGAGACTCTAACTATTGTCTACAGCTCACTGAGAACTCGTCTACCCATTCAGATCCACATTCATCTTGCTTGGCATCTGAGTCTCCAGAATAATGATAACCTTTTCTAAAGAGACACGCAGCAGCCAGTGAATAGCAGCAGCATAAGCATGGCTAACCACAAGGAGCAGGCTCCGCTTGAATTATTTTGCAAACAGTTTTTTGGCAAAGATGGTAATATTTCACACACTGGCTTCTTGCTTAAAAACAATCCTATACAATAAAAGCATAGTATACAAACTGTCCCCTCGGCCAGGGGGCGGGGCTGGCCGGGGGAAGGGAGGGAGGCCCTGGCCAGCAGCTGTGGTGGCAGGCAGCCAGGGGAAGGGAGGGAGTACCCGGGCAGCCGCTAGGGACCCTACCAGTGTACGAATTTCGTGCACTGGGCCTCTAGTTTTCTATCAACATCCAAGACACAATAACTATGTGTAAGGCACTATTCTTCACGCCCCATAAATGTAACTAGGAAAATTTTTACTAACAAATTTGGTAAAACTACAGTGATATTAAAAATGCTATCATCATCGAAACCGCGCCCCCTCATCATTGCAGGCCCTGGCGATGAGACACCCCCGGGGCCCTGTGCGGCAGGCACTGGGACCCTCACGTGCTGCTGAGGCAGCCGGAGTTAAACAGCAGGGCAGGGGCAACAGCCTGAGCTGTTACCAAACACCGTAATTCCTCCGAGAAAAAACATCCCCCCAAATCTCAGAAATGTAACAATACCCTGAAAATTACAGACCCGTGTTTGAACTTACATTACAGTATGAAAAGTGAGAGATTTCTCGATTAAAAACAGCAGCGTGCGCCGGCTCACTCACCAACGGCTCTCTCCAGCAAGCCAGGGTAGCCCTGCAGGTAGCCGAGCAGGTCGGTGCTGGCGGTCATCTCACACAGGACGTCAAGGAGCCGAATTGTAGCGAGGGCCTCGTGAGAAGAGAAGGAAACACGTTTTAAATCAGGCTAAGAGATCTGACTGCTTTAAATGCTGTGCGAGAATCAACTATCACAGTAGGTACTGAAGAGTCAGTGCTTCTCACACATCGAAAGAGAGAAACAACAATCAAAACCAGAACAGAAGCATCAGAAACGGACGGGAACAACCGGCCGCGCTAGCAGACACCGCCATCGAGATGCAAGATCGTGTGTCTTATTGGAGCAAAGACCCAGAGCAGCTCTCATCCAAGCAAAAATACCTTCCAGCAGTGGAATGACTGTTCAAAATTACTAGCTATGCACATAACATTTATGCAGATCCTTTCTTTTTAAAGCGTTCCCAGCAAGCAAGTTCTACTTTACAGATACAAATACACCATGAACTACATTAATTTCTTGTCCACAGGAATCCTATAAAATGCTGTGGTGGAAAGAGCACTGGCAACAAGAATCTGCATTATTTCTGGATAAATATAGACCTATATACAATATCTTGGTAAGCTGGAAAATATATTATTTGGAAATGCTAGTTCACTTAGCTACTGAAGAGTTATTACCAAATAGACTACATGCCCAAGAAAATGCCAACTACCAATGACATGGTACTAGGGAGTCAAAATAAAATCTTTTTTAAAGAATATATAATTTTCTATTGATTTCAGAGAGGAAGGGAGAGGGAGAGATAGAAACATCAATGGTGAGAAAGACTCATTAATTAGCTGCCTCCTACATGCCCTATACTAGGGATCAAGCCGGCAACCCAGGCATGTGCCCTGACCAGGAATCGAACCACGACTCCTGGTTCATAGGTCCATGTTCAACCACTGAGCCACACCAACTGGGACAAAATAAAATCTTAAAATGCAATTTTTGTATAGATTTTGAACCTCATTTTTAAAGTATACATTAGTTGGCAAAATGTGGTAGATGCTATAAATTTAGGTCATAAAGATAACACTCTTCAAAAGCAAAATAAATGTCTTCCCTTTGTTAATTCTAATTGCATTTACTACTCTGTAATTCGGAGATTTAAAATACTATTTGTGTTGCAATCTCAAAATACTATTTGTGTTGCAATCTTAAAATACTATTTGTGTTGCAATCTAAACAGCAAGAAATAACACCCATTTTTAATGCCTTGCGTTTTAATTTTATTTCATAGCTTCAATTGCTAGTTAAAAAGTTAGGGGGAAATATTTAGATAAGAAGTCTGACATTACACCACGTTTAAAAGACTCCAGCAGATCCATTAACTGCACGGCTTCAGCTCCCTCTTTGTTAAGTGGGTAGGTGCCCACACTGTCATCTCCCAATACCCTTTCTCCTTCAAGAAATGGCTGCCTGCTGCTGGGTGCGGGCAGATTCATTCAGGGTGCAATACCGGGTGTAAGATACCCAGGACATCTGCAATACCAGGTGGCAGAGGCGCTAACTGAAACTACTAGGATCAGGTCAGGAGAAACCAGAAGCGACCCGAGAGGCCCTGGCAGCAAGCACGCATTAGAACATCGGGAAGAACCACGCTGCCGATGACGGAGAACAAATCAAGTGGGTCTAAAGCCATCTATATATATAAAAGCCCAGCGACCTGAACTGTGGAACAACCACAAAGACCGGAACGACTGGTGGCTATGACGTGCACTGCAGCAGCCAACCAGCCTGATCCAGACCCCGATCGGCCCCCAACCCCAGCTGGCCCTGCCCCTGATCGGCCCCCAACACCCCGATCAGGGACAGGGCCGGACGGCCAACTGCCCACAGCCCCTCCCCCACAACCAGCTTGGCCCAATGGGCCCCGGTCGGGGTGGGCTGGTGCATGAATTTGTGCACCAGGCCCCTAGTGACTGCATAATAATGAAAACAAAACAAGGCACTTGTCATCTCGGGATGGCATCACAAAACCAGCTCCTTACTCTGAATATTAGTAATCAAGGAGAGGAAACAAAATGTATCTTGTACACTAGTCACCTACTCGCTGATTAGGGGGAGATATCTTCAGAAAGTACTATAGCTAACAAATGAAAAGTGAGTGCTATTTCACAGCCCCGAACAACCGATGGACCTAGGTAATAATCATTAACACCTGCGAGCATCACAAAAGCGACAACCAGACATTAAGAGCCTCCTGATGAATGAACGGGTCACCAACGATGAAACATGACTAAAAAAAATCACAACAAAAAACGAACCGGGATCTGAATAAGCATTTGGAACTAATGATCATTCACAAGAAATTCAAGGACCAGAAGGCCACGTTAAACACCACCGTGGAGATCCACTCATCCAAATCCAAACTGCAGAAAACGCCACCGGTCACACAGCCAATTCTTCAACCAACAACGAGCACAGGAAAAAGAAGGAAGAGGGATGGGGCGGGGTAACCTGCACAGGAAAGGAGATTTGAGACCTACCAACCAACTGCAATGTATGATGGCCCTTATTTGTTCCCCATTCAAAGACATAAATTTGGGGGAAGTAGACAACGGGGATAACGTAAGTACTGTTTGATACTAAAATTTAAAAATTTTAAATGTGCTCATTTACTTCACTTATGTGTGAAGACTCCTTATCTTTTAGAGATACATATTCAATTAACTGATGACCCGGGCCAGTTGCTCGGTGGTTAGAGCGTCGGCCCAAGAACCAAAGGGTCTCGGGTTCAATTCCTGGCTAAGGGCATGTACCTCGGAAGTATGCAAAAATATACCAAAAGACAGAAACAGGTATATTAACGACATAATCTAAGACTATTTTTATAAAGGAAGAGATATGGATAAAATCTCAGGATCTTAAAGCCGAACGAATACATAAATTAAAAGCCAGATGCTATAAAAATGATGGCTTCATTCTGGTTTTTCAGACATAGTATTATGAGCAGTTACTGGTTATCTTGTCCTTGAATATCACTGATGGGTAAAGGCAGTGGTGTGCTGGGAAACTGGCCGATTCCCACGCTACAGATACTCCACGAAGGCCGCTTTCAAGCTACCCATCAGCCACAAACGCCTGCCCCTCAGGCATCGGTGGCGGCCACACCAGCACACCGGGTATTAAACACTGAGGCAAGGGGTCTTGTTAACAACGACCATAGCTCTTTAAACTTGTGAGTGAAAGGGTAACGTATATACACTAATATGCACAAGTCATGCGTGTATATGGATCAATGAATTATCAAAAAGTAAACTACTGGGGCTTTTCAAAAGAAAACTGTCTACAACTTTCTATCACTTAACACGTTAAGCACCATGTCAATCACCGTGACTGACACTATACTTTCCGTCCGGAAGACAACACAGGCCGGGCGCTTACCGTGTTAATATGTAATAATTTCTCCCACTTTAGAGAAAAACCTCTTTGGAGGAAAAATGTAAAACGTCCTAAATATAGTTACACCAGGTCACTGATTACAATACTGAACTCATCTATACCACAAATGTAAGAGCCAGGAAAACCTTTAAAGCTGAGCTTTAACAAGCACTAACCTCACCTCCCTTCTGTCCTGGAGATTCCTTCTAACCTCCTCGCTCAGCTCGCTGCTCCTCCTGCTGGAAACGCGCAGCTCTGCCTCCGGGAAGGCCAGGCAGGCCCGTGAGCGAGGGCCTCCTCTCCCGTCCCAGCCAATGGCACCGCACATTCGGGCTTTCTCAGCGGGACCGAACGGGCCGGCACGAACGTCAGCAGCCACGTGGCCCCGAGGAAAGCCCACGCACCGAGAGCGAGCGCACCCCTCTCTGCGGCAGGAGCCTCGGGAACACGCCCTGCACTTGGGGCCGGAGCTCGCAGGCTCACAGGCTCGGTCTCCAGAAGCTACGGAGCAGTGACACAGCCCTTCCATCTGGAGGGAGCGGACGGTCCGCCAAGGGCAGCCCCTCGTCCATTCGCCAGTGAGTCCCTCTCTATTCACCGTCCTATCGGCGTGGAAGGGACCGTGACTGTGTTTCTGAGCTTGGGGATTAAATCAATTCACTGAGGCAGAAGTTCCATGCAGAAGACATGCTCTTGCGTCTCCGGTGCAGAGCTGTGGGCATGTCCACAGCTACGTACAACTCTTCCATCGCCCATGACGTTCCTGTGAGCCCCTGCAGCCCCCGCACCTGTCCCCCACCAGCCGCCAGCGGGAAGCGGTGGGATCAGAGCGCGCCCCCGGCCCGCCTGGCTTCCTCCGTCGCTGCGTGAGGCTCCCCTCGTTCCTGTCTCAGAAATGCATTTCTTTGGGCCGCTGAGCAGAATTCCAGAGAAAAACCACCCCAACTTCAAGACCAAAGGGAAAAAGAAACAGATAAAAATAGAGAATTCTGAAGTGGAGAGGAGGGAACCAGAATGAAGTAAGCTAGCTAAGCAACGGAAGGACCGGAAGGACGCAGGGCGAGGCCTGGGAGAGAGAAATGCCGGACGGAGCCAGCCAGGGAGGCGCGTGAACAGGAATCTCCTGCGGGGCCAGACACTCTGGAAGGCAATTCACCAACGTGCACCCAGTTTAAAGCGGGGTAAACCCCCGCCCGGCAGGCCGCTGTGCCTGGGGCCGCGCCCGGTTAAGGAGCAGGGAGGTGTACGAGGCGCTGCTGCGGAGACACAGCCTATACCCGCCTCACAACCAACGCACACACGGCCCCTCGGCGTCCACTCCCTTAGCGGGACAAGTAAATGCGGATAATTCTTTACTGAGAGCGCTACACTGGCGCTTAAAAAGCCATTAACCAAGTACTGTTCGTTCATTCAGAAAGTATTTGCTAAATGCCCGCTATGTACACAGCACTACAAACTTAGTCAAAACTTCCGTGCGCGAGGAGCTTACATTCAGAAGGAACAACAGGAATTTACAAAAAGATGGCACAGAATCATTTCATTTTGTATGTTTGTGTGTGCACATGTGTACATATGCATGTGTCTATTTGATGTTATCTGCCTAGATAAATATATTAACTAGAATTGTTGTCATTAACTCTGAATGGTTGTGAATAAGGATATTGTTTTCCTTTATCTGTATTTTCTTAACTGTTCTAAAATAAGGATACAGTCTTAGTCTATTTAACCTGCTCTAACAAAAACAGCATGATCTATCTATGTATAAAAGGCTAAGTGACCGTCCGACCGGCTGGGACCTATAATGTGCACTGACCACCAGGGGACAGACACTCAACGCAGGAGCTGCCGAGCTGCGGTGACTTGGCAGTGGCAGTTCTCGGGTGACGTACCCCGGGAACCAGAGAGGAGGGAGCCCGATTCCTCTCGGGACCGCGTGATTCCACCTTCAGCCGTGGGTTATGTTGTTGCTGGGGCACTGTCGGCCCCGAATCTGGTTTACTGCACACTTGTGTTTGCGTCCCACACCCTGTACGACAGCAACTTTGCGGAGTGCCCTCTTGCACTCCGAGACCCCTCGGGGGATGTCGGAGGAGAGCTGGTTTTGGCCCGATTCCCGTGGGCCAGGCCAAGGGACCCCACCTGCCGGAGGGACCCCGCTCACTCCGCAGACAACCTTCAAGCCGCCCCAGGTGAGGCCGACTGGGAGGGACCTCGGGAGGTTGGCTCCAGGGCGTGTCCGGCCCATCTTGCCCAGTCCTGCCCCGCCGGCCACCACCTAGGACCGCCTGCATTAGTCCCTGCACTGGAGCCAGCGCCGTGAGCCGGAAGAGCCAAGCGTGAGTTTTCTTTTTCTCCTCCAACCCCTCCCCCAGACCCCCCTTCCCCACGCAGACGCCCTTCAAGCCTCTGCGCTGCTCCAGGAATTTAATTCATTTCCTTTCAATGTGCACGAATCCGTGCACTGGGCCACTAGTATGGCTTATAAACAAGGGAAGTTTATTTCTCGCAGTCCTGGAGATTGTATGTCCAAGATCAGGTGCTGGCGTGGCTGGTTTGGGGAGGAAGTCTTGCGGGTTGCAGGCTGCCGGCTTCTTGCTATGCCCTCACGTGGTGGGAGGGGCGAGGGATCTTTCTGGGCACTAACCCTATTCATAAGGGCTCCATCATGACCTGATCACGTGCCAAAAGCCCCACCTCCTAACACTATCAACTCTGTCATTAGGTTTCCAACATGTGAAGGGGGAGGAGAGCCATTCTGGCTACTGCGATATTACGCAATCTCTTTTAAAAGCTTGTGTGTGGAAAAATAAAATAAAATAAAATAAAATAAAATAAAATAAAATAAAATAAAAGCTTGTGGAAGACTTCGCATCGAGGACCCCGTGGAGGGGCAAGTCTGGCTTCTCACCTCGTCGTCGTCATGCTGCCCGGCCGTCAGCTTCAGCACCACCCTGCACTGGTCCACGAAGGTGCTGGCGATGAGCTCGGCGTGGCCCAGGAGCGCAGGCGTGTCATCCTTGGTCAGAGGCTCCTCGCCCGCCATCTTGGCTATGAGAACGTCCAGGAGGGTGACCCTGTGAAGCAAAGACTTTACAGGAACACGCAATACTGGGAGGCCACCGCGCTGAGAACATGAGAGACCACTGTCAGAACATTTTACTCTTTAACTCCGTACTTTGCTTACAGTGTCTAGCTGGGGAAACAAGGTTTGTGAATAAAATTAACCCTCAACAATCATCTGTTTTTAAAAAATCTTGATTTCTTTGATATGGTGAGGCTACAGAAAGAAGCCCCTTTTCTATCGTTACTTGGAGCACTAAAGTAATTCACACTCCAGAAATGCTGCCAGTTTGCTAATACACCAACAATAACAACAACAGCAAAGTTAAATGGGCAACACGCACTACTTATTTCTTTTATTTTTTCAGGAAATGTACACTTAATCATTCTCTTGAGTGATCAGAACTATAAAACCAACATTCACTACTTACTAGAGCAAAGCGCTTCCCACCCATTTTCTCGCTCGGTGCACACAGAGATGGGAGGAGGTGCCCGCCTCACGCCGCGGGGGGTGAGAGGCTCGCGCAGGCTCCGTGCCCAGGGCCACCCTCCCGAGAGCCACGGCAGGACCGGTCTCCGCTCCGGGGTCGGGTGCCTTAGCTGCTCATTTTACTGTCTTTCTTGGGAAGGTTGGCTTTTTTGTTGGTTTCATCATTTTAGTTTACAAAAACATAAATCTGAAACCCAACCTATGCCATTTTTTACATCAGTATTTAAATTATCAATAAATATTTTTATTCAACAACCTTTTTCCTTTTCGTAGAAAAAACAAAGCATACACAGGGCAATCTATCCAGCATAAACCAAGTACGTTCCTCAAAACCCTCTTCTGGCCTGGGATTGTGTGTACAGTCTTTCCTTCTACACCGGAAAGGGGCCCCGCTCCTTTAACCCGAAGGGGTCAAATGTGTCACAAAGTGTGTGGCTGATGAACCTGCTTCCACGTGTGTCTACGTGCCACTCAGAGGGCATGAGGAACAAAGGGACAAATCTCGCGCCAGAATACTTATGGTTGATGTTTCTTGAAAACAAAGTTCGCAGCAGCTAGAAATCTGGCTGAGGCCGTATAACTACGTGTAGTATGAACCACAAGACCCACCTCCAGCAAAACCTATCTCCCAGTGGGACAGAGGGTGAGGCTGTGAGGTCTTCCTTCATTCACTGAACTACCATCGGCTGTCTGGTCATGATGTCTAAACCACCATGCCTCACACATCAGCGTTAGAGAAATACATGGTATTCAGGAGACATAAGCCACCGATGAGAGAATGATTATCTTGTCGTCAAGGTATTCACTTCCAATGTGCTCGTACAGAGTACTGCTGGGTGTCCTTTACGTTTTCACATACAGCACCAGTTACCCTAGCCCAGGGCCTTCCGGAGGCAGCACAGGGCAGTGTTATTAAGACCGACTCCAGAGCCAGGCTGCCGTCCCCTGCAGTGAGGCCGGGACAAGCCACTAACCTCTCTCCCTGCGTGTGTGCACCTGCCACGCAGGACAGCAGGCGTGCCGGCCTCCGAGGCTGACAGTGACCGAGCTGCCCCGGTGGTGCTTGGGACAGGGCCTGACTCACCTAACAGGGGCTGCGGACAAATTCGTAGGAGAAAAAGCTGTAAGTGCTTTCCCTGATCATGTGTTCGTAGTAAAAGCAAGACTACCCATAATGCCACGTACAGAAGAGGGGAGGGTGGCTCTTAGTGGCATTTGTAGACTTAGGATGTGGCCATTAGATGCTAAATTTCTGACACAGCTTCTTGTATAAAACAAGCATTTTGAAAAGAGCAAGGTCTCCTCCTGAACACCACTCCCATCTCGCTGTGCCTGGAAGGCTGTAACGTGGTGTCGGCCGCAGTGGCCAACGCGACCTGGAGAGTGGAGGCGGCGCCGCGGATACCAGGGCTCTCGCACCCTAACCAGCTGCTGAGAACCCTTTCGTGAGTAAGAAAGCTCCCTCGGTCGCTCATGCTTTCATTCAAAAACCCGAGTTCTGCACCCGTTCTGTGCCGGGCGACGTGGATGTCGCAGAAGAGGAAAGATCAACCCTCCCGCACACACTCGTAGCGGGAGCGCCAGGCAGCTGCAGGCAGGCCCGGGGCCCGGCCCGCTGCCGGACAGGCCATGCAGGGGGACCCGGCCCAGTGCCTGCGAAGTTGTGTGAGGAGGTGACGGCCCTTCTCCCCGGGAAGGGAGTGCAGGAGGCGGAGGCGGAGAGAACGCCTGAGCAGAAAACTTACATGAAGGAGGGAAGCAGCGGCTACAACTGTTTTATAAATAAAATGGAAACTGTTTAGTCTGTCATCCTCACTTGCTTAGATAATGATTAGTTGAAAAACAGATCACTTGATAGCAATGCAGAAAATACAAACGTGAATATTAAATCACAATTAAACTATGTATTCATGTACTCGTGTGTTCCTTACTGCAAAGCAATGAGTAATTTCTAGCAGTGCTCATCAAGTTACTTAATTTAGGTTAAAAAAAAACTACAAATAATTCTCTTTCAGGAATAAACATACATATGTGGCAGTAGCAGGGGTCATGGATTTATAAACATGGCATTTAAACTCACTTTATAAGCATGAACTTTTCTTTTTTGTTAAAGACATTAAAGAAAAATCACTACTTAACACGACTACAAAGGAGTGCATAAAGCTTAACGTTAGACCCAAACACACAGGCAAAAGTTCAAAACCACAGCGAGTATAAAAATTGTGACTACAATCAAGAGTAACATTTTTAAAGTTTTTAACCATTATATCAGTTTCTGATCATCAGATTTCTGAGTAAGTTTTATTTTCCTAAGACAACATTTCCAATAAGGTTTGGAAAAACACATCCTATTGGAATGGAAAGAGAACTGTGAATCATTGTGTTTAATCCTCTAATTTTATAGGTCAGGAAACTGAATCCAAACACGATAAAAACCTGACCACAGTCACACACAGGATTTCTCCGGCCAGGCCGGCAGGGAGATCGCAGCCGGGCACCCCCTTCCTGGGTCTGAATTACCTACCGGCAACTGCCCCCTGGGAGAGTATATCCCAAACTACCCTGGCAGTGAGGTGGGCAAATGCGCGCCCTTCGCACACACAGCGGCACCATCTAGCTGCGTGAATTACTAGGATGAAATCAGGGCGCAAGCACAACCTCTGGCCCTGACATCTTTGAACATGGCTTCCCTGGACAATGGCGCCAACCTGGCTTCGGCAGCCCGCGCTAACCACTGCCTGTTGTGGCTGAGCTGTAATGTTAACCAGCCAATTTAAAACCATTACTGACACAGAAACATGTATTTAGAGATTTTGTGCCAACTAAGAAACCACACAGTTTTTCAGTCATGTGTACAGGATACCCTATATGGAATGCTAACTACTCAAAACCGCACTGGTTTTTGGGGTTACCTTTCTTGATTGCTCATTTTGGCATACATGGCTTTCACCAATTCCGGACTTTTCAGAAAATGGTCTGTAATAATCAAGAACCTAAGAGAAAAGGAGAAAAAAGTTTGGTTACTAAAAACATAGTCAAACAGACATGGCCTTATCAACCTGATAGGCGTATCTTACACATAAAAGCACTCCTTTTCATTGAATTCCTGACTAGCTGTAATCTTAAAATGTTTTCAGAGGTTCACATACTATTTTCTATTAGCAGCTAAAGGAAAATTAAAGCTCTCAAAATATTTCTCTCCAGTTTTATTTCTGAGACATTTACTGAAACGATTGCGCTTTACCCAGCTGGGAGAAGGGGGCTGCTACCGCATTTGTCTGAGCTGAGAAGGAAAAACACTCCACTGGAGTTCAAACAGCAGAACGGAATTTAGCTACAAGCTCAGGAATAAGCAGAAAACACTTTAACTGTTTTAGTCAGAAGCTTAGTGTTAACATGAACCAAGAAGTAGAACATCCTACTGTTTCTATGGGAGCAGATGCCAGCCACACAGCAGTGAACACCGGCTGCATTCTCTCCTCTGGAGGCTCTCCAGTTACCGCGAAAACACCCTCCCTGTCAGGCAGCCGCATCCCGACTCAGAGCTCACCTGTGCGCCGCCCCGGGCACAGATTAGAAGCACATTCCTCAAACTGCCGGTGACAGCTCAGAGGCGAGGGCTCACGGATGGGTTCTGATCGTCTTTACCAGAGGGCATCTGAAGACTTCAGAGCTAAGAACACACTGTGTATCCCGAGTCCAGAGTAACCCAGTGGCTATTAAACAGTCAATACATTTACAGTCATAGCTCATCCAATTACTTCTTCACAAATGAAAGGATGGCTTTCGGAATGGTGACAGGATGAAGCACATTAGCTACCACAACACGCCGTCACTTCACATAAAAACGAAACCGAAACACCCCCTCTCCTCCCCACAGTCCACACAGCAACGGGATGGATGCTCTGGCAGCAGCTCCAAAATGGTCGTTTCAGTGGCTGTCAATTATGCAGAAGTTTTTACGTGGCAGATGCTTAGATTATTTTTCTAAATATAATACATCCACTCTCCTCTCCAGGGTGCTGCATAAATTCTCAATTTTCAGTCAAAATTCACTGCATTTACTTTCTGACCAAATACCGGCTCCAGAGAAACCACAGGTGAAAACTTTCACAACAAAGAGAGCCAATCACGCTCCGTATTTGCTAAGTTACACACTTTAATTTGTGATTAACTTTTCTGCAGAACTATTTCTGTAAATTCAGAAATGTGGTGGGAGTTCTGTAAGAGGGAGGCAGGGTCCCCCTAATCTACAACCCAGAACGTGCGAGGACATCTAGAGACTGTTAGGAACACGCAAGTGGTACTCCAAGTCCAGGCAGAGTAGGACAAACCACCGCGGGGGCGGGTCAAAAACACATCCTATCCGCCAGGCAGAGGTCAGAGCGGAAGGGGCACCGAGAAATGCATCTTTATTTCCCAAAAAGAAGCAGCTAGAAATGGGACCCTGTCCGCACTCCTGAATTCTCCCCTCAGTTCCGCTGCAGGCGCTTTGGGGGCCTGTTTTCCCTCGGGGGCCAGCTGGAGGCAGAGCTGGTTTAACAGGGAAGTTCCTCATTTAAATGTCATTACAGAACACCAGTTCACAAAGCGAGTTGTTGACGGCAAAGCGCTGACCACGACTTTACAAGTGTCCACCCTGGCTAACAGCCCACGCGCATGAAGTATGTGACCAACTCCAAAGGGATGAACCACGATCCGCACCTCGGTGCTGGTGACACCGGTAGAAGCCGGCAGAGGCCAGCTGCCCATCAGGGGGCACAGGGAAGGGACCATGGACAGTGACTCTGTCACTGGGAAGCAGCGTTTGAGGGAATTTTCTAAAAATGGGAGCCACTTGTCGCCATTTCCATACACAAGTCTACAATGTCAAAGCTTAATTGTAACATAAATAAAATCCATCTCATTGACTGCAAAAAGCCTAGGAAATGTCTCACAGCTCCCTGGTTGGATGGAGACTCTGACTGAACACGCTCTGAAAACCAAGGCCACCCCCTGCTTGCTCTGAGGTCCGGACCTCCGCCCACAGCGGCTGCACAGCAACCTGGCGAAGCGGCCAGCAGCGCGCAAACAGCCCCCTCTCCGGCCGGCGGCCTTTCGGGGCGCCCGGAAGCGCCCACACACAGCCATCCGTCAGCCCGACGGCCCGGGGCGCTCCCCCCGCAGCAGTGACCCCGTCTGACAGCCTGACACCCTGGGTGCGAGTGCGGCCGGGCCGGCCAGGGAACGGCCGTGCTTACACACGCGTGTTTCTGCCCCTTCCCTGCCGCCTCCCGGGAGAAGCAGACACTTCAGTGGCAGAGAGCTGGGCCCCGGCCTCAGTCCTGACCACGGGCAGCGCCACTGGACACGGCCCACCCTCTCAGCTCCGTGTCCTGCTTCCCCAGCTTCTAGTAATGACATCAGAGTGCAACCCCAACCCAGGAAGAGAAATCAAACTTCTCACTTGGAAAGCAGCACGGACAATGGAAATGACTCACTCATTCGTCAGCCATTGACGGAGTCCGTGTAGCTGCCGCCCCTTTCCCCTAGAATCCCTCTCACCGTCTTCAAATAACAGAAACTCTCCCTTTCAAGAAGACCCCCCACCTGCCGGCGGGGCTCAGGCACGCAGCTCCGAAAGCTCCCCGCAGTGAACACGGGACCCTGGCCCGGACAAAGGCCGCCCCCATAGGACAGGAGCCCGGAAGGCCACTCGCTCACCTCCCCCAGCCCTGCGGGCTGACCTTCTCCTGCGGAGTACCTCTTCGATCCCCAACTTCTCATCTCCTCACCTCCTAAAGGGCTCCAACGTGCACAAAAACATGTGCACACAAAACATCCCAAGTTGCATTCCACACGCAACTCCAGGTCAGAGCTGCGTGCAGACACCCCGAGAAGCACCCCAGACTCCGGGGCAGAGTCAACGGCGGTCCGCACTCGCGCCCTGCAGCCCTGGCCCTCCCGCAGCGCCTGAGCTCCGCCGGCCCAGGCTCCGGGCAGGCCGGCACGGACCTCTGGGAGCAGACAAGCCTGAGGCCACTGGAGGCCAAGGACACCACCGTCACCCAACTCCTTCCACAGACACGACAGCGGGTGCTTCTCCCTCAGGGCCTGGCGCTGGCTATCGGAGACCCTGGGGCCAAGTCTCCGCCCCTCGGTCTGCGCGGTAGCATGGAAGCGGCCAGAGACAACAAAGACACGCTCATGAGTACAGCTGTGTGCTGACAGAGATTGATAAAAGCAGGCCTGCCACGCCACGCAGGGGAGGAGCACGCCACGCAGGGGAGGAGCACGCCACGCAGGGGAGGAGCACGCCACGCAGAGGAGGAGCACAGAAGGGAGGGCAGCTGTCAAGATTCAGGAGAGAACAAACTCGGGCAATTCACAGAAAAGCAGCGAGCGCAGCGGGAAGTAAGGAGCAGGGCGATAAAGCTCAGCCAGGAGCCAGGACATGGCATTGCTTCCACCGGGCCCCGTGGTGCCGGGGAAGGCCCACGGGGCCTCCTTAAGCCAGCGAGCGGCGAGTCTGCAGCACCTCCGCAGCGCCGTGCGGCTGGGCGCGGAAAGGTCTGCCTCCGGGAGGTGCTGCCGAGGGGAGGGTGTGAGCAGGAGACCCGGGAGCACGGCTGGCAGACGGGGCTGCTGCGTGCAGCGGGGACAGGAAGAGAAGCGAGACCAGCGCTCAGGTTCGGGCGAGCGGGTCGGGCCTCAGCACGAGGTGCAAGGTGAGGTGGTCACGGAACCAGTGAAGACGGGGAGCAGTGGCAGGCTCCGAGGGAGGAACTGAGGTCTCCCCGAGTGTGAGACACCGGCTACAAGCACGCAGGGGAAGGTGCACACAGGTCTGGAGCTCTGGCCAGAGATCAAGGCCAGCCACATACGTTTGGAAATCATCAACTTAGAAAGGAAACTTAAGCTGTGATACTGGGGAAGGTCACCGGGGATGAGCAATGACAGAGAAGGGGCTGAAGACGGGCCACGGGCCATGCCCTCCTCGGGCCGAAACAGAACAGGCGCTCGCCACGCAGGCGGCCACGGTGCCTGAGAGAAAGCAGCGCCGAAGGAAGAGCAGACACAGCGCCCAGCACTCCGGGTCTGGCAGCCCCGCACCCACTGCGCCCACACGTCCGGTGACTCCAGGGCGGTCCGTGTAGAGGCGGTGAGTTCTCTCTGCACATGTGTGTCTGAGCTGGGCTGCGGCACTTCGGACTCAGAAGCCTCAAGACGAGGCTCATGCCTGTCACATGCCCGGTGTCATCCTGTTGAGGTTGCAAGAACCAACAACGCTCCATCTTGCCATAAGGTGCTCACAGCCTCACAGACAGAGGCACACGCTATGAGATGTGAGGGCGCAGGAGAACAGAAGAGGGGAGCAGAGTCAAACCACAACGGGGAGATAATTACATTCATCTCCCCAATCGCTTTATAGCGAAGGAAATAGTGAAATTTATATCCGAAAGGCAAGAAACATCCCTAGAGCAAAGGAGATAGCAATCTGGGAGTGAAACTTTGTCATGCAAAATAAATCAACTAGATAACCCAAATATGACCCAAAAGCAATCCTCCGCTCACGGTTATAAATTCATGTTTGTAGTGACACCGTGGGTTCAACAGAAAGAGAAGGTTTGTTCTGAAAGCGGCCGAAACCGAAAGAGCTCATCACTCACCTTTCAACTCGGGCCTCCTCCCGAAACTCTCCTTACAGCGCCCGACACTCAGCAAGTGTGAGCCCTACACGAACCTGCTTGAGTCTCGGGGCTCTCATCTGTCCTTGGTGGCAAAAGACACTCCCCGGATGGCAGTGACAGGGCAAGACCCCGACACACTGCGCCCCCAGCACAGGGCCGCACAGGGCCGCCCAGGCTCTCCGCTCCGCCATGCCACGCCGACCCCACCCACTAGCCCCGCACATTGGGTGGGCTGTCAGGCCCAGATAGATTCAAATGCCAAACTTCCAGCCTTGGACTGATTCACCCCGGGCTGTAAGAGCATGAACACATCCTTCCCACCAACAAACAGGAGAAACCGGCACTGCTAGGAGGACACCATCCCAATAATTCAGCCGAGCAGCGCCAAAGCCTTCTTCGCCGACGCTCTCCTGTGTGACCCAACACAAGAGCCGAAGTTACGGAAAGCTTACATCTGTCCCTTTCCAGGAAGATACTAAGCCTATGAGTTCTAACGCCATGTCCTTTCAGCTCACTATAAAATACTGCTCTCAATATTTTAACATTAGGTATAATTTCAATACAACAATAACATTCATACTAAAAGAGGCCAAAACTGGGCAAGTTCATGCCTGTGGAATGCTCTCGCACGCTGCGAGGTGGGAGGACAAAAAGTAGTTTTTTCTCTTAATATTCAGGGCTGGGCTCAGTTAGCAGTGAAAGGAACGGTTTTGTTGGCCATCTCTGGATATTTGTGGCCCGTTTTTGTTTGCCAAATAGAGCGTTCTGCTCACGTCAGTCAAGCCGACTGCAGAGACAGTTAACTACTGGCCCTCCTGCTTCCTGTCTAAACCCCGCTAGTGACCTTTCAGAACTTTAATGTGAACTGTCCCGAAGTAGATCTTATTCTGCCATTTACGATCTTTTGCCCTTTATTCCACGCTGCTAACAAATTACAGATGGTTAAAATACAGATCCGCCCTGGCCGGTGGGGCTCAATTGGTTGAGTGTCGTCCCATGCACCGAGAGGTCGCTGGTTTGATTCCGGCCATGCCGGGGTTGCAGGCTCCATCTTCCATGGGAGCACGTAGGAGGGCAGCCGATCCATATTTCTCTCTCTCTCCCTCTCCCTTCCTCTCTAAAATCAATAAAAACATATTGAAAATATTTACATAAAATATAGATCCAAGATACTTAACAGATGAAACAGAATTAGACTATAGAAAATGTCCCTTAATAACCTGACTAATGATTCACCTGTCATGTAAAAACACTTGCATTACTGAGGGAGGTTTTTGAAGTCAAGCACAATAACAATTATTTTTGTACCAACTTCTGTTTGTGTGCAAGTGATAATTCAAATAAAATAAATGCCCATACATATAAGTTATTTTAAAATTATGTATACCTTCAATAGAACAGTAACGTTCATACTAAAAGAGGCCAAAACTGGGAAAGTTCATGCCTGTGAAATGCAAGTGGGATTACTGGCAGCTCGAGGCTCCCGACCCAAGACAAACTGATCCACTATGTGGAAAACAGATTTTAGAGAAAACAGGAAGACACTGATAAAGAAAAACAAGATGTCTGATGAGGTTATAATGATGAAAGAGTCAAGTCCTCAGAAGACATAGCAGTTACAGACTTATATGGACCGACCAACAGACTGAATAAGCGAAGCAAACCCCGACAGAACTGAAGGGAGAAACAGCAACCCGCTGTCAATAATGAGTAACTAGCCGGCGGACGTCAGGGCACAGCAGACGTGACCGCCACTGTAAACCACCAGACCTGACAGAGAGCACACCACTCTCCATCAGAAACAGGCCGCACGCTCTTCCCAAAACACGGAGCATCCTCCATGACAGACCCGGTGCTGGGCCATGTATTAAACCAGAATGAAGAGACACCAAGTGTGCTCACCAACCACAAGCATGACCCGACAGTGAGTCTCTCACCTACACGATGCCCACAGGGCCCTGACTGGCCTCTAACCTTTACGGGGCGCCTACTGCAGCCACAACCGCCTGACCCACACGCTCCGCAGTGGCTGCGCGTGTGCACGCGGCGCTGTTTCACACACTGAGTGCCCTCGCCCTCCTCACCCCTTAGAAACGTCTCACCCTTCGAGGACCCGCTCAAACCTCACTTCCCCTCTCACAAGGCCTCCAGGGGCTGCTGAGAAACTTCTCTTCTGTTGTCAACATGTGTCGTTTTAACTTACTGTCCAATCATTATCATTCAAATTTCTACTTAAAATCTCTATTAGGAGCGTGATCTGTCAGAATGTTCTTAAGCAATCTCATTCCTAAGATGATACTCACGGCCATTCTGATTCGGGCTGCTTTTGGTGAGTTCCTATGACATCGATTGCAATATTGAGGTTTTCTTCCAGTTCCTTCATTCTTTCAGAGTTAAGGCATGTGAACAGAATCATTGAACAGTAGGCAACGATTTTTTTGTCTGGGTGATTTAAGCAAGACCTTCCAAATAAAGAAATGAAAGTGTTAGCCCAATTTAACAACATGATAAAATATGATTGTAGCAAATAAATAATAATAATCCCAATAACAAATTCAGTACATACTGAATTTTTAAGAATTCAATAAAGAATTACAACACTTTGAAACAAGTACATTATTTATTGCAAAAAAGGCAAATATAAAATTAGTCACAACGTAAGTACCCATGAATAGTCATAAAGGACACACTGTTTAAGGGGAAGGTGGTCCACGGGCAAGAAATAAAATGTGGAGTCCAGAGCCTCACTGTAAGTCCTGGCTCACCCGCCCGTGATCTTAGGAAGGCCTCAATTTCGCTCTCGTCAATTACGTCATGGGTCATGCATGTGGCAGAATTTTATTTTTTCATTTAAACTTCCTAATACTCTTCTGGAGAAGTTATTAGCGTTATACTTCTGTAACGTGAGTCCCACAATTCTTTCCTTCCACCTAAGCTCAATTATTATTAATCATACAGATAACAGGTATATATGCCTTCAACTCTACTTATCTTTGACTGACAGTTATACTCAGGGCACGAGAAGGAACTGAGGATTATCTGATGCAAACACCATAACTTGACAAGTGGTCCAGAAAAATGTACGCAGCCAGGGAAGAATTTAGGCAGCGAGGGGGTTATGTTTATCAGCACTGAGCTCCAGTCCCCTCGTCTGCCCAAACATGGACAGCAACGTGCCCCCGGGCTGGGCACAGAACAGGGAGCAGGTGCAGAAATGCCCCGCTCGGGTACGGACAGCAGCTGTCCCGCTTCCATGCTGCCACGCCGAAGTCACCGCACTCAGCGGCAACACAGCCAGGATGAGGAACCAGGCCTCGACCCCCAGCAGTGCTTTCCTTCCCTCCCCGCCCCAGCACGTGCTCCCCTTTGTACGCCATGTTCCCATGTTATGAACTAACAGAGCTGCTCACACAAAGCAGAAGATCACCAAGAGAAGGACCCCGAACCTCGCTGGGGAGCGGGTCGGAATCCACGCTGAGGTTCTCCACACCGGCCAGCCCTGTGCGCGCACACAGGAAGTGCTCAGGACACACATGAATGATTAACCACTGCCCACAACTCAGTGTTTTATGGCTTTTCCTTATAAATTACAGGGTCCGCTAGGGACAATATTTCTCATTTTAACCCAAACTTTTAATTTCTTAAAGTGAAACTGACATACAACAAAAGACACAAATCAAAAATCAATACATTTTAGACATGAATCAATACACCTATTCAACTACCCGATGAGGAGGCAGAACATCGCCGAACCCCAGCAGACTGGCTCGGGCCCTCTCTCAGCTGGTACTGAACCCAAACCACTACCCTCATTTCTATGAGCAAAGGTTCGTTTTTCCTGTTTTTGAGCTTCATGTAAATGGAATGATATAACCACAATTTTCTCAGAAATTAGAAAAACTCAGCAATATACTCACAGGAAGAGTTCCGGGAAAGCGTGCACCCACACGATAGCCTGGGAATCTTCATTCCGTGAGGCAATATTGCCTAAGAACTGCAGGCCACAGCGAAAAGCTGAGAATTTATGAGTAAAAAAGATGTATGATTTTTAAAAATTTTAACATAATGAATAAATTCATCTGAATAAGAAATATTCCCAACGTTTTTAAAAACAGGAAGTTTCTGTTAGCTTCCTTTAACTATAAAGATCTCTGGCCACAGGAAACTGCATATAACATTAACATTAAATGCCTCAGCAAAACAATTGCTCTACAAAGTTAACTAACTTCTTGAAAAGATTATAAATGTAAACACATACACCTGTAATTAAATTAACTATGGGATATGTGCTCCAATTTTTAAAAAGTTACTCTTAGACTAGAGTTTTTATAAAGCATGGTAAAAAAAAAAAAAAGATATACTAGACAAATACCATCCTAAAGAACATCATAGACCATATGAAATCAGACATAATAAACCTTAAGGCTAATGCTTAAGGCAAAAGGCATTACTGAAGATTTTTGTAAAGTCATTTCAGAATGAGTTAAATTCACCAGGAAGATATAACAATTTTAAATTGGAATGACCTAATAACATGGCCTCAAATATATAACTAAAAGAAAAATTGACAAAGTATAAAAAGAAAAATCCACAATTAAATTGGGCAATTATAATACAAACAAAAACATCAGTATGTTTAAAAGAACTGAATATGACTTATTGACAACCTTGCTGATGAGTTTAGAATATTTTATCAAATAAAAGTGCAAAATGCTGCACAAAGTCTAGAATGCTGCCGAGAGTGCTGGTGAGGGCGGGCGAGCAGGGACTCCTCAGTGCTGGGGAGAATGCACACGGCGCGGCCGCTTGGGGAGACAGTTTGGTTTCTTACAAAACTACACGTGCTCTCAGCATGCGATCCAGCAAGCATGCTCCTCGGCATTTACCTAAGGAACTGAAAGCTTCTGTCCACACAAACCTGCACACCCATGTGTAACTGCCCAAACTGGGAAGCAGCCAAGGGTCCTGCAGTGGGTGACCTGACGAACGATGTTCCATCCAGACAGGGGAACAGTATGCAGAGCTAAAAGGAATGAGCTACCAGGCCGTGAAAAGACAGAGGAAACTTCACTGCACGTGACTCTGTGACGAAGCCCATCGGAGGAGGCTGCATCGTGTATGTTTCCAACTGCACCAAGTTCCAGAAAAGGCAAAACGATGGAGACGGTGAAATGATCAGCAGTTGCCAGGGGCTAGGGGAGGGAGGGAGGAGTAGGTGGAACATAGAGGATTTCAGGGCAGTGACACTGTACTTTATCACACTACTAGAGGCCCGGTGCACAAAATTCGTGCACGGGGGGCGGGGGAAGAGATCCCCTCAGCCCAACCTGCACACTCTCCAATCTGGGACCCCTTGGGGGATGTCCGACTGCCGGTTTAGGGCCGATCCCGGGGATCAGGCCTAAACCGGCAGTCAGACATCCCTCTCACAATCCTGGACCACTGGCTCCTAATCGCTCACCTGCCTGCCTGCCTGGTCGCCCCTAACTGCCCCCCCTTACTGGCCTGATCGCCCCTCACTGCCTCTGCATACCAGCCTGATCACCACTAACTGCCCCCCCCCTTACCAACTTGGTTGCCCCTAACTGCCCCCCGCTGCCAGCCAGGTCGCCTGCAAATGCCCCCTCCCCGCCGACCTAGTCACCCCTTACTGCCCCCCCCCCCCCCCCCCCGCTGCTGCCGGCCTGGTTGCCCCGAACTACTCCCGCCTGCCAGCCTGGTCACCCCCAACTGCCCCCCCCCACTAACCTAGTCACCCCTCACTGCCCTCCCTGCCAGCCTGGTCACCCCCAACTGCACCCCCCACAGCCGGCCTGGTCGCCCCTAACTACCCGCCCCCCGGCAGCCTGGTCGCATCTTACTGCCCGCCCCCCCACCCACCCGCTTGCCTGGCTATCCCCAACTGCACCTCCCGCCCCCATTGGCCTGGTTACCCCAAACTATCCCCCCTGCTGGCCTGGTCACCTCCAACTGCGCCTCCTGCCGGCCCGGTCACCCCTCATGGCCCACCCGCCCACCTGGTCACCCCAGGCAGCCTGCTGTTCAGTTGTTTGGTCGTCCCTCACTAACCCCCCTGCCAGCCTGGTTGTGAACAGCCATCTTGTGAGGGTGTGATGGTCAATTTGCATATTACTTCTTTATTATATAGGACAGCGGTAGGTACATGTCATGACACATTTGTCCCCACCCACAGAATGTACCTCACCCAGAGTGAACCAAAAGTAAACCACGGACTCCAGACTCCGGGGGACATGCTATGTCGGTGGAGGCTCATCAATTGTAACAAATGAACGACGCTGGTGCCAGAGGTTGGTGGGAAAGGCTGTGCAAGTGTGGGGGCAAGAAACACATGAGAAATCTCTGTACCTTCTCGATTCTGCTGTGAACCTAAAACTGCTCTGAAAAATAAACTTTATTTAAAAAAAGAAAGAATAACAGTAAATAAAACTATTTAGTGACACACAACTTTTAGTGTGAACCTGCACAAGTTACCTAACTTTAGTCAGATGCCATGTCCTCATCAGCGAGTGGTGCTCACAGGATGTACTTTGCAGAGCTGCCGTAAGGATGAGCTGGGAGCTCACCAAGTGCTGAGCGTGTAGTAGGGAGCACACTGAATGCTCACCTGGCCACCCTCTCTACCAGCACATAATATGCACGTGATAAACGGCTTAAAAAGTCAGATTTACAAAATTCAATTAAAACGTGTCTGGGTCTATAGTCAGACTCTCAATGGAACCCTTGAGTACTTAATGTGTAAATCCTTATAAGAATCTTACTATTGAGACAGATATGTTTATACTCATTAGAGAGCACGAGAAACCAAGACCCCCACAAGTTATCAGTAACTTGACCAAGTCACACAATTAAGTATAAAGAATCACAATTCTGGATGAACCCCTGTGATTGGAGCAACCCAATATGGTCTGAGTGTTACCTCAAGCTTATCAGAAGCTCCTAACTACTTGGTAGTTACATATGAATTTAATTAGTAAAAAGGGAGTTTAAAAGTCTGCAGCATATGTAGTCTTCCCAAGGATATTTGCCTGCTGTCAGACAGTATTTCACCATATAACAGAGGAAATGACAACCTCAACAAATGTAAAGAACTAATATATGACTAATGCTCACTGTATACTAAAAATAAAGCCCCCAAATGATTAAAACACCCCATAGTTTAAAACTAAGAGATATGGTTCTAAATAACCCATAGGGACAAAAGAGAAATCACAATGCAAATAAAATATTTCAAAATGAATGTTAACAAAAATACTACACACTAAAACTTTTGAGATGCAACTAAAATGGAACAGAGGGAAATTTGTAGCTTTAAAATGCACATACTGGGAAAGATAAGCAATGAAAATAAATGAGCTAAATAAGCATTCTTTTCCAGAAACTAGAAAATAGCAAAATAACACCCCAAAATGAAGAAAATTAAAGATGCAGAGCAAGAAATTACTAAAATTGAAAACAATAAAAAAGAAGAGAATATCAACAAACCCAAAACTGACTTCATCAAGAAGCTCAATGCTGATCAACCTTTGGGAAGATTGGTCAAGAGAGAGAAAGGACACAGATAACAAAGAAAACTTCTCAGAGATGAAAAGGAGGATACTGCTATAGATCTTGCAACATAAAAAAAAAGAAAACCATAAGATATTACAAATAATATCTGAATATCACCTTAAATAATATTATGCCAAAGTATTTGAAAATGTAAGTAAAATAACCAAAACCCGAGAGTAAAACTAACAAAAACTGACTCTGTAAAAAATTCCGTAAAATATTCAGGAAAAACCTGAAGAGTCCTCTAACCATTAAGGAAATTGAATCAGTAGTCAAATATTTTCCCAAAAAGAAAACCCCAGACCAGATTGTGGCCAGTTCACATTCAAGGAGAGAGTAATTGCAGTTCACACAGCTCTTCAGAGAACTCTTACAGAAAGAGGGCGGAGACTCCCCCGCCAGCGTTCTGCGGCCAGCGTAACCGACCCATCAGCACAAGGACGGCGTCAAGAAGGGAACGAACACCCCTGGCCCGCAACAAGCCGCTAACCGAAGGGCTCCAGGAACACGTCACATGACGGAGTTAAATGTGCACCTGCCTGGAAAGCTGCTTTAACGTTAGAAATCCACATTTATAACTGACCATGTTAACTCTAAAGGTCAAAGTCATCTGATCATCTCAAACACTGCAGGAAACAGACGTGATGAAATTTAACACCTCTCGTAATTAAAACAAACCAAACAGACTCCTAGTCACCGAAGAGCAGAAGGGGCCTCTTTAGCCTAAACACAAGCATCAACAGGAGCCACGCCCACGGCACAGCGAACCGCCGGCTGCAGACCGAGGGGCTCCTGGCGGGGGAGCGAGCCCACAGCCGCTGTCCCGGTCCCGGTCCCCTCAGCGGGCCGGAATCTGTCAGCGAGACGGCGGCGGGAGGCCCACGGAGCCGTCACTCCGCCCGGATGGAAGTCCTGTCTAATCGACACAGAAAACGTTACAGCAGGACTGAGGAGGCATGATGCGTGTTCACAGATTACAGGACTAGAGATGACATGCAATTCCAGGCTGCATCACAACAGGGTGTGTGTGTGTGTGTGTGTGTGTGTGTGTGTGTGTAACTCCACACACCGGAAGATGTGTGTGTCCGTGTGTGTGTGTGTGTGTGTATGTATGTATGTGTGTGTGTGTAACCACACACCGGAAGATGTGTGTCCGTGTGTGTGTGTGTAATCTGACGATACGATTTCAGGGTCTGTGTGATGACACAAAGGGCCAAGCGCAGCTGAGGTGCCGTTCATACCACGAGAGAGTTTGTTTTCACGGAACAGGAGGCCGTGGGTGAGAGCGTGGCCCCGGGGCAGGAGGAGAGACAGCGATAGGACAGAATGGACCAGGAAGACGCACCTACGCTGACGTGTGACTAACCAGGGATGTGACAGCAGGGAACGGAGTAAGAGACAGTCTTTTCAAAGTGACACTGGGACAACTGGGCATCAAACCAAAGAATGGAAAGAGGTGTTCACACAACACAGAACATTCCATTCCATGTACTAACCTACATGCAAAAAAGTCCAAATAGAAAGGTTTTAAAAACAATAACTCTGTTAAGAAAGATTTTAAAACCAAACATAAAATAATATCCATAAAGGAAAATATTAAGACTATATTATATTAATAGACTACATCAAACTAAAGAACATTTTTTCCTTAAGACACCACAAAACACAACAAAGAAAACTAAGCCTAAAACAGGAAGAGAAATGACCACAGAGCTGAGGCAGCTTCATGCACAGAGCGCAGTAGAAGAGCTCTCAGAAGTCAGCCAAAAAGACAAGAACTCCAGTAGAAACATAGGCCCCAAAGCCAAGAACTCAAAAACACTTAGAAAAGTAGGACAGCCGACACACAACACACGTGACCAGTGCTCACCCGGGGAAAGCATGAGTCCCACCACGTCCCCACCGGAGGGGAAGGAGTCAGGAAACCCCGCGGGGCCGTGAGCATGTGATGCCACAGGAGCGCAAGGCGCTGCACGGGCTCTGCACCCCAGCTTCCAGGAGCCTGCTCCCCAGACTGCGTGCGCCGGATTTCTGAGTGGAAACCAGGTACCAGGGCCTCCCGGCTCCGAATAATCCCTCCAGTGCCTGCTCTGCAAGAGAAAAGCGGGCCCTTCAGCGTCTCCACTGGCCGGGCCCGGCCAGCGGCCGCCTGAGTGCGTCCCGGCGATAAGCTCCTGCGCGGCTGACAGCCGGCCCTGTCAACACCACGACCGTCCCAGGAGCGCTTTAAAGCACGGCCGAGTGGGGTCCCTCCCTGCACCCGACAACTTACAGAAAGGGAGGTAGTAAGATTCTCCCCCTTCACACAAGAGGAGACCGAAGTTCAAGGGGTCACGGACTCGCTCAGGACGTGAAGTTGTTAGTGGTGGCAATACAGTTGGCAAAACAGCGGTGCGCTTCGTGGGGACAGGAGCTGAGGCTGATCGGGGAAGGCCAAGGCCACCAGAGGATCGGAGTCGAAAGATTCTGCTCCATTAAAGGAACTCCCCCGGGCATCAACCAGGAGACAGCGTCCAGGGCGGTGAACTTCAAAGCCCTTAAGCTTTCTAGATCTCTGCTTTGCTAGAAGAGAGAAGCTGGCCTGCCAAGCCAGCCCCAGAGCCGCCGTCCTCTGACCTTGGACTTTCCCAGGTCGGAGCCTGGGCCTTCCCTTCAACCCCTGTTGCCTAAACCCTGGCTGAGCACCTGGCTGCTGGCTCCAACCCTCCACGGCAGAGCCGCTGACATGATGAAAGGCGAGGTGAGTAACATGCCACACTATTCACACTCAGACTCACCCAACAACTGGGGTTCAAAGAGAATTGCAAAACCGTGGCCAAAAATCAAAACACTGACATGTAAAAAGTGTACCATGAAAACGATGAGCCAAAACCTCGAAGCTGCATTAACTTCCTATTACTACCTCAAACAGGGTGCAGGGTACAGAGCTGCACACACACCCCTGCCCATCCCTACAGGTCCTGGAAATGACTGGAAAACAAGTGTTTGTTTAATGTAGTCTGCATAATGATGACTATTTTTCTTTCGACTTTTGGGAATTGTTTGAAATTACTGTACAATAAAATTATAAAATGCTTATAATAAAAAACCTCTTCATTTTTAACCTTAAGATAAGTCATAACTTAAATGACATATTCCTACTGAGTATTTCAGAATATTAACACTCCAACTTTGTGGAAGTGAGCACATTAAATAGGGCAACAACGCAAGCTGGTCCGAAAGCCAGCTGACCCAACAAGTCGCCAGGAACTGGAACTGAGCATGTGAATCAGGACTCAGTTCCGGGAAGGCAAGGTTTAAAGATGGCCCGAAACAGAGCAGAAAACTCCAGACACGGACAAATGACAGTTTACTTTTACCAAACAGCTTATCAAGTGATCTTTATGTAAATACTGCAAATGTTACCAAGTCCCTCAAAAATCCCAACATTATTTTTACAGATTAGAAAAGAATAAAAGCCAAAAATAACACCAATAACTCAATTAAAATAACTCATGCTTGTGTTTACACAAAATTTGATGAGCATAATATATTCGTCACACCACTGTAATTATTCTCTGAAAATAATACTCTAAATATTATTTTGACAATGTAATTATAGTTCTTACCTCAAAAGTGGTTACAAAACTGGCACAGATACCCTGCTAAAATTCTACCAAGCATACGGTTCTCACAGAGAAATAGTCAAAAAACAGTGTAAGAACTTTATTAGGAGCCAGAACGCCTTTTAAAAGATTTGCATCAGGTTTGAACTAACACACTATAAATACTGTTAAAGCTTCATTGTTGAATGCAAACTTCATTCTTGAATGAAATTACCTGAAATAAAGTTCAGTGATACTGGTAGCTGCCTTTCTCAGGAAGGTGCGAGAACACTTAGCCTGCTTTCCTCCTTGCCTCTAGTAGCCTTGCAACTCGGCCTACAAGCGTAAGTTGTCTACTTGAAATGGATACAACTTCAACATTAAAGACCTAAAACAACACATGTTCATACTCACAGACTGGAAGACACTGTCATTAACATGGCAGTTCTCCCCAGAAGGACTATAAACTCCACACCATTTCTAGTATCCATAATATATAATAACTCCTATAATTTGACAAGAAAAAGGCAAACAACCCAATAAAAACTGGGCCAAGGACTCGAATAGACATTTCCCCAAAGAAGATTGACAACCAACAAGCACATAAGATATTCCACATCATTAATCTTAGAGAAATGCACATCACAACTACAATGAGAGACCGTTTCATACCCACCAGCATGATTATAACCTAAAGAAAAGAAAAGAAATGTTGGCCAGGATGTGGAGAAACTGGAACCTTGAACATCGTTGGAGAAAATGTAAAATGGCTCAGCTGCTGTAGAAAAGTCTGGCAGTTCCTTAAAAATCCTATATAATAAAAGCCTAATATGCAAATTGACCGAACAGCAGAATGACCAGCTGCTATCATGCGCACTGACCACCAGGGGGCAGGCACTCAACACAGGAGCTACCCCCAGCCCGCAGGCCCCGAGCGGCGGCAGGGGGTGGGGAGGGCGAGCGGGCGGCTCCAGGCCAGCCAAGGTGGGTGCCAGTGGGGCCCCCCCGATTGCCCCACTGGTTGCCCCTGATCGCTGGCCAGGCCTAGCGATCCTACCCATTGCATGAATATCGTGCACCGAGCCTCTAGTTAAACATAAAATCAACCCAGCAATTCCACTCCTAAGTATATACCCAAAGGAATTGGAGGCAGGTACTCAGCCAAGTACATGTACATGCATGTATTTATAGGTGGCACAATAGTGAAATGGTGGAAACAACCCAAACAGTCCTCAATGAATGAATGGCTAAAGAAAATGTGATCTGAGCATTCAATGGAATTATTCAGGCATAAAAAGATCAAGTTCTGATACATGCTATAATATGAATGAACCTCAAAAAACATTATGCTAAGAAAAAAAGCCAGACACAAAAGATCCCATAACTGTATGATTCCATTTATGGGAAATATCCCGAACAGGTAAATCCACAGACAAAATGCAGAACGGTGGTTGCCAGGGCTCAGGGAGAGGGAAATGGAATACAGCTGCTCAGAGGCCCAGGGTTGCCTTTGGGGTCATAAAAATATTTGCGAGGTAGTTAGTACGTGCACAGCCCTGCGAATGCACTAGATGCCACTCGGTTCAGAGTGGTTATTTTTCCCTTACGTTATGTCAGTAAAAAGGACTTAAGCTGATACGACTGCAGCTTCCTGACTTGTGGCCAGCTCTCAGGCAGCTCTCAGAAAACAGGCCTGTGAAGACCCCGTCTCTCTAGCCTGCGGGCACCAGCGAGCAGCCAAGCCCAAACCTAACGACCAGTGTCCTCATCCGTCCCGAACCAGTTCATAAAGGTTCAGAAATCGCCTCCTTTACATTTGTTGGTAGATCATCCGCTTGCTTCAGTGAAGAGAAAATGAATCCTGCGAGAAGAAATCATCTCTTCCCATTTATTGTAAACAATGATAAGCAAATCTTTGCAGCAGATGTGGGAGCAGAGGACAGGGATAGTGGGCTGGGGAGACGTGGGAGCTGTTCTGGAGATGGAACCGGAGAGCATATTACACTCGATGGAAACGAGGAAACGGAGCAGCTGAAGAGGCGGCGGGAGAGGGGATATTTCAGGGCAGAGTACCGGCGGGAGGGAGGCGCTGGGGCGGGCTGATGGCTGTTTAATCGCAGTGTCTGCTCGCGGGGCACTTCCTGCGGCGCCTTATTTTGGGGCACATCGTCCGGGAGAAAACGGCTGCCCACCACAGCGCGCGGGAGGCCAGGGACACACTGCATCTACCTCGCTTGCATCTTCCAGCCGTTACAGAGTCAGCAGCTCCCGAACGCTCCCTGAACCACATGCCAGACGTCAAAAGCAGCTGCCTTTCCACGCGAGACAGAGAACCGTCTCTCACGGCCCGGGTTTAAGCCCCCAAGAGCACCGGGGCTTCCGGTTTATGGAAAAATAGAGCAACAAACAGAACTTGGTAACATCTTAAAGGCAGTTCACAGCTAAACCCCACAGCCGACCCATTTCTTGAGAATATTGGAAAAATTAGTGTTTAAAAAAACCGAGAGCAACCACTTTGTAAATTCTTAAGTTACCTTAATTCAAAACCTAATTCGGTGGCCAAAGGAAGAATTCTAAACCAAATAGGAAAATGCAGGAATTTTAACAAATGAGCTTTAAATAAAAACACGAAGAAATCACAGACTAGAATGAAACTTAAACTAGCCAGGCAGCATTTCTAGCAGCGAATTTAGCCTCTTTCACTCCGTGCCTCAGCCTCCTTGCCTGGAGGACCTCAGTTCTCCACCCACCTGGCCACAGCGGCATGCACACTCACACAGAGGTAAGGATGCCTCACTTTATAGAAGTATAGGCTTTAAGAACTATATGTAGGTAAATAAATTTATAAATCAAATCATTTTAAGTATAGCTAGAGATTTCTCACTTAGAGAAGTATTTGTTGAATTATGTTATACTTTCTTTACTAAAAAGAATTTTAACTACAGCTTTTTTTTTTTAAAAATATATTTTATTGATTTTTTACAGAGAGGAAAGGAGAGGGATAGAGAGTTAGAAACATCAATGAGAGAGAAACATCGATCAGCTGCCTCCTGCACACTCCCTACTGGGGATGTGCCCGCAACCAAGGTACATGCCCTTGACCGGAATCGAACCTGGGACCTTTCAGTCCGCAGGCCGATGCTCTATCCACTGAGCCAAATCAGTCAGGGCTTAACTACAGCTTTTTAAAAGCCAGATATTTACATTGGGATTTTCTTATTAAGTGACTTGGGTTTAGCCATCAAGTATTTTAATTCTCTGAGTAAAAACGTCATATATTAAAATTCTATGTTTTTTAAGCATGAGGTTAAGATAATAACCCTCGCTCAAAGACAAGTGTTGATGCTAGTAGTTCAAGAACCAAAAACATTCAAAAACACCTACAAAAGCTTCCTGGCCTTCAGCGTAAGAGGCTTGGTTCTCCTCAGACCCCACATCAGCAGCCACCGGCGATCAGAGCTAACCTGCCATTCTGTCCCCCACTTTCTTTCTTTGTCTAACATGTTCAGCATCTGGCTCTCCTCCATGGAATGGGAGCGCCCTGAGGGCAGGGGTTTGGGGTCCCTGTCAGGCTCACACCCAACACAGACTGGGGCCTTAAACAACCAAAATGTCCGTCTCACAGTTCAGGCGGCTGGAAGGGAGAAGAAGGAGTGGGCAGGGTCGGTTCCTTCTGAGGCCTCGCTCCTCGGCTTCTAGACAGCTGTTCCCTCCCTGTGTCCTCACACGGACGTCCCTGTGTGTGTCTGTGTCCAGATGTCCTCTTCTTATAAGGACACGTCACACTGGATTAGGGCCACACACGTGACCTCACTTTGCCTCCATTAACCTTTTTAAAGGCTCTGTCTCCAAATACAGTCACATCTGAGATACTGGGGGGAGGACTCCACCATGGGAATTGGGAGGAACACAGCTCAGCCACAGAGGCAAGAAAGGAAGTTGCTGCAACTTTTTAAATGATAATTCTTTAGTACCACTAATAAAGTTTCTCTGCATTGTCACAGAACATTTGCTTTAATGAGTGATTAATACTCAGTGTTTAGTTTTTAAACCCTTTTCAAATATATAAATAATTCATGAGTCGTCTGGACGTACCTGTCAGCAGGGCCTCCTGTTCCACTCGGAGTTCCCGAAAAAGAAGAATCAAATCAACAGCAATGCCGATTGTATCCAAGTTCCTGTATCGTGATGTTAAAAGAGACAAAGTTAGACACGTTCCCAAGCCTACATGTCACGTGATCCAAAAGCAGCGCGGAGCATGCTGGGGACAGGGCCTGTGGCCAGCGGAAAGAACAATGGTCTCCAAAGAAAGAGTTAGAATGTACTGCTGTCTGTAACTGCTGAACCATCAGCCCGTTAGCTCCCCAAACCTGTGCATGTGACCTCACAGGGCAAGGGGACTTCCCAGCCAGGAGAGTATTAAGGACCCCGAGGTGGGAAGGTGAAGGTGTCCTGGAGGATCAGGTGGGGCCAATGGGATCACAGGTGCTTGTGAGAGGAAGAGAGAGGGTCACGGTCAGGGCCAGGGAGGGAGGCCACGAGGCAGAAATGCAGGCAGACTCTCAAAGCTGGCCAACGTTCTCCCCAGCGCGTCCAGAAAGAACCTGTCCCCTCAGTCCCCCCAGCAGACACAGTAGAGACGGCAGCCCCTCCTGTCTGATGGGAGTCCCTAGGACATCCATGTGAGGCCCACAGGATTGAGGATGTTACACCAGGAGAAGCCCTGCCAGCGTGAACAAAACGCTCAGAGGAAGGATGAACTGAAAGGCAGACTCCCAAACCCTACAGGTAGACAAGAGGCCGATAAACTGCTCAGTACCCACAGGTGCTGTCCTGGAGGAAAAAGGAAGGATGACCCTAAGGGCGGGACCACGGGCAGTCTCAAGCCACGGAGGCTTAACGCCCGGCCTTGACGCCTGAGTTTGCCCAACTGGATTTTGAAACCGCCTGGGGCCAGCGACGCCCCTTCCCTTCCATCGTCTCCACTTTAAAAGGCGATGTCTGACACTGCTACCCCATGCCTGTCCCACCACTGTATTTTGGAATCAGAAAACTCATTTTCTGGTTTCACGTGTCATGGGACACAGCCAGGCTCTTTCGCTCACCTATCATCCACGGCTGCCTTCACGCCACAAAGGGAGAGGGAGAGATTCTGACAGAGGTCACAACTACTTATCATCGGGCCCTTTACAGAAGTCTAGCGACCTCGGCAATCGGGTGACAGTCACATGCAGAGCTCACGCTTACAGTGCTCTGAGCACTCCTGGACGGTCATGACCGACGGTGTGCTGGCCGCAGGCCCGTTCCCCACATCCGAGAGAGAGAGCAGCGCGTTCACACCGCGCAGGGTGCAGGCAGAGATGGGAGAAGACCTCAGTCTTGTAGCATCACACCTTCTGACTGACCCTTTAATAACTTCAGGTAAAACCCAGGAAAATATATGTTGGCTGTGCTCTGAATCTGGACGGGCTCCGCACTGGCTTCAGTTAAGGTTAGCCTTGAAGGCCTTATAAATCTTTGTTGTATTTCTGACTAGAAAATGTTTTATTCTGAGCTGATACCCTAAATGGTTGGAATTTCCCTTTAAAATCAACAGTAAATAAATATAAATCTAGAAGGTAAAAGGCAGGAAAAGTAACAAAATCCTACCGTGGTGTCTTTATTTCATGTAAGCTGAAGAAACAGACACCACGACCACGGAGCACGGCCGGCCAGAGCCCGCCGGTCTTTATCCGCCACGGTATTATTTTGTAGTGTTCGGATGTTTATAGTTCACATATGTCACTTTTGTACTCAAGAAAGAAAACGAAGTGAATTGTTTTCAAAGAGAGCGACAGCGTTTACTTCCTGTGGGCCGCGCCCGGCAGGGGCAGGAACGCCGGCTGCGCGGTGTGCGCGGGGCCAGCGGGCCCGTTACTCAGTGATCTCACCGAACCCCCGAACCCCCGTGGGAAAGACAGGGGAGCCGGTGCCCCGAGAGGCGAAGGCCCCGCCCCGGGCCACGGGCTGTGACAGGGCGGCAGTCACACACAGGGTCAGGGGAGTCTCAGGCTCGTTATGGCGGCTGCTCTGAGCTGAGCTCCAGTCGGGAGTCAGAAGGGCCTTAGTGACGAGTGCCTCTCGGACAGGTTCCTTAACCTCCGAGTCACAGCTCTTCCTTTGTGGAAATGGAAAAACAGCAGCATACTACTGCTTTTGTACACGTATGGAGCCGTCGCACAGGCAATCTGACAACCACGCAGACCGTCAGCGGAGCCATGTTTGAGGTGGGACCGCCTATGGCCGCACTGTAGCATACTATTGCTTGAATTGGCTCTTAGGATTGATTACACGAGACAATGCAAGTCAAGCCCTGGGGTTACCAAACCCGGTGCTTAGGGCCGGCGCCCAGAATGCCCGTTCCCTTCCTGAGAGGCTGGCCGAGCGCTGAGACAGCCCTGCCCGCCCAGGCCAGTTTCTGCTCCAACTCCCTCTCCCTGCCCCCAGCGCCCCGGAGAGCCTCCTGCCCAGAGAGGGACAAAGAAACCTGCCCTGGCCCACGCTTCCAGCACATAACCAGTTAGGTTCTTAAATGCTGACTATTATTATCAAGATTATAATTGTTTCTATCCATTTGTCTGCAAAAGGATGGCAGGTTTGGTTTAGAATTAAAGTTAAACAACCCTAGCTTTCTCCCTCTCCTTTTATCTTAAAAATCCCATTAATCACAGCGAAGCCTCGGGTCTCAGAACTGTCTAGGCAGCGCAGGGCGGCCCCTCAGTGGGTTCTGGACCAGCCCGACTGCACCCATCACAGCAGTGACAGGGGGGCCCGAGGCTCGTCTACACTCAAGTCCAGGACAGGAAGGTGAGCTTGCTCTCTGAGGCTTCTGCCTTCATCTCACGTAAACATTTTTAATGAAAAGCAGATTCCATAAAATCACAGAGGAAAGGGGTTCAGTTCTGGGAGGAGAGAGCAGCGTGTCCAAGAGCGCGCACAGCACCGAGCAGTTTTCGCTCAGCCTTTAGCCTCGTTACAAATCAGGTGGAGCCCGGGCAGTGCGGCTCAGCGGTTGAGCGTCGACCTATGAACCTGGAGGTCACGGTTTGATTCCTGGTCAGGGCACAGGCCCGGGCTGTGGGCTCGATCCCCAGTGTGGGGCGTGCAGGAGGCAGCAGGTCCATGATTCTCTCTCATCACTGCTGTTTCTGTCTCTCTCTGTATCCCTTCCCCTCTGACATCAATAGAAATCTTTTAACCAAGTAAACAAGACAGGGGGAAGCGGAGTCGTCAGGAGTCATCGTAGGCCTGTACAAAGCCTGCTCCCCGTCCAAAGCAGCACCAGGGCCGCGCCCCAAGGAAGCACGGAGCCGACACCGAGGCCCGGGCCGCACGCGCACCCGGGCAGAGTCCGGGTCAGTGACGCACGGTTAAGTTCCCAGCTGTGCTGGTGGGAAACCAAGTGCCTCACACACACATGCCAGGGAGAAGCTGAAGACCCCGTGCCAACCACACTCCACGGCAGGCCACACCCTTCTCCATCAGAGTCCTCGCCCCCCGCCCCCCGACACTGTGATCCCCACAGTTGCTCACGGGCCGACAGGAGGGCAGAGCGCCCGCAGCAGGAGGCCCGCCGAGGGGGGCGCACCTGATGGAGTTCTGGTTCGCGGCGCACTCGATGCAGGCGTTGCGGAGGCACCGGAAGCACTCTGTGATCAGCTGCAGGCTCGAGGCCAGGTGCTCCACGCGGGACGGGTCTCTGCAGGCCAGCTCGACGGTGCGAGCGGATCTCTTCAAGATATCCAGGACTCTTTGGAAGATAGTCCTGGGGGCAGTTTCTCTGGAAGAGGACAAAACTGTCACAAACCAGAAAAAAGGAACCTAACCTCCCAACGCCCTGTTCAGAACACAGCCTGTGCTGACTTCGGGAGGGTGGGGCGGCGGGCTAGGCCTGCTGTGCCAGCTCCTCGTGTACAACACAAAATGAAAGGGCTGCGTGCACTGAGCGCTACAGGCCGGCACTGTCCTTCTCACCATTCCATGTGCTATGGCGTTTAGTCTCTGCATGAAGCCAGCACTGTCCTCTCCGTTTTAAAGAGAACTGAAGGAGAGGGGCCCTGAGCAACCTGCCCAGGGCCTCGGGCAGTTCCTGGCAGAGCCCAGTGCCAGCGGGGGCAGTGACTCCTGTGCTCCACTCCAGGACAGCCCAAACCCACTTCAGGGGCTGTCCGTGCTCCTGGATCTGCCCTTAATCCACGGAACAGCTACACTGCATGTTCCAGACAGCGCAGAGCCATGGCCTGTCACCCAGTGTGCACCCAAAGCCCAGTTACCGAAACAAGTCGTGAGGCCTGACTGCCTGGGAGGCAAATACACCACCCGTTCCCTAGATACAGAGGAGCTGGCAACACTGAGCGAGAGAGTGTGCGAGCGCGCACGTATTCATTCAGCTCCGTGGGGGGAGTGGGGGAGGGAGACAGAGGGAGACAGAGCCCGTGGCCCGGGGAGAAATGAGCTTTGCTGTCCCCGCAGGCACCCAGTTCCCACATGCCTCTCATGCCAGGAGCGGGCCTGCACTGCCTCTCATTCCAAAGCTATGAAGGTGAGAATGTTTTGTACAACCCAGCACCGAAATGCAGGCCAACTTCCTCATTCCGGGACCCGGGGAGCCAGCCCTCCATCTACTCTAACGTTAGGGGGAGCCGCCGCGTGGGCCAGTGGACAGGATTCTCACCGACTCAGCTGCCCAGAGGGGTTTTCTCCTGTTGCTCTCCCCCTGCAATCACAGCACCCTGCGTCACCCTCGGACCCAGCCAGCCCACCAGGGAGCTGCACGTTCCTGCAGAACCCCGGCCTGGAACGCCTGCAGCGCGGGGCCGCTCAGCGCCGGGAAGACCGGCCGGGCCCCTTTGCCGCCCGGGGAGACACTCCCCCTGGAGCTTCAGGGCCACGCGCTTGTACCCCAAGTGGTGTGTGTGCGTCGCCTGGGCAGCTCGTAAAAACCACACTGTGGCCTCAGCCTGCCCCTTTAAGGTGTCCACAGCATCCGGAGCTCGTCTTTAACACTGAATCCCAAGGCATAACTTCAAGTATTAACCTTCTGTTTCCCCACCTGGCTTTCCCTTCTCTCCCTTATTTTTTATTTTATTTAACTGTTTTTGTATTTTCAGGTGCTTCAAATTTGTTTTTGGAAAGAGGCAGAGTGTAAATTAATCAATTAAAAATTGAGAAATCAGGCAAAAAATAAAATAATTTGCCCGCATCTCCAGGGCCAGCCGTCTCTAAGTGTGGACCGTGCAGCTTTGAGTGATCCAATGACAAAGGAAAAGCTGAGGGCACAGTGACCTGCCTCAGGACCTGTAGGAAGCAGGTAGGCAGTAAGCCATTTTCAGTGACAATGTGCCACAGAAGAACATTCACTAACGCTCTCAAGAAAGCTTTACGGAAGACAAAATCCAGTGCAGCAGACATTACTGTGCTGAGAAAATACCCAAGAGTTAAGACCTTTCAAAGCCTGCCAAGAATGATCACGATCTCTACAGCAAAGAAGAAATGTATTATTTATCCCACATTCAAAGGGAGGAGAGCTCTGCCACGTGAGTAGTCTACAGGAAAGCCTCCTTTTTCCCAGTGAGATGGCTAGGAGATGTGTTTACACCTGTGAGGAAGAAGCCAATTATGTCTTCTTTCCACTGGTCCTTTGCAAGCTCCCTCTCGCATGAGAGTCAGCTTCCTACTGTGAGGTCTCCCCTGATGTCCCTCTTTGAAATCTTCACCAAATTCGGTTTACTCAGAATTGGTATCAAGCACAGCAAAAGCTCGCAATCAAACTATGGCAGACTAAACACAATAGGAGAAAGGCAGTTTCTCAGGAAAAGTGGGTAACTGATGTTCCGGAATAGAACCATTAATTCATGACCTGTCCTGTGAGGATGCCCAATGTCACATGTTAATTTGTCATTTATGCACCATGCCCTCTTCTTCCTTTTTAATCCTCTCCCAGGGATACGTATATTGATTTAAAGAGAGAGGAAGGGAAAGAAACATCAACTGGTTGCCTCCCATACACACCCTGACCAGGGGTTGAACCCGCAACCTAGGTATGTGCCTTGACCAGGAATCTAACCCGCAACCTTTTAGTGTATGGGATGACGCTCCACCCAACTGAGCCACCTGGCCAGGGCCATGCCTTCTTCTGTATTTATTACACTTTCAACCAAAAGAAAAATGTTTAACTGAGCTAGTCAATCAAAAGGCTCCTGAATCCAAATAACTATGACAGCCACTAACGAGGAGCCGTGGCAGCGTCCATGTGGCACCCAGTAATGCCACCTGCGGTCAGAGAAAGGGAGCTGCGGCTGTGATCACTGCCCTTTGCTGCCCCCGGGGCGCACACCCAGGAACTCCTGAACACGCCAAGCCCCTGCCCCCCGCCGTGTCTGCTCAGAGTACGCCCTCCACCAGAATGCTCTTCCCACACCTTCCCAGCCAGCTCTCCCCCTCAAGTCTTTGGGTCCCCTTCATTCTCGGCCCTGGGGGAACTCCCCACGAGTCCAGCGAACCAGTTCCACCTCCACGCTCACTGGCACTCAGTCCAGAAGACTGCAGTAGCACCAACATCCATTATCTTCACTTCCAGTTACCGCCCCAGCTAGCCTATAAACACCCCCCCCCAAAAAAAAAATAGAGACTATCTTATTTATTTGTCTTTATCCCCCGGGCCCAGAATTGGCCTTCATTACTTGTTCTGTTCAAGTTTAAAGTAAGTGATGAGACTATTTGCATACTCAGAGTGGCATCTGACTTGTGATCCAAACCCCTCGGCAGCCAGGCCTGAGGCAAGCAGCGGCACCAGTGCGCTGGGAAAGGGAACTACTGAGGGAGGCATCAGCTCACCTCTCCCGTTTCCATTAAGAAATCCACATGTGCTGGACCCCAAGACATGAAAAATGTCATAGGTTAAGAGGTAGAGATCTTGTGATTGCAATTTAACAAACATCTAATTTCTCTTCTACACTGTACTATAAATGGATAAGTTTAAAGGGGGAGGGAGAGGAGTTGTAACCCGATTAACTACATTTTAAATTTCTTGAGAACAAAGACTATTTCTTAGATGTCTGTATCCCTCTATAAAGGGGGCAGGGGAGACACTTTCATCTAGACCCACAGAATAAATAACTATGGATTTTATTCACAATATTTTATACAGTATAACACATTAACAACTTTCATCAGGTGAGGACAAAAAGCTTTTCCTCACTAACAGTAAAACTCCTCTATACTTCCTTACCTTCTAGATGGCCTTGACAGAAAGCTTTTTTGGCATTACAGACCCAAAGTAGTTAAAAAATACTCGGTCTGCAAATTCTAAGTTCACTGTCAAGACAGCACAGCTAAATATGTGTAATGATTAACGACAGTGAAATAACTAATAATGATCAGTCAATCGTTCCTATGTTACAAATGTTAATAACAAAAATTGCTGTCAGTTCTGCTTTAACCAAAGTAACACAAAATATTCACAAGGACTTAAAAAAGCTTAGCTACTTCATTCACAGAAGGCAGAAAGTACTTAAGAGGACAATTAAATTCAACCGTTAGACATTCCTATTAGGTAGGAATGCATACCCTGAAGACAACATATAAATGAAATGTTACATTACACACAAAAAAAGGCCACAAAAAAAAGCCTTTGAATTATACAAAAGGTAGAATTTCATTTCCTTCAAGTTTGAACAGATCTGTAGGTGTAATCTCGGCAAGTCCTGTTTGAGCAAAATTAAAGAAAACTACCCATGATTACATGTAACAGGTTGGAGAGGTCTAATAAACTATATGTATACACATTTTACAGTCAATTCATCAGGTGGAACCTCCTACTGAAAAGGAAACTAAATGCTAGTCATTGTAATGCTACAACTAAGACTCTCACACTTGCTAAAAGATTTATTCTAATACCTTAGATTTAATTAAAAACTGGCATATGCGGTTTAGAGTAGTTTAACCACTGTCACTAAGAAAAACTATTAAAATACATACAAGTTCAGAGATTAAAGTAACAATCACTGGTTGTTATTTAAAACCATAAGTCCTGCCTCCTGATGTGACTGGGCTGATTGAGCAAAAACAGAAAATAAAACATTTCTCTCTCCTGCCAAAAGCAGCCGAGGGCAACTTTTTGCCATTCATCTTGGCCGGCCTCAGACTCCTCTTTGACAGGCTCTTCCCCGCTGTCACACCCAGGACTCCCCAGCTGTCCCTGCCCGGCCAGACCACTCCCCGTCCACTGTGCGGGGTGGGCAAACTTCCTCTGGAAAGGGTCAGGGACACACTTTAGGCTGTGAGGGGCTGACAATCTGTCACAACCTCTCACCTCTGCTGCTGTAACACAAAGGCAGTCTAAGGCAACACCTAACTGTGGCTGTGTCCTAATGAAACTATTTTTATGGACACCGACACTTAAAGTTCATATAATTTTCACATGTCATGAAATTTTATTTATTTTCCCCAACCATTTAGATATGTAAAAATCATTCTTTTTTAAAAATATATATATATTATTTTTATTTTCTTTTTTAAAATATATTTTATTGATTTTTTTATAGAGAGGAAGAGAGAGGAATAGAGAGTTAGAAACATTGATGAGAGAGAAACATCGATCAGCTGCCTTCTGCACACCCCCTACTGGGGATGTGCCCACAACCAAGGTACATGCCCCTGACCGGAATCGAACCTGGGACCTCTCAATCCGAAGGCCGATGCTCTATCCACTGAGCCAAACCAGTCAGAGCTGTAAAAATCGTTCTTAACTCAAAGTCCATAGACCTAAACTGAATTAAGAAGGGAACTGTACCCTGGCCGGTGGGCTCAGTAAGGAGAGGGTGGTCTGTGCACCAAGAGACCGTGCACCGAAAGGTCGCCGGTTGAGTCCAGGTCAGGGCACATGCCCAGTCCAGTTGGGGTGTGTGCAGGAGGCAATCGATCGATGTCTCTCTCTCCCTTCCTTTCTGTTTAAAAACAAACAAACAATAAAAACCATTTTTAAAAAGCACATCATTTTAATGCCTGTCATTGTTTAGACTGCAGGAATGCTGAGAGTGTATGCTGCAGTCCTTAAAAAGAAAGAAGGGGAACGAGAGCATGAGGGGGAAGGGACAGTAAACAGGAAGCAGAAGGATCAACAGGATGTAACTGAAAAGTTTTAAAAAGGAAAAAAAAAATAGAAAATCAGATTGTGAATTTCTAACAAAAACCATGTTGAGATTTTATTTTGAACGTCATTGAAACCACAGCTCAATTTGGGGAGAACTGATGTCTATATTTTTTAGGTTTCCTATCGTATAATGGTGTATCTCACCATTTACGTGTTCTTTCCTAGGTTTTGATAAAGTTTTATAACACTCTCAATGGTGAGGATAGCCTGACACTTACACTGTACTTATTGTGTGCCCTGCACTCCACCAACCACGCCAGGAATACACTCCGCAATGGCTGTAAGGACAGCATGGCTTGTTTACAAACCGTCCTCAGCTCTGATGTGACTTCTCCAGGCTCCTGGCCTTCAGAGGTTGACTCAGCCTAGTTGGCCCCAGGGTTCCTCTGCCTTTGAGTGAGTCCTTGCCCACAGTTCCGTGACCACACCCTTGGGTCCAGAGACCACTACAAAAGACTGGAAGAATGAAAGACTGAGAAACTCTGCTGAGGGTACTATTGGTCACAATTCTAACCTTATTTATTTTGATTTGCTGGCTCTAACTTTTTCCTGTCTACTGTGTCCATTTAGGATAATTGAATGTGAGGGGTGGCTCACACTGACCACATCTGTATTTTGAAGTTGAGTCAGAACACCTTACCAAATAGTTCCATATGGCCTTCCAGCTCATGGCACAGATAAAAATAAAGGAAATTGTCATCACTCTACAAAGTTCTTTTTATAGTGTAACTTAATTGATGTTCTCTCTCAACAAAGTTGATCTGAATCATGGTTGAGTCAAGATGATATGGCATCCTTAACTAAGCTGACAATTCGTGTGGGTTTTTGTTTTGTTTCGTTTTTTGTTTTGTTTTTGGTGCATCCAGACTCTTGCTGGCCAGAGGCACAGTAATGTTGGGGGAAGCCTAGTGAACATGTACACGCAGAGGGCTAGGTTTATTTTTGAGTTCTGTAGTATGTTGACCTCTGAAGTGTTCACTCAATTCCTTCATGAAAGTTAGTCAACACACTTATACAGGCAATGAGTAACACTAAGACCTTTTTTACCTCTTGAAATCACAGTCATCGTCATATTTCACAATTTTTCTATACTTTCCTTACTATAGTCTTTCCTCTATGCTCTCACTTATACATCCAACGACTCAAGAAAATTAAATGTTCAAGGAAATAGTATTACTATGAAGTGCTCATTATGTGCTAGGTCTTAAAGTAGGTACTGAGAATAGAGGTGAATGAGAGGACTCCTGCCTTCAGACTGCTGTCACTCTAGGAGGATTTGTAGGTGATTCCGTGGTTATGACATCCCACATAAAGTTCTTTGAAAGAGGTAATAAGCATAGAGTATCTTGGTTCTTCCACGTCTAGGCACAGCCATAAACTACAGCAACCAGCCTGACCAGAGACAGGCAGCGGAGGGCGCAAACCCTTCCCGGCAGAGCCTAGCCACGTGCTGGCGGAGAGCAATCTAATTATCACCAACGGGACTCGGGGCGGCTGCAGCAGTGGCGAGGGGAGCTTGCTGCACTAACACTCCTGTCCAGGCCTTTCAGACTCCAACCAGCCCTAGAGCAGTGAGTGACAGCGAGCACCGCAGAGAGGAGCAGACTGTGAAATGCCGTGTCCTCACTCCACACCCCTGGCCCATCAGTTAAGGACCCCGAGAGCCATTCTCCACCAATGGCAACATGTTAACAGAGCAGTGACCCAGCCGTCCATTCGGACAATTCAGAGTTGCATTCCTCAGAGATGCCCAGTGGGACTGAGCCCCCGTTGCCCACACAGCTACCAGCTCAATAAGGACAGCATCTTACAGGGGTGTCTCTGCTTCCAGTCCAGCTTCCCTCTCCCGCACTCCTCATCGCTGGGGGTCACTTCTGATTAAATTACCTCATCCAAGTCTTTGCCTCAAATTCTGCTTTGGGGAAAAAAACAACTAAGGCTCAGGTACTCAAGGAGATGTGTATAAAGATGGTCTCCGCAGCACTGTCTGAATTACCAAAAATTCAAGACAAGCCAAATAGCCATCAGTAAGAGAAAAGGTAGATAAATTATGATGGTTACAACAGCTGAAGTTGATGATCTAGCTCTCCAATATGAACACGGGTAACACTCAAAACAAAATGTCGATAAAAACAGGAGCTGCAGCCCTGACCAGTTTAGCTCAGTGGATAGAGTACCAGCCTGCGGACTGAAGGGTCCCAGGTTCGATTCCGGTCAAGGGCATGTACCTTGGTTGTGGGCACATCCCCAGTAGCGGGTGTGCAGGAGGCAGCTGATCTATGTTTCTCTCTCATCGATGTTTCTAACTCTCTATCCCTCTCCCTTCCTCTCTGTAAAAAAAATCAATAAAATCCTATATAATAAAGAGAGAATATGCTAATTGACCATCACACCCTCACAAAGATGGCAGAGCCCACAGCCAATGAGGAGGAAATATGCTAATTGACTGTCACGCCCTCAAAGATGGCGGCACCCACAGCCACAAGATGGCGGCACCCAGTCCCCTCAGCCCTGCCGGGGCGCCTGCCTCTGGAGCCCCCAGTCCCCTCAGCCCCAGCTGCCCAGGGCCGGCCCAAGGCATAGGCAAGCCTCAGGGTGTCAGCTGCCCGAGGCTCAGGTAACCAGGGCTGGCTGAGGCTTGCGCTGCCGGCAATGGCAGCAGCAGAGGTGTGATGGGGGCGTCGCCTCCCGCACCTGAGGGCTCCCAGACTGTGAGAGGGGGCAGGCGGGCTGAGGGACCCCCCTCCAGTGCATGAATTTTCATGCACCGGGCCTCATGCACAGGAGCTGCAGAGCTTACAAGCATCCATTTATGAATAAGGGAGAAATGGGATTGCAAAGTGAAACACAGGGCACCCCTACCCGATCCCCACCTCCTGGTATTCACACCCTCTCGGTGACCCCTCCTGTGCTCCTGCTCTGTGACCACTGGGATATGCAGGTGTAAGGAAGTGCCATTTCCACGATTAGGTTATAAAGGCACCGCAACTTCCACCCCAGCCGCACTCTCTTGGATCATCTGGCTTTGGAACAAGCCAGCTGCCAGGTGTGAGTGGCCCTACACAGGGGTCTACATGGGAAGGAACAGATGCACCTGCCAAAGCCATGTGCGAGCTTGGAATCTCAGGCTCAGCCCCAGTCGGGCCTTCAGAAGGCTGCGGCCTGGCCGACAGCTGGACTGCAACCTCGTGAAAGAAATGAGCCAGGCCCGCCAGCACAGCAGCCCCTGGGCCCTGACGTGCATAAACTGTGCACGATAATAAATGTTTGTGTTTCAAGCTGCTAACTTGCGGGGTAATTTATTCTAATATAGAGGACATTAACATATCAGTAATGTTTTGGACTTTGAGAGAACAAAACACAATTTTAACACTTGTTGATTTTGCAAGTGAAATACATGGGTACTTGTTAGATTATATCATCTTCCAAAAATGCATTAACATAATCATGTATTTGTAGTTTCGTCAAGAGTTTAAAAACAACCAACTGACAAAAACACCAGGATGAAAGCTAAAGATAAGCTTAAATTCCTTTTTCCTTAGCGTATACAAGGATGTTTTCTTAAATGTCAGTTCCTAAATGCAAAATCACAATCATCTAAATTCCTCTAGTTACTTTCAAGTAGTCTCTTTTGTTTGTTTGTTTTATTTTTTAAAATTGATTAAGGTATTACATATGTGTCCTTATCCCTCCATTGCCCCTCTCCCCACTCAAGTAGTCTCTTTTTTGTTGGAAATTCTCATAGCTTTTTAAAATTGTTTATATTGCTTTAAAAAACGTTTCTTTCAAGGAATTCAAATATTGACAAGAAATTACTGCCCATATCTTTTGGATTAAAAGACTACTTTTCTTCCACGGAGTTATTATATGTTTCTTATTCTAAAGTTCCAGAGCAGTTTTAAAAGCCTATTAAGACCAGAACCTGGTCATGGAATTGAGATGAAATTAAACAGTTAACAAGCACTATTTTAAAATATGCAAAACTCTCAAGAATGACCACACATTTCCTTTCCTTTCACTACTGCCTGGAGGCTGCAATGATAATATTGGTGTTTGCTGGGCACCAGCCATGTGCTGGCACCATTCTGACTCTACATAGAGCACAACATCAACCTACAAGGCAGGCATTATCATACCACTGACCCGGTGAAAACAGGCTGTGAGAAGTTCAATATTTGCCAGTTCACACCGCTCGGAAGCGGCAATACTTGGATTTGAAACTAAGCCTATGCCTCAAAAAAGCCTTTTTCCCCTGAAACCCACTGCCTGATTCCAAAAAGGTATCGATAATTCATACTGGTGTATTTCAGGAGAGAAGAAGGGAGAGGGAAGGAGCCCCCAAAACACAAATTGTTTTAAAAAAACAACAACTATCTCAGTCACTCTGCAAAATAGACCACAAGGAGCCCTGTGGTATTCAGAGGTCACAAAAAGCAGAGGTAAATCCCCCTGCAAGTGAGCTCTCAGGGCCAGAACCGTCAGATAAGATGCTACTTTGGCTAGCCCTGCATGCAAGATTCCAGCAGAGCAATCTTAATTATATTCAATGTTTTGGAACCATTACCAGATCTAATTCCAAAACAGAAACTCTGTAACCATTAAGCAATAATCCCATCACACCCTCACCCCCTCGGCACTGTCCCAATTCCCTGGTAAGCTCTAAAATACTTTGTTTCTATGACTATTCTAAGTACTTTAGATAAGTGGAATCAAAGAATATTTGTCCTTTTATGTCTGTTTTTGTTCACCTTGCAAAACATTTTCAAGGTTCATCCATGATGCAACATGCATCAGTACCTCATTCCTCATCTACACTAATAAAAGAGAAAGATGCTAATTGACTGTCACTACGCAACGCCCACCAGCCAATCAGGAGCGAGTATGCAAATTAACCCAACAAAGATGGCAGATTAATTTGCATATGCAGGCACCGAGCGGCGAGGGTCGGGGCGGCCTCTTGCATGCACACTGGCACCAAGCAGCCTGCGGGAGCCAGGCCGCTCTGAGCCTGTAGGCCTGTGCATAGGCCCGGAACAACCCCCGGCCAATCCGGGCCTACGCTCGCAGGCGCTGAGCGGCCAGGGGCAGGGCAGGAACATCTCCGGGACCCAGCCAAGGCAGGTGCTAGTGGGGCCCCTGATCACCCCGCCAAGGAAGGTGACCGGCAGCAGCAGTGGGGTGATTGAGGACGGCTCCAGGCTGGCCAAGGCAGGTGCCAGCAGGGGCCCCCTAATCACCCCAAGCCGGCACATGCGCAAGCGGCCAGGGGTGGGAACGTCCCCGGCAGTGAGCGAACAGACAGCAGGGCCCTGTTTGCCCCTGGCCATGGCAGCGAGGGGCAAGCAATCCCCTGCAGGGCCCCCACAGAGAGCAGACACCAGGGCCTGCGGTGGCATCAAGCAGGCAAGTCTGCAGAGAGCAGAGAACCACGGGGAGCAGGCCTAAGCCATCAGTAGGACATCCCCTGAGGGCTCCCAGATTCGAGAGGGTGCAGGTCTGGCTGAGGGACCCACGCACCCAGTGCACGAATTTCATGCACCGGGCCCCTAGTCCTATATAATAAAAGCCTAATATGCAAATAGACCGAACAACAGAACAACAGGTAGAACGACCGGTCACTATGACACACACTGACCACCAGGGGGCAGACGCTCAATGCAGGAGCTGCCCCCAGCCAGCAAGCCCCAGGCCAGCCAAGGCAGGTGCTAGTGGGGCCCCTGATCACCCCGCCAAGGAAGGTGACCGGCAGCAGCAGCAGGGCTATTGAGGGCGGTTCCAGGCTGGCCAAGGCAGGTGCCAGCAGGGGCCCCCTAATCACCCCACCGGTCACCCCACAGATCAGCCCTGATCACCGGACAGGTCTAGGGACCCTACCCGTGCACAAATTTCATGCACCAGGCCTCCTCTAGTGAGTAAATAATATTCCACTGTATTCCATGTTCTGTTTATTCATCTTTGATGGACATGGACTGTTTCTACCTTTTGGCTATCCTATATAATAAAAGGGTAATATGCAAATTGATCCTAACGGCAGAATGACGGGAACAACTGGTCTCTATGATGCGCACTGACCACCAGGGGGCAGATGCTCAATGCAGGAGCTGCCCCCTGGTAGTCAGTACACTCCCACCAGGAGAGCTCTGCTCAGCCACAAGCCAGGCTGACGGCTGCGAGTGCAGCAGTGGTGGCAGGAGCTTCTCCTGCCGCCTCAGCAGTGCTAAGGATGCCCGACTGCTGGCTTAGGCCCGCTCCCCACAGAATGTGGACCTAAGCCGTCAGTCGGACATCCCCCAAGGGCTCCCAGGTTGCCATAGGGAGGTCTGACTGCCAGGTTAAGCCTGATCCCCCGGGGAGCGGGCCTAAGCTGGCATGTGGACATCCCCCAAGGGGTCCCGGACTATGAGAGGGTGCAGGCTGGGCTAAGGGACCCCCACGTCGTGTGCACAAATTTTTGTTCACCGGGTCTCTAGTTGTAAATACTGCTACAATGAACATTAGCACACAAGCATATGAGTGCCTGCTCTCCATTCTTTTGGGCATATACCTAGGAATTGCTGGGTCATATTCTATGTTTAGCTCATTGTGGAACCACCAAACTGTTTTCCACAATAGCTGCATCATTTTATATTCCCACCATCAATGCAGAAGGGTTCCAATTTCTCCACATCCTCACCAAAACCTAGTTTCTTTTATTTTCCTTTTTTCGGTACTAGTCATCCTAAGGGCATAAAGTGGTATCTCACTATTGTTTTAATTTGCATTTCCTTAATAATGCTATTGAGTACTTTTATCATGTGTTTCTTGGCCATTTATATATCTTTCTTTATAAGTCACATAAGTTTTTTGTCCAATTTTTTCTTTTTATCATTGAGTTGTAGGAGCTCTTTATATATTCTAAAACAAGTCCTTTGTCAGATATAGGTATTGCAAATACTTTCTCTGACTTTGTGGCTTGCCTTTTCATTTTCTTCATTTCTTTTGATGAGCAGACGTTTTTAGTTTTATAAAATATAATTTGATAAAGTCAATTTTTTCTTGCATGGTTAGTGTTGTGTCCTGGATAAATGTTTGCCTACACTCAGGGCCACAAAGATATTTTCCCATGTTTCTTCTAAACATGTTATAGGCCCAGCGGTGTGGTTCAGTGGTTGAGCTTTGACCCAGGAACCAAGAAGTCACTGGTTTGATTCCTGGTCAGGGCACATGCCCGGGTTGTGGACTCAACCCCCCAGTAGGGGGCATGCAGAAGGAAACCAAGTGGTGTTTCTCTTCATCGATGTTTCTCTCTCTATATCCTTCTCCCTTCCTTTATCTCTAAAATAATAATAATAATAATAATAATAATAATAATAATAAACATGGTACAGTTTTAGTTTTCATGTTTAGGTCTATAACCCATGGTGAAATATTTTTTTGCAAATGGTGCAACGTGTGGGGTCAAGGTTCATTTTAATCCAATTAGCTATCAAGTTGTTCTACCGCCATTTGTTGAAAAAAATCACTTTTAGATTGTTTTGATTTTGAGTTTCAAATATTTGCAAAGGGAAGATACCTGAAACTGACCTCAATTTTTTATGCACAACATTCAGCATTCAAAAAAAAAGATAGAACCAAATAACGAAACACAAGAAGACAAAAACTGACAATAGAAAGTTATCAGGCACATTCTTTAACTATAATTAATACTAGTACATTCAAGAAGGTAAATGACAAAATGAATTCAACAGTGTAACCTATTTTTTAAAATCAAATAGAAATTCTACAATACAATGACTCAAAAATACAACACCTGAAACTAAGAACACAATAGATGACAGCAAATAAGACACAGAAAAGAGGACTAGAGAACTACAGCAAATTAGTACAAAATTTTCAAACAGAAACTCAGAGAGAACAGGAACTACAGAAAGGAGCCTATGGGACATATAAGTAGAATGAAAGGTTTAACATATGTGCAATTGGAGTCCTAGAAGGAAATAAATGAACAGAAGATAAACAATATTTGAAAAAATACTGGCTGACAATTTTCCAAACTGAGAGAAGACATCAAATTCAAGCAGCATTATCCAACTAGGATAATCATGAAAAAGCCAAACATCTCTGCCCTTATGGGCCTTCCATTCTGGAAGGAGACAGAGAATAAAAAACCGCTGTAAATTATTATACGGTACACTAGAATGTAACAAGTGCTTTCTTTAAAATGAAAAATAGAGTTTATAAGGTAAAGGGATTCAGAAGTAGAGGGAAGTACCTACACTATCAAATAGGATGTATAAAACCTTGAAGGAAGTAAACAGAAAAATTATCTTAACTAAACACAGACAGAAGAGGAAAAATAAGCCATCTTGACCGAAGGCTTAAAAAAATTATTGTCTACATGGGTATGGAAGAAAAAGACCAATCACACACAATGAGTAATAAGTGATACAAACAGAAGCAATTCCACGGGAATTTGTTCAGTACCTACAATTATCAGACTCTATGCAAATGCTAGGCATACAGGGATTGTGAAATGCTCACTTCATTCAGAAGCTTAGCTGATGGAGGAGCAATGAAGGTATCAGTTCAGCATGAGAAGAATGTATAGAAAGTAGAATCCAAATGTTACATGATTTCATGAATATTCAACAACTGGAACATAATCTTCTCTATAGAAAAAAAATAAATTATAGAGCAGCATTATGCAACAGAACTTTCTGCAATGATGGAAATATTCTATATCTGCATACCACTGAGGTAGTCACTGGCCACGTGTGGCTACTGACTACTTAAAAAGTGACTAATGCAAGTAAGGAACAGAATTATTAATTTTACTTATTTCTAATTAACTTAAATAGCCACATGTAGCTAGTGGCTACTAATGTACAGCAGAGGCAGAGTATGACAACCAACCTCACTTGGCTCCACATTTTAACACAGTGGATAAAATGTGTTATCTGGATGTATTTCATAAAGATAGATAATGCAGAGACAGGGATATATCACAAAGGTGACTAAAAAGTTGAAAAATAATACTTCTAGGAAAAAGCCAAAAATCGACTTTTTAATGCATTTATATCTTACTACATCCCAAAAAGAATTTAACAAGATTTGCAAAGACTCAGAGCACAGCAAGAAAAATCACATGTTAAATGTTAAAAACGCATTTATGGCCCAGCCAGTGTGGCTCAGTGGCTGAGCATTTGACCTATAAACCAGGAGGTCATGGTTCCATTCCAGGGTAGGGCGCATGCCCGGGTTGAGGGCACGATCCCCAGTAGGGGACGTGCAGGAGGCAGCCAATCAATGACTCTCTCCCATCACTGATGTTTCTCCCTCTTTCCTCTCTGAAAGCAATAAAAATATTTTTTAATGCAGATATGTACATTTAATAAAAGGTATAATACAAACTTAAAGTAAGTTAAAAAAAATTATCTTCTGAGAAGAAATAGTGGGCAAGATCTTAATACTGGTAATTTATTACCATAAGCATTTTTTTATGGATTTAAGTGATTCAGATACTATTCAAGAAATGGGTTCTTGAATGTGAGTTTAATCCACATCGAGAAGAATTTAGATGGGAATATTAATTATCTACTGCTATTTATTAAATGACCCCAAAATCTAGCAGTTGAAAACAGTAAGATTGCGGGTCCGCACAGGTCTGAGGGTCGGGAGTGGCTGAGTGGAGTGGTTCTGGCTCAAGATTTCTCAGGAATTGTAAATGGTTCCTTCCGTGGCTGCTGGCAGGGGGCCTCCATCCCTCACCAGCAGATCCCTAGAGGGGTGCCTGAGGTCCTCGGACATGGCAGCTGGCTGTGTCAGAGGAAGTGGTCCAAGAGAGAGCAGTGAGCAGCTGCAATGCCTTTTGTGCATGACCTGGTCTCAGAAGTCACACTGTCACTTCTGCCATATTCTTATTTAAAAGCAAACGCTAAATGCAGCCCCCACTCAAGGAGAGGAATTACCCTCCTCCTCTTGAAGGGCAGAGAATTTGTGGACATATCAAGACCATTGCAATGAGACAGGAGAATTACCTCACTGGGTTGGAGGTTGGCTAAAAGTTGCAATGAGATCCTGTCATCCCTTCCCCTGAAAACCCCAAAATTAGAATTACCACCTTTTTAATACCATTCATTGCTTTCTAAAAGGCAGATTAAGCACAACCGGGTTCTTGGTCGCTTACAGCCCAGTTACGTTTTAACAGCAGGTGCTAGATGGCACCTACCAGGCATAAAGCACGCGCCACACACAGTGTTACAGACCCTCACAGTCACTACAAAGTGGGAGGTATCATCCGCATTTTCAAGTCGAGAAATAAGAAGTCCAGAGAGATAGATAAGCCCAGGTCCTACCTGGTTCCCGAGTCACTGTTCTTTCCACTACATGGCACTCTGTCACTCCAGCTGTCACAGACAGAAGCTAGTTTTGTAGCATCAAGTCTTCCAAGACCCCCAAAATACATTTTTTAGCTAACATGCAAATCTTGTTCCATCAATTACTTTCTTCTGTTTCTGCTTTGTCTGATGTTTTCTATCTGCTACTCCGAGGCCTCATTTTGCTTCACTTTTCCCGTCCAGCTCCTGGCACTGCGGCCCACCCTCCCGCTGCGCTCCTCTGCCGGGGAGGGATCCTCTCGGAGCAGCTGGATCTGGTCTAAACCATGAGACCCCTCTGAGGGGCACTAGTGACCTGTCCAAAGACACACAGAGAAGCAGTGGCAGGACCAGGACCCAGAAGCCAATCCTTACAAACTCTCACCACACAACCGCCTCCCCACCCAAGTCCTGCACATCAGCTCACCTTTCCTGGTCTCCAAATCCTGCCTGGAACAGGACAGGCTCCAGAAAAACTCGAGCTAAATGTGGGCAGCACCTGTGTCCTACTTCTCCCCTAATAATGCATTTGGTCCCCGAGTCCTGTCCATACAACTTGTTTATCCTGTCCCTCCCCATAGACCATGTCCTGATTCGGCACTTTTCTCTTTCACCGGGGCTTCTGCATCAGCTCCCTCAAAGTCCCCTGCCTCTAGCCTCCCCGTCTCTGACTTAGCGCCCACAAGGGCAGCCAGAGAGCTCTTTGTAATACGCAGGTCTTATCACGCCACTCCCTGGAAAGGACCCTCACTGATCCCCATTAACCCCCCGACAATGGCAGAATAGAAAAAGGCCTTGTAAATTGACTCAGGGTCTTGGATTTTATCCTCCAGGTTACAGAGAGGGGTGTGATGTCTGAATGTCTCCCGTACCAGACACTTTCCTGTTATTTCACTTAACCCTTTGGGGAACCGTGCAGAATCAGCCTATGGTCCCTCTGCATATACTGTTCTTCCTAATGAGCTCTCTCATCTGTCAGCCAGGCAGCCAATGTCGTCTAAAACCTTTCCTGGCTCGTCCATGATCCAACCAACAGACCCACACGGTCCCCTGGGCCACCACCTCTTCTTGCCTAGCTCCTCCCATTAGTTTGTTTACACAGCAGCTTGCCTAATAAGCTTGGAAAAAAGGGATCATGTCCCCTTCACCTTTGTACCTCAGCCCCTACACAGAGCCTGTTTCACAGTGGGTGCTCAAAATGGCTGACAACTAATCAGAGGTCCATCTGGTTTAGACCTACTGAGGCATTAACTCAGTCAACACATCTCCCATGAGTCCCACACCAGTTCACATGACCTCCCGAGAAGCATTCAGCACTCTCAGCAGACACCCACCATTGTGACCTGAGGCAGAAGTGCTCCGACTAAGGGGTCCACTTTAGGGACCTCCAGGGAGCATTCGGACCAACCCAACCCTGGCACCCCTTTCTTGTACGCTCGCTCTACCTTTGTGCGCAGCCCCGGGACTGCAGGACTGTCTGCTGGCTTCCCAGACGGGGCTTTCCACAGAACCTGGCATTGGGGAGCACAAATGTGTGAGGTGGCGACATCAGCTAACAGTGCTAGCAGGTGCACCAGTTAACAACGTGGGTTCTTTCAATAGATGGAGTTACACATGTGTGTGCGATTTGATGTGTGTGCTATTTTGCTGTATTGACAACAAGCTTCAAAACTTCGTATGTCAAATTTGCTGAAGGTGTTAACATCATAGATATTTTTACGCTTAAAAATGTCGAATTTCATGCCAAAAAAAGAGCATTTGCGGGAAGTTTTAATTCATTACTTTATTTTGAAGAAAGGTGCTGCTGAAAGTTATCGTATACTTCAGGAAGCTTATGGGGAACATGCTCCATCTCAAGATCCTTGTGAACGCTGGTTTAAACGCTTTAAAAGTGATGATTTCCATGTGAAAGACAAAGAACGTCCAGGTCAACCGAAAAAGTTTGAAGACCAGCAATTACAAGCATTATTGGATGAAGATGCGTGTCAGACTCAAAAACAACTTGCAGAAAGATTAAACGTTGCTCAGCAAACAATTTCCGATCGTTTACAAGCAATGGGAAGATTTTAAAGGAAGGAAAGTGGGTGCCACATCAACTGAACGAAGACAAATGGAAAACCGAAAAGTCATCAGTAAAGTGTTGCTTCAACGGCACAAAAGAAAGTCTTTTCTGCATCGAATTGTGACTGGCGATGAAAAGTGGATTTATTTTGAGAATCCCAAATGCACCAAATCATGGGTTGATCCAGGTCAGTAGTGGGCAAACCTCGGCTCTCGAGCCACATGCGGCTCTTTGGCCCCTTGAGTATGGCTCTTCCACAAAATACCACGTGCGGGCGCGCATGTACAGTGCGATTGAAACTTCGTGGCCCGTGCGCAGAAGTTGGTTTTCGGCTCTCAAAAGAAATTTCAATCGTTGTGCTGTTGATATTTGGCTCTGTTGACTAAGAGTTTGCCGACCACTGATCCAGGTCAACCATCAACGTTGAGTGCAAGGCCAAATCGCTTTGGAAAGAAGACAATGCTCTGCGTTTGGTGGGATCAGGAAGGTGTGGTGTATTATGAGCTTCTAAAACCAGGTGAAACCGTTAATACTGATCGCTACCGACAGCAAATAATCAATTTGAACCACGCTTTGATAGTGAAACGACCAGAATGTGCCAGAAGACACGGCAAAGTAATTCTGCTTCATGATGACGCACCATCACACACTTCAAAACCAGTTAAAGACACGTGAAAAGATCTTGCCTGGGAAGTATTAACCCACCCGCCGTGTTCACCAGACCTTGCTCCTTCAGATTACCACTTGTTCCGATCGATGGCACACGCACTTTCTGAGCAGCACTTCACAACGTACGAAGAGGAATATTGGGTCTCTGAATGGTCTGCCTCAAAACAAGAAAAGTTCCATTGGGACGGTATCCACAAACTCCCTAAAATGAGGGGAATGTGTAGCTAGTGATGGACATTACTTTGAATAAAGCACTTTTGATGTTTCTCTTGAAATTATCGTGTTTTCTTTGATTACAAAATCCACATTATTAACCGGTACACCTAGTATGTGTCTAGTCTACGTACTAAGGGTTTAATGCATAATCTCATATGCTCCTTACAATAATCCCAGCAGGGAGGTACTAGTACTGTACATTATTCCCATTAAACAGATGACAAAACTGAGGCCGAGATGAGAACAAACTCAAACACGCACTGACTGAGGGCATCACACACTTGATACTCTCACATGCCATTGCGTTTATTCCTCTGTACGACCCAGCAATGAAGTGATGTACCCACACCCATTTCTTAGACAAGGAATCCAAGGCTTCTAGACATTGGCCAATAGCGCTGCTTACAAGGCCAGGAAGCACATCCGGGTGTGCCGGGCTCCTGGGCACCTGCTGGCCTGGCTGTGGTGCCCGGGGGCAGCGTGGGGGCTGAAGGGCCTCTCCGGACCAGCGCTCTCCAGGGCCGCCCCGCCCCGGGGACGGCGAGGCCTGGCCGGCAGTGAGGACAGGGGATGCCAACCCCGGCCCCGCCTAGTGCCCGATGGTGCGACCCCCAACGTGCCCCGTGTCCGGTGCGCCCTGTCACCTGCTCCCAGCCACCCTCGCCCCGCAGCCTGCACGTTACAGGAGCGCCATCGGCTCCAGTCCCAAAACGGCCGAGGGGCGAAGGGCTCAGGGGCCGTCAGGTCCCCCTGCTTCGCGCCCGGACCGGCAGGTGGGGAGCAGCTGTCAGCGCCCCGCTCGGGCGCCGCGAGGGCAGACGCGGGAGGAAGCGGCCTGGGACTCGGCGGCCTGGGGCCTCCGCCGCAGCCTCCGGGGAAGGGCGGCCGGCTCCCCGCTCCCCGCGCCCCCGGCCCCCGCTCCCGCCAGGCTGCGCCCTCCCGCCGCCGGCCGCCCGGCCGCCCGGCCGCGTTACCGGTTCCGCTGCTCCTTGAAGAGCGCCGTGAGCGCGCGGAGAGCCTCCAGGTCCGGGATGGGCGCGGGCATCATGATGCCGGACAGCCCGGCGGGCGGCGGCCTGGGCGCCGCCATCTTGCCGATGCCGAGGTGACGAGGACGAGCGGCGGCCGGAGGGGGAGCGGCGGGCGGGAAGCCGGCGGGGAGGAGGCCCGCACCTCAGGCCACGCCGCCGCCTGGCGCCCGGCAGCCCCGACCTGAAGGGAGAGCTCGCGGCACCGCGACGCCGGGTCGCCCGCGGCGGAAGGGCTGTGCGCGAGGGGAGGGGGCGGGCGGAAGTGCGGCCCGAGGGGACGGGGCGCGGGCGGAAGTGCAGCCCGAGGGGACGGGGCGCGGGCGGAGTTCTGCGTGAGGCTGAGGGAAGCAAGTCCTGGAGAGTGCAGGTCTGAGAGGAGGAGCCTGGGTTCAAGGTTCACCCCATGAGGAGGGGGTAAGGGGACAGGTTCACCTGATGGGGAGGGAGGGGGAGGGGACAGGTTCACCTGAGGGGGAGGGAGGGGGAGGGGACAGGTTCACCTGAGGGGGAGGGAGGGGGAGGGGACAGGTTCACCTGAGGGGGAGGGAGGGGGAGGGGACAGGTTCACCTGAGGGGGAGGGAGGGGGAGGGGACAGGTTCACCTGAGGGGGAGGGAGGGGGAGGGGACAGGTTCACCTGAGGGGGAGGGAGGGGGAGGGGACAGGTTCACCTGAGGGGGAGGGAGGGGGAGGGGACAGGTTCACCTGAGGGGGAGGGAGGGGGAGGGGACAGGTTCACCTGAGGGGGAGGGAGGGAGAGGGGACAGGTTCACCTGAGGGGGAGGGAGGGGGAGAGGGAAGGGACAGGTTCACCTGAGGGGGAGGGAGGGGGAGGGGACAGGTTCACCTGAGGGGGAGGGAGGGGGAGGGGACAGGTTCACCTGAGGGGGAGGGAGGGGGAGGGGACAGGTTCACCTGAGGGGGAGGGAGGGGGAGGGGACAGGTTCACCTGAGGGGGAGGGAGGGGGAGGGGACAGGTTCACCTGAGGGGGAGGGAGGGGGAGGGGGCAGGTTCACCTGAGGGGGAGGGAGGGGGAGGGGACAGGCTCACCTGAGGGGGAGGGTAAGGGGGCAGGCTCACCTGAGGGGTAAAGGGGAGTCCAGGGAGGATGAGGGGACCTGTGCACAGGCTCTCTCTAAGGAGCTGACTGAAGACCATTTCCTTTGGGTGAAGTGATCAGTGTCCGACTCCGACTCCTGGGAGCAGTCTCAGGCCCTGAAAGCTCAGTTCCCCTTCCCCAGATGTTTACCAGGCACTAAAACAGGGCGAGAAAACATTGTTCTAGCTCATCAGGGGCTTAAAATACAATTAGACGTCAAGGGGCTAAATTCTACAGCCATAGGCTACGAATGATCATTTTTCCTAAGGGAAATGAACATTTTTTACAGGAATCGGACCAGATTCTCTGGAGGGTGTTTGTAACTCACCTATTTTATTTCCATGCCCTTGATCATATCATGTATACTTCAACAGGCATTGTTGCCAAGCACTATGCTAGGTGAGATGATCCCAACCCTGAAGGAACTCAGACTATTGGGAGACAGGCAAGATGACCGAGTACAGTTAATGACTATAGAGGACTGTACAAATGGCTGTGGAACCACTTAAAATACATAGATATGTGCCCCCTACAATTTGATTTGAAGAGTAGGAGTGTGTATATAAAGTGTTTTTTATGTTCTTTCCTAAATAAATGTAAACACAATAATAAGCACCCCCAGAGTATGCAGGAGAAATGAATTGTGCACAAGCAAGTTACTTGGTATTGTAATTCAGCCTTACCCATTTGACTGACTACATAATCATTTCGTTCCACAAATACTTATATGTGCCAAACATTAGATCACCTAGCAGTGCTCAAGACAATTCAAAATGCTTAACAATCCTTAGATTACCTTAACAATCCTTAGAAAACATTCCCCTAAAGTTTAGCCTAGATCAGTGGTCGGCAAACTGAGGCTCGCAAGCTGTGGTTTGCCGCTCTGTTGACTAATGAGTTTGCCAACCACTGGCCTAGATCATTGCAATATAATCCTGATTGGTTTCTTTGCTTCTATTGCCTCCCAATATTCTAGATCCTTTAAACATGCAAGTCAAATACTTGCAGGATTTGCTTCCTTACTTCAACTTATCTGCTCAAAAGATCTAATGAGTTCCCCTTATCAATCTCTTTTTTGAATCCTTACCAGAGGAGTGAGGATATTTTTTCCATTGATTCTTAGAGAGAGTGGAAAGGAGGGGACAGGTGAAGGGAGAGAGAAACATTGATGGGAGAGAGACACATCACTTGATTGTCACACACACACACACACACACACACCAATAGGGGTGGGGATTGAACCTGCAACACAGGTAACAGCCCTTGATCTGGAATCAAACCAGAGACCTTCTGGTGCACAGGCCAATGCTCTAACCACTGAACATGCCGACCAAGGCTCCCTTACCAATCTTTAAAATTGTAACAGTAACACACCATCCAAATTCCCGATCCTCAGGAATTTTTCTCCATAGCACTGAACACTTTCTATGTCATAGTTTATTTCTAACTAGAGGCCTGATGCACGAAGATTTGTGCAATAATGGGCCTTCCTTCCCCTGGCTGCCGGCACCGCCTTTCTCTCTGGCCGGAGCCGCCTTTCCGCCTTCCCATGCTGCCCAGAGGCCTGGAGTGGCTGGGGTGGTGCAGAACGCCTGCGTTGTCGCCATGGCGATGACGCAAGCGGAATGCCCCACCCTCGGCTGCTCAGCGTATGCAAATTAACCCGCCATCTTTGTTGGGTTAATTTGCATACTCCTGATTGGCTGGTGGGTGTCGTGACAGTATGGTCAATTTGCATCTTACTCTTTTATTAGTGTAGATTGGTTTATTGTTACCTATTTTGTTTACTGCCAGAATGTACTCCAGCACCTAGAAAAGGCCCTCCTATAAAGTAATTGTTCAATAAAAGTTGAATTAATGAACAAAGAACATTTCTGAAAGATAATTTTAGGACTGTGACTTTGCATTTTCTCTTCCCAGTAGGCACCGAGCCATGAGCATCTCTCTGGACAACTGGCACAAGTGCCACAGGCTGGGGACAAGAGAAAGCCCTATCAGAAGAAGCAAATATATGAGCTGGGCCGACCTGCTGCCAACAGTAAGATCAGTACCCACTGAATACACACAGCGGAGTGCGAGGAGGCAGCAAAAAGTACAGTGCCTTGAGGCTAGATGTGGGCAACTTTTCCTGGGGCTCTAAGAGTTGTACATGCAAAACAAGAATTACTGATGTTGTCTACAATGCATCCAACAATGAACTGGTCCACACCAAGGCCCTAGTAAAGAACTGCATCATGCTCATTGACAGCACACCGACGGACAGCGGTACGAATCCCACCATGTACTGTCCCTGGGCCACAAGACGGGGGTCAAACTGACTCCTAAGGATGAAGAGACATTTGAAGAAAATTGCGAAGAAATATGATGAAAGGGGAAAGAATGCCACAATCAGCAGTCTTCTAGAGGAACAGTTCTAGCAGGGCAGTTCTTGCATACATTGCTTCAAAACCAGGCCAATGTGGCTGTGCTGCTGGGGGGCAAGGAGCTGGACTTCTATCTGAGGAAAATCAAGGCCCAGAAAGGCAAATAAATCCTCCTCTCTCCTATCTTAACTCATGTCATAAAGGTGGTCTATAGTCTATGGAAAAAATAAAAGGTATTTTCAGAAAGGAGGAAGGAAATAACAATCAAAATAGTACAGGAAAGAGGAAGGATGGAGGAGAGGAAGACAAAAAGTATAAGGAAGATTAAAAGAGAGAGATTAACAGGATAGGCTGGAAGTATTGGCAAGCAAGAGAAACAGAAGAATATTAAATTGGTCAAACATTTGGGGTGTTATTTACTGCCTGGAATCGGCTGGAGGATTTTCAACCTTGACTGAATTGACAGAACTAAGTTAATATTTCACTTGGGCTAAAAGGCATTTTTTAATGTTACGTAATCTTATGTAATTGTTTACCTTAGATCAGCAATTTTCTACTGGTGTGCCACAAGATTTTTTAAAGCATGCGATATGTGACTATTGAGTGAGGGGCCCTGACTTCTTTTCCCTTAGATTGTCAAATTAAAAATTACAACAGCCAACACAACAATTGCCATCTGGTGTGAATGAATCAAAAGTATATCTATTTTTTGTCAGATTGGCAAAAAATAAATATTTTTTGGTTTTCCATAGAATTTTAGTAATTAGTTTATGTGCCATGAGGAGAAAAAGGTTGAAAATCATCGCCTTAGGTAAACATGCCATCATTTTGATGTACCTGAATTAAACTTCAGATGAAATCTGTGATCTGAGTTTGTCTTGAGCCTGCTGCAGAAGAACTAGATCAGCAATGATTCAGTAGTCAAGAAGTAAAAATAAATAAAAAGAAAGGAAAGGAAAAAATAGAAAGCAAGGGATAAAGGTGAGATGCAAGCAAGATTTGGACCAAAGTGTATATGGTTTTTGTACAGAAAAGAGAGAATACTGTTAAAGAGAATGGAAGATGAATGATGGAGAGAAAACTTCTTGCTTGTGCTTGCTCCTCTGTCTCACTTCTTATTATCTCTGCCTATGATTCTCTCACTAGAAAGCTTATGCCATTGCCACCTATGCCACCAAAGCATCATGTGTCAATCAGGAAAAGCTCTGGTCAGTCTAGACTCTTGGCTCTGACTTTTCAAAGACAGCTTTCGGCTATAAACGTGTTTATGTACCACCTTCCTGCATCTGAAGTCCCTCAAGTCAGGGATTTTATCTTCCTCATTTCATCCAGGACCAAGCTCAGTGGCTTGCACTTAGACTCTATGCTATAAAATGTATTGATGCCCTAACTGGTTTGGCTCAGTGGATAGAGCATCAGCCTGCGGACTGAAGGGTCCCAGATTCAATTCCGGTCAAGGGCATGTAGCTTGGTTGCGGGCACATCCCCAGTAGGGGGTGTGCAGGAGGCAGCTGATTGATGTTTCTCTCTCATTGATGTTTCTAACTCTATTCCTCTCCCTTCCTCTCTGGAAAAAATCAATAAAATATATTAAGAAAAATGTATTGAAATGAAAACTTTGGAGCCTGAAGGAAAAAATAACAGAATAGTGTAAATGTTAAGAGCAGGGATCAGCAAACTGCAGCCTGCGAGCCGGATCTTTTCCACTATTTTTATAAATCGTATTGGAAACTGTCACAGTCATTTATTTCATATTACTTAATTGATGCTACAATCAGTTGAATAATTGTGGCAGAGATTGGATGGCCCAGAAAACCTAAAATATTAACTATTTGGGTTTTTGTAGGAAAGGTTTGCCGATCTCTGGTAAAGAGCATGAGATGGTGTGAATCCTGCTCTCATTTCTTAGCACCTGATCTTGGACAAGAAAACATCTCTTTAAGCCTTTTATTTGTAAAATGAAACAGTACTAATACCTACTTAATTTGGCTCAAGGTATAATTGGTAGTAAGTGACCAACAATAGACTGCTGGTATTTAAGCAATAGTTCTGATCTTTCTAGTAATAGTTGCATTGTAGGGATCAATGACTTTTATATAATTTGCAAAGTTAGCAACCGAATTTCCTATTATTGCTACTAATCCATTTTAAATGTAATTCTCATATTTCAATTTAGCCAATATTTTTAAGCATCTATCATGAACTATATTGGAATCTACCATTACAAAGATGAATAATATAATGCCTCAACCATCAATCAGCTCTCAGTCTATTAGAGAATCCAGAAATATAAACATATACTGATGATACAATGTAATAATACCAGAAAGGATGTACAAAGAGCTAGGAAACTGGGAGGTGAAGAAGGGACTACTAAAGAAGGCATTTAAGCTGAATCTTAAATAAGTAGATGAATACTGGACAAGAAAAAAATGAAAGTACATTCCAGAAAAATGGCCTAAGCGGTTAGTTTTATATCTGAATTCTACCCAACACAAAAGATATAATCTCTGTCTCATACAGGAAGTTTCACAAAATGGAAAATGTTTCACTTTTAGTAATGACAGGCTAGGTTATTTAAAGCAATCCTTTGAATAAGAAAACTTTTTAAAAATACTGAAAGAAAACCCTAGCCAGTTTGGTTCAGTGGATAGAGCATTAGCCTGCAAAACAAAGGGTCCTGGGTTCGATACCTTGGTTGCAGGCTCCTCCCCAGCCCAGGCCCTGGTCAGGGCTCCTGCATAAGGCAACTAATCGATGTTTTTCTCTTACATTGATATTTCTCTCGGTCTTTCCCTTTCTCTTCCACTCTCTCTAAAAATAAATGGGAAAATATCCTCAGGTGAGGATTAAAAAAAAAAAAAAGGCAATAAGAAAGGTGAACATTCAGCTTCATCTTAATGACCATCCAAAGTATAAAGCAATAATAAAGCAACCATGTGTCATGGGTTTAAAAATAAAGAATTGGAATGTTTATGGCATGGTTCTGCTCCAAACCATCATGAAACTACCTGGGGACTTGGCCTCCTCTGGTATACTAATTCATGTTCCCAGGTCTCTCAGAATGCCTCTTCTGCACAGACAACAAAAGAAAAAATAGGCAAATTGGACTATATGAAAATTTTTAATTTTGTACATCAAAAGAGACTACACAGTAAAAAAGCAGCCCTCAGAATGGGAGGAAATGTTTGCAAATCATATATCTGATAAGTTATTAATATCCAGAAAACTCCTAAAATTCAACAACAGCAAAAAGAACAAATAATCTGATCAAAAATGAGCAAAGGATTTGACTAGACATTTCTCTTAAGAATATCTACAAATGGGGCCAACAAGCATATGAAAAGATATTCAACATCACTAATCAGCACGGAAATGCAAATAAAACTAGGAGAGACCACCTCACGCTCATTAGGATTGCTACTATTAAGAAAAAAAGACACCAGAAAATAACTAACATTGATGAAGAGTAGAGAAATTGGAACGCTTGTGGACTGTTGTGGGTGGGGAAGTAAAATGGTACAGCCACAGTGGAAAACAGTATGGCAGTTCTTCAAAAAATTAAAGAGGGAATCACCACATGATCCAGCAATTCCACTTCTAGAGACTTTGAAAGAAGGATCTCAGAGGGATATTTGTACACCCATAGTCATAGCAGCATTATTCACAAAAGCTAAAATGTGGAAGCAACTCAGTGTTCATCAATGGATAATTGAATAAGCAAAACATGGTTCATCCACATAGTGACTATTTACTATTCAACCTTAAAAGGAAAGGAAAATGACATATACTACAACATGGACGAACCTTGAGGACATTAAGCTAAGTGAAATAAACCAGTCATACAAAAAAAACAATAATGTATGATTCCACTTATATGAGGTGGAGTAGTCACATTCATAGAGCTGGAAAGTAGAATGGTGGTTGCCAGGGCCTGGGAGAGAGGAAGGAATGGAGAGTTTTTAATGGATAGAGTTTCAGTTTTACAAGATGAAAAGAATTATAGAGATGAATGGTGGTGATGGTTGCACATTGTGAATGCACTTAATACCACTGAACTGTATACTTAAAAATGATGAAGCCAAAACCGGTTTGGCTCAGTGGATAGAGCGTCAGCCTGCGGACTGAAAGGTCCCAGGTTCGATTCCGGTCAAGGGCATGTACCTTGGTTGCGGGCACATCCCCTGTAGGGGCTGTGCAGGAGGCAGCTGATTGATGTTTCTCTCTCATCGATGTTTCTGACTCTCTATCCCTCTCCCTTCCTCTCTGTAAAAAAATCAATAAAATGTATATTAAAAAAAAAAAAATGATGAAGATAGAAAATTTTATATTATGTATATTTTACTACAAGTGTAAAAATTGGAGGAAGAAAAGGCCACCTCTGTGGGCACAGGCCCAGGTATATCTCTTGCCTGGAAACTTGCTCTGCTTTACACTTCCCAGCAGCTAAGATCACAGAAGGTTGAAAATCAGTAAAGAAAAGAAATCTAGGGGGACAAGGACACATATATAATACCTTAATCAGAAAGAAAAAAAAAAAAAGAAAAAGACTGATAACACCCAAAAAAAAGAAAGGAAGAAAGAAAAGAAATCTATTGGCAGAAAAGAAGAGAAATTCATTGAGAACAATCTGCAAAGGCCAGAATTGCTTTATATGAAGTGAGCTTTGTCAAGTCAATCAGTACCAAACAATATTCAGATATTATTAACACTCCTGCCACCTTCTCTGCCTGAACTTGGAATTTCTGCACTGGCATTGACATTGTCTGGCATTGAGCCCTTAATTATAAACATTTGGCAGAAAACTATGGAAGAGAAACTTACAAATGTCATTCTGAATGTAACTATCATTGGTCTAACAGTGGTTTAGACCAATGCTATTCAAAGTGATCTTTGTGGACCAATTTGCAACAAGATTACCTCTGAGTAAGATGGATGAAGGACTTAAGTATTTTATTTCAAGAAATATTTTATTTACTTCAAGACTGTAAAGTGACAGTGATCAAGACAGTGGAGATGAATGTAATAGAATGGAGAGATCAGAAATTAACCCACATTTATATGGTCAATTCGTTTTTGACAAAAGCACCAAGGTAATTCAAAGGGGAAAATAGCCCTAGCTGGTTTTCTCAGTGGATAAAGCGTCGACCTGCCGACTGAAGGGTCCCAGGTCAAGGACGCATGCCTGGGTTGTGAGCTCGATCCCCAGTGTGGGGCGTGCAGGAGGCAGCTGATCATTGATTCTCTCTCATCATTGATGTTTCTATCTCTCTCTTCCTTTCCCTTCCTCTCTGAAGTCAATAAAAATATGTAAAAAAACAAAAATTCAAAGGGGAAAACAATGAGATACCACTATGCAACCATTAGAAAGGCTGAAATTAAAGACATAGTAACAGTTACTTACGATGTAGAGCAACTAGAAGTCTTATATGTTGCTGATGGGACTGCAACTTGGTATGGCTACTTTGCAAAACATTATGGCGATATCTTTAAAAGTTATATACTTACAACAAAGCGTATGTATATGTCTTTCCATGCAAAGTAACATTTACATAGCCCCAAGCTGGCAGGAACCAAGTGTCCATCCACTGGTGAATGGACAAACTGTGGTATATCCACATGAAGAAACCAGGCACAAAAAGACTGCCTGTTGTATTATTACATTTATTTGAACTTTCTAGAAAAGGCAAACAATATAAAGACAGAAAGTAGACCTGTGCCCAGCTGGTGTGGCTCAGTGGTTGAGCATCTACCCAGGAACCAAGAGGCCACCAGTTCAACTCCCAGTCAGGGCACATGCCCGGGTTGCAGGCTCCATCCCCAGTAGGAGGGATGCAGGAGGCAGCCGAACAATGACATTCCTCTCTCATCGATGTTTCTGTTCTCTATCCCTCTCCCTTCCTCTCTCTGAAATCAGTAAAAAAACGTATTTTAAAAACAAAAACAAAAAACCTCGTCAAAGTATTGAAGTAAAAAGCTCCTGCCTGCCATGCTACTGGGCACTGCCTGATATGAAGCACCTGACCATGATGTCAAGTCACCATGTGGCCAGTGCTGCCCATCATGAGCTGGATTCTTCCAGACCCTCCGCGCGTGCAGCAGCAACTCGTCCTAAGACAGGAGTAGCAGGACTGGGCCTGAGCACCAGCAAGGCCAGAGGGCAGCCGTAACACCAGCAAGCGGCCCCAAGTCATGGCACCGCCGCTGTTGCGCGGGCACGTGTCCCGAAGCTCTCACTACCTCTGGCCATACGATGGGCGTCGCTCATGATCAGATGGACAAGGGAAACTAGCCAGCCTGGGGCGCAGGTGGGATTGCTTGGTGTGATGTCAGTTTCCGCCGGCCGCCGCTGTGACATCATCACAAACTCAGGGGCTTCACAAAACAACACAGACTTGGTATCGTACAAATGGAGTCTCTCACACATCTTCACAGACTTCGTGGCTTGAGTGATTTAGTGTCTCACTGTTCTGATGACTGAAATGGAAGTCACTGGGCGAAAGCGAGGTGCTGACAGGGGCAGGCCTGCGTCCCATCCAGAGCCTCTAGGGGAGAACCCAGTTCCTGGCCTGTTCTCGTTTTAGAGGCCACCATGCTCCCTGGCTTGTGGCCCCTCTCTCCAGCCTCAAAGCCAGCAGCCCAGGGCTGAAGGTGAGTCCTTCGCACGCTGCCCTCCCTCTGGCTCTCTGCTTCCCTCGTCTCATCCCCTTTTCTAGCCTCACACGGCCCCGCCCTCTGCTGGCACGTTCGCTGCCCGCATTTATTTCACGGGGTCCTGTACTCACTGATGGTGTCGGTCCTTTAACATGTCAGCGTCAGGAGGGCGAGAGCCTCGTCTACCTGTGTCCCCCGATCTCCTCGGCCTGTGGCCCAGCACCCGGCTCTGTGGGTTCAGAGCGCACATCGAAGACACTCAGCCTCCTTCCCCCCGCCCCCCCTCCTGCCTTCAGGCTGTGGAACCTGGGGCCGGCCACTGAGCCTCTGGCTCCCAATCGGTCCAATGAGACCAGAGGCCGGCTGCTGCGAGGAGAAATGAGGGAGCACAGTAACAAAGCATGGCGGGGTGCACACAGTGAACATCACACAGTGAACATGTGTGTGTGGGGATGGGGTGCAGAGCCCACGGCATCTGTGCCCCCCCATTTCCCGTGTGGGCCAGGAGCAGAGCCATCTGCTGGGGGAAGCTGTGGGGGCCTGGAATGGATGCTGAGAAGAGGAGGGAGGGGGGAGCCATGAGGAGCGAGCAGCTGACGGGGTAGCAGGCTCTGTGGGCAGCACACATCCTTGGTGTGGGATTTCCTCCCCGGGCGAGGAGCTGCGGCGGGCGGACAGGACAGGTGCTTGTGCAAAGCCGGGCGGAGGAGCAGGGCGGAAGGACGAAGGGGCAGCGCAGTGAGGGTCCTGGCCAGAGAATGGTGCGACCTGGCCTGCGTGGTCTGGAGGCCGGAGGCAGGGAGCGGAGGTGCGGGCCGCGTGGGGAAGTCCAGGGCCTGGAGAGGAGGGTGAGGTCACAGGGGTGGGGGACGGAGGCGTGAGGGGACTGGCAGCGCCATCGGAAGCTGTGGTCAGGGAGTGGGACCGTGGAGTGCAGCTGGAACTGTCCACGGGTGACCAGGCCCGGGTGTGGGCGGCCGGAGGGGAGTGGAGGTGAGAGTCACCAGGGAGGAGGAGGTGTGGGGTGGACAGACATCTGGCAGCGCCCTCCGGTCTCCAGGCCTCGGTGCCGGTCTCTGGGGCTCCGTCTGTCCTCCAGATGACTCACAGATGCGCCCCTGGCCCCCACCCCCAGCCCGCAGTTCCTCCTGTGTGTTTTCCTTCTACCTAACATGCGAACCAGGCTTCCACCACGGACGGCCAGACATCCCTCAAACGGAACTTATTTTCTTTATACCAAACCCTTCCCTTTCTTAACCACCCTATCATTGTCTGCCCAACCCCCCAATTTTAATGTCATTCGCTTCCGCTCCTGTGTTGTTGGTTTTGGTCCCATCAGCGTGTCTGCGCTGAATCCTCATGAATTATTTTGTCCATAACACAGCGCTCAGCAAAGCCCCATCCTTCCGCTTTCAGAGCGAAAACCCTGCCCAGGAGTTGGCAGCACAGACCTGGAAGGTGAGGGCTGAGAAATGGGCCGAGTCTGTGGTGAGTGCCGGGAGCCGGCGGGCAGAAGCCCTCAGATGGGCGAGAAACAGCACAGCTTCGCAGCCAGACACATGTGTCCTGGCCAGACAGACAGATGTGGGTTCCAGGCCGGCTCAGGGGGGACCTCGGACGAGTCACTTCTCTCAGCCTCAGTGGAGGAAAATGACTCCTAATGGGGATATTATCAATACTTGTTGAAATTAGCTGTGAGCCTGCCTGGCACACAGTAGGCGCCTGCTGGATGCTGGTCCCCTTCCAGTAGAGCCACCGGCTGCAGGCGCACCCGCATGCTGGATGGAGGATGAGGCTGCTGCACCCTCACTGGTCACCCAACTGGCCTCGGAGTCTCCGTTTCTTCATCTGCTTTGCCCACTGGACAAGGCTGTTGAGGTCCAATCCTATATAATGAAAGGGTAATATGCAAATTGACTGAACGACCAGTCACTATGATGCGCACTGACCACCAGGGGGCAGACGCTCAATGCATGAGCTGCCCCTGGTGGTCAGTGCGCTCCCACAGGGGGAGCGCCGCTCAGCCAGAAGCCGGGTTCACGGCTGGTGAGTGCAGCGGTGGTGGCAGGAAGTGGGCCTAAGTCATCAGTCCGACATCCCCCAAGGGCTCCCAGACTGCGAGAGGGTGCAGGCTGGGCTGAGGGACTCCCCCCTCAGTGCATGAATTTTGTGCACCAGGCCTCCAGTATAGTTATACTATACTCCACGCGCTTTGCAGATGGCGATGTTTCCGTCCCAAGTAACTTAGCAAATCATCGCCCAGGCAATGCTGCCCACATGAACCCTGCAGTCCAGGCCCACGGAGAACACTGTCCCTCAAATGCTGTTTCATTCATGTCGCTCGGAACTGTCACGGTGCAGGCTTGTCACTGTGGACTGAGGCTGAGAGAGTCCCGGAGCCGGGCTGCCTGTGCCCGAGACTCCGCCCGAGGCCCTGCCAGCCGTGTGCCCGGGACACACAAGGCGACCGTCTCGTTGGGTGACATGAGCACCTGAGGGCCCGGGGCACGGTTAGCACAGTGTCTGGCACATAGTACGTGCTCAGTAAGCGTGAGCTTATGCCTCCACCCACTACCCAAATGCCCCCACAGGCACGGAGGTCTCTGTCACTCTCTTAGGAAGGCCCCGGGCTGAAGGCCCCCAACACTGGGCACTCTGCAGAGTGACCCTCCCTGGGGATCAGGATGGGGTGGGGGGAGGGAAGGGGTCGGCGTGAGAGGGCGGCGGTGTCCTCTGTCAGGGTCCCCGTTGTGCTTTCTGTTCTCTCTGTGCCGCCTGCAAACCCACCAGCACAGGCAGCGCCGCCTGCAAGCAGCAGAGGGGACGGTGTCTGCGCCTTTCGACCCTCGGCTCGGGGAGGCCTTGTACGTGAGCTGGGACGGCAAGCGAGGCCCTGGGTGGGAAGCGGGTTGGAGCAGCTCTGACAACTTACAGGAACTCCTGGCTACCGTGTCTGCTCCGTCTGAGCTCAGTACCCCGTCTCTCCTTTCTGCGCCCCCTCCTCCCCCAGCACCCCCGCCAGAGCACAGCCTCTCCCTGCGCAGGGCGCCCTCCACGCGCTTGCCTGGGCCTCCCATACAGGCGGCCACCCATCACGCACCCAAGCTCTCCCCGCGGCTCCCCCAGCCTCGCTCTCTCCTCTGGGGGACACACTCTCCCCGGCTCCCTCACTTTCAGGGCGGGAACTGTTGCTGGTTTTCATGTTTCCTTGGCTCCGGGTTTAAACTCTTTCTTTTCCTTTCCTTCCCCTCAGCGGTAGCAACCCCAACCCCCTGCCTCTGCCACGGGCGTTGCTCTGCGCGTAGGGAATAGGAAGTGGGAGCCATTCGGGGCTCGCCATCCAGATGGTGAGGCGGCTGTGAGCCAGGGTGAGCGCAGGCCACGAGGAGAGGGAGGCGGGCAGCAGCCCGGTCCCCAGGCCCGGCTCAGGCTCCCTGGCCAGGCTGCCTCTCCGGCTCCCGGGGACTCACTGGGGCTTCCCAGGGGTCCTAACCCCCCCCTCCACCCCCCCCCCCAGGATCACACCCACACCTGCAAGGGGATCCACCACGGGGAGGAAGTGTGTGGAGGAGGCAGGGCGGGGAGAAAAGAGGGAAGGCCATTTAGCGGGAAAGCGAAGCTATCTGTCGTGGAGAATACTGGAATGTTCCTGCCGGAGGCGAAGGGGAGGAAAATGTAAAAGTCTGGGGGGGAAGCAGCAGGAAGAACAGCCACTCCGGCTGCGGCACCAGCAAGCAGTCATTTGAGACCCCAGAGCGACACCTAGCGGCCACCTGGGGAGAGGCTTCCCGCGCGGAGGCTGGGGAGGCTCCGGCCTCCTGGGCTGGGCGCTCACCTCGCCTGCCCCCGCCGAGGGGGGGGGGAGGGGGCGACCCTGGGTTCAAGTCCTGGCACAGACACCAGCTAGGCACCCTCAGACCAGAAACTCTGTCGGGAGGGCTCCTTCTCCTGCCCCAACGTCCCTGGGCTCCCAGCCCCGCCTCGCACAGCCCGGCCCGCCCTCCCTGCGGAACTGGGGTGCCCAGGCAGGACAGGCTGGCTGCTCGGGCACGAGGCCCACCTTTAAAGCCTTCAGATTGCTCCTGACACAGGACCGCACCCCCGGGTGCCACGCGGCCAGCACAGGGCTTTGCTGGCAGGAAGCTCCAGAAAGATCTGCCGGGGGGAAAGGGCCAGGGTTCTAGCCTGGAAGCTGCACAGCTCTTCCAGAAAGTTCTCCCTGTGCCTTAGTCAGACTGGCCTCTACAATTCTGCCCCATTTGTCCTGTCCAGGCTTCTGAAGCAACTCAGAGTCGCTTGTGTTAATGCGCGGCCTGCAGACGGCTTCTAGGTTCCCTGAAGACGTTGTCATGTGGGACTAACTACGCCCAACTTCCCTCATTCTTTAGGGCAGTGGTTCTCCATCCAGGACACCTGCTGTCCCCCAGGGGACCTCTGGCCTTGTCTGGAGACCTTCTGGTTGCCACCCCTGGAGGAGAGAGGCTGCTACTGACACCTAGTGGGCAGAGACCAGGATGCCCAACCTCCAAGGATGCTCAGGGCGGCCCCGCCCCCATGGCACACACAAAGAGCCAACGGGCCCCAAGGGCGAGGGCTGAGCCTGAGGAGCTGCTGGAGTCCCCAGGCTCCCCCACATCCAGTCCCCTCGGGGACACGCTCCAGGGGTCGCTGCCGCTGCTACTGCGCTGTGGTCCTGAGCCCAGCCCAGGCCTGCACGCCGGAGGCCTCTCCGTGGGAGATTCCATCCCTCTCTCATCGGGTCGCCGTGTCCTTCTGAGCAAAGAACATGTACACGCCAACGTGCGTGCCATGCAGTAAAGGACACGTAGCACTAGAAACACTCGTGTTGTTTCCACACGTGAAGATGTCGGGTACAATGAACAGTCCCACCAGGCAGATCCCATTTTGAACAATCGCTGTTGCACAAACATGTTTCCTGAACCATGGCCTCAGCAGAGGAATGGGAGCAGGCAGGACAGAGGGGGGGCGCTTGTCAGGTGAAATACGAAAGGCGGCCGGCTCCCCAACGACCTCTGGGACGGGGAGCTTTGTCCCCTTGACATCCGGGCTCATTTTTCACGAGCTCAGGTCACCCCCTTGGAGATTTCCGGGACGCTCCATGATACGGAGCCGTGGTTGAAAAAGTGGCCGCTGAGGTCTGCTCAGCGATCGGATCCAGAGACCAAACCCGCTCTGCCCAGTGGCTCAGCCGGCACTGGAGGGCCCTGGGCAGCGGGGTCTGCAACGCCCAGCCGGGCTTTTATGAAGTCGGGTTGTTCACGGCTCTGTGTGTGGGTTTCACGAAGGATCCCCGAGGCGGCTCGGCTGAGGGGCAGGTGGATCCCCGATACCCGACACATTCATTCTGTAGTCCTAAGTGTCGGTTTTTACGGAACAGCAAACACCGGGTTTGTTTTTATAAACTGGAAGCAGAGGAAATAAAACCCCTTTCGCCAGCCCCTGGGGTCTTTCCTTCAGCATAGAAAGTCCTAAAGTAAATTGTGGGTTCCTCTGGCCCCGTCCTGAGCGGCAGTGTTTCCCTGCCTACACTATCATTAACGCAATGAGACGAAACTCACTTGGCTGGCGGGATCCCGGCACGCACATCTGGTTTAGGCTCCGGAGACGGGGGAGCGGATTTTATAGGGGCTCCAGGTAGTCAGGAGACCTCTTGTTTCTGTGCTGGCGAGGCCCTCATTCCTGGGAGCAGGAGTGCCTAGCAAATAGGGGCAGATTATAAATCACGTTTCTGGTGAGAATGACGAAGCGGAGGAGCCCTGCCTCAGGGAAGCTGTCCAATTTGTCAGGTAGAATTCAGCCTCTGATACAGAGCGAGCCCGTTCTTGTCGTGTTCGGGCCGATTCCCTGTGGAAAGAATCTGTTCGGAACTGTCAACAACGCCGAGAGCGGGAGCAACGCGGGTGGAATGTGGGGACCCCTGGGGGAGCTGGGTGGGGTTCCCTCATTTACCACCCCGTCCCTCCACCCCTCACCCGGCAGGCATTCTCCGGCCTCTGAAATCACGGGGCTCCCGCCCATCAAGGTGAGTTTCTGCTCATAAAAGTAGAACACAGGTCGCATCTGTTACGTTTATGAACAGGACGATGGAAACACTGACTCTAAAAGCAGGCAGCCCGGCCGGCGCGGCTCTGTGGTTGAGGGTTGACCTATGAACCAGGAGGTCACAGTTCAATTCCTGGTCAAGGGCACACGCCCGGGTTGCAGGCTTGATCCCCAGTGTGGGGCCTGCAGGAGGCAGCTGATCCATGATTCTCTGTCATCATTGATGTTTCTACCTCCCTCTCCCTTCCTCTCTGAAATCAATAAAAAATTATTTAAAAAATAATAATATAAAAACATAAAGACAGCAGGGAGAGTACCAGGCGTTTCACTGAGAGGAGAGGGTACAGACCGACCCACTTCCGTCCCCACTGGGGTCTAGACCGGACAGGCCCCCCTGGGAGAGGAGGGGCGGGTTTTGATGTTGAACCCTATTGTTTGATGATTCTGAAGGGTCTACGGCCCGGAAGGTGCTGCGGGTAGGTCCACCTAAGGGCCGAGCAGGCAGCACCTCAGCAAGTGAAAGGGACTTTATTCTATAATCACACCGTGTGGGGAGAAAAGAGGATGCAGTCATGTGGTCTCCACACCCGAACCCGGAGCCCAGCCCCCGTGGCCCTGTCCTCCCAGGGCCTCCCAGCTCTCGGGCAGCCCAGTCCCCGGGCACCCCCGGCTGCAGGCCCGGGGGAGCGTGCGTGTCTCAGAGCAGGAGCTGCGGCTCAGGAGGGAAACTCGGGCACGGCTCTCCCTTTCCCTGGGACACGGGGACCCTCCCCAAAGCTCCCCCTGCCCCTGCCGGGCCCCAGGACCTGCCCCACTGACCCTGCCCTGCCCTTGGGACAGGCCCCTCGGGACCAGGGACCACAGGTCCGAGAGGCCATGTCACCAACGGACCCCGAGGGCCGGTGCTGCCCCCAGTGCCCCAGAAGAGACACCCACAGACCTGCCCCCAGCCCAGCCCTGGGTTAGGGTTAGGGTTGTTAGGGTTAGGGTTAGGGTTAGGGTTAGGGTTAGGGCTAGGGCTAGGGCTAGGGCTAGGGCTAGGGCCACAGGACCTGGCAGGGAAGCGATCTCCTGGTCTTCTCAGACCTCCAAGGACCGCGGTGTGAATGGTGGGCTTGCTCCCTGGACTCCCTGAGTCCCTGCCAGCTGCTCTCCATTCAAGACTCACCTCAAAGGCCACCTCCTCCAGGAAGCGCTCCTGGTCCCACCTTTTGAATTGCATTGCCCGCACCCTCTGCTCCTGCTGGTGCTCAGGCAGCTCTGCTCAGTGTACCCTGGGCCGTGGCTCCCTGCCTCCCTTCACAGCAGCATCTGCTTATCAACCACTAGACTCTGTGCCGGTCTCTCTGGCCAGCATTGCACCGGGGTCCTCACCGCGGCCTGCGGGCAGAGGACCTGCCCGGGGCCACTCCTCTGGACCGATGGGTGATGGAGGCCGGTCATCCTCCTGGGCCTCAGGGAGGGACACCCAGAGGCCGGAGGCGCCGGCGCCTATGCAGGGCCAGGGAGGGCTCCGCCGCCCACCCAGCCGCCACCCTGGGGCTCCGCTTCCCTCGCTGCCGAAACGTTAGCGATGCCGGCGAATCCTTCCAGGCCCTGCCACCCACGGCCCTTTGTGGGAGGAGCAGTGGCTGGCTGGGTTATGGGGGAGGAGACCAAGGCACAGAGCGGTTCAGCAACTGGCGCAGGCCACACAGCTCGGAAGGTGCAGCTCCGGGAGCCCACGCCGCACGGGCCCTGGCCGGCGCTCTCGGCCACCCCAGGTGTGGCCGCGGCAGGAGCCGTCCTCCCCCTCAGCTCCCAGGGCGGCGGGGACTGTGCACACCTTTCCGACTGGCACTGGCGGTCCGGTCCGAGAGAGGGAGGCGGCTGCAGGGGGGCGGGGGGTGGGGGGGCAGCTAGAGCTGCTGGGAGCACCGGCTGGGAGCAGAGGCGGAACCGGGGTAGAGAGGGGAAATGTCCGGCTCCAGATCCCTCGCTGATGCTGTGAGGAGGGTCTGCCCCTGTGGAGGGCCAGAGGAAGCCCCGCTGGGACAGGCCACCTCTCATCACTCTGCGGGGCCAGGCCTGCGGGCACCGAGGGACCACGCTGACTCCCTCTCACCCGGGAGCTGGGACACGCACTCCTGTCGCCACCGCGGCCTCCTGGGCGTCCTGCCCCTGCCCAGGGCCCAGGCCCGCGTCTCCGGTTCCATCCACACCCGGGAGCTTCCCGGTCTCTGCGCCCCGAGCGCCCGGTGGCGGCGACTCCCGCACCTCCTCCTGCCCCTGCGCCCGAAATCTGGCGCTGACAAGGCCGCCATCGCGCAGGCGGGACCGTGGGTCGGCCAGCGTGGCCTGGCCTGACTCAGACCTGTTTGCCCACCCGAAGGCGCTTTGTGTCGAAGTCAAACTGCCCTTAATGCATTCTCCATTCTCACAAAACCACCGCCGCCGATTAGGAAACAAAGCCAGCCCACGAGGCCGCTCCTGGCGGCGCCCCCTTTTCTTTGATCCATGAGCGTCCGAGCGCGAGCCGCCTCCGCCCTCGAGCCCGAGAGGCGGTAATGGCCGTGAAGTGGCCGCCGAGTGTTTGCCCGGCGATGAAAGCGAGCGTTTGAGAACCCGGGATAAAGGAGGACCACGCCGGCTCCCCGGACCCCGTCGCTGAGAATATTAACGAATTAATGGTTGACTCGCGCTGCAGATGTCTGTTTGCTCTGCTGCTCGGAAGCCCACAGCGTTTCCTTAGCAACCGCGCCATCGGCCGCCCCCAGCTCCCCGAGGGCGCGGGCGCCTCTCCAGCGGCTTCGCAGTGTTTGCCGAAGGGGAGATGATGGATGGAGACGCTCTAAAGGGGCCATTTCTCTCCTTCCCTTTTCCTTCCCGTTGCCATTGAAAGCTGACATGGGGAACACCTCCTGAATCAACACCTAATTCCCCGCCGTCCGGCCGACAAAGCCCCGCGTCCTAACCAAACAGCCCGCTTCCACCGCGTGCGCCCCGCTCGTGCGTGCATGTGTGTGCGCACACATGTGCCGCCGCCGCCTGCTGACACACGGCATGCGGGTGTGTTCGCTTCGCTGACGTCAAGCCCTCCGCAGACTCGGGGCCTGTGTGCGGGCCGAGCCGCCGGCCGGACCAGCTCACCAAGGGCCGGCCGCTGAGGGTGGAAGGTTCTGGATTTGCGGAGTCAGGAGTCCACTTACCCACAACAGCTCACGTGGCAGCAAGTCCGAGTTCCTCGCGCCAACACTTACACAGGGACTTAGCCAGCCGGGCGGGCGGACCTGGACGGCAAAGAAGAGGCTTCACGGAGGAAGAGCCAGCCGACTCCGGCCACTTTCCCTGGTCCACCCCTGCCGCCCGGGGAGCGTGGGCGAGGCCTTGTCACTTCTCGGGGGACGGAGTCTGAAGGAGACAGGCGAGGGGAAGAAACGAGAAGGCACAGGCAGCGTTTTCCAAGGAGCACAAACCCGGGAGGCCAGCGCAGGCCCGTGTCCGTGAGCGCCTCTGAATGTGTGTGTCTCCTTTTCCACAGCAGCTGTCGCGGCGTGGAGCTGAGAAGCAGTGGTCACAGGCAAGGGCGACTCAAGGAGGGAGCCACTTCCGGCCGGCGTGGCTCCGTGGTTGAGCGTTGACCTGTGAACCAGGAGGCCATGGATCGATTCCCGGTCAGGGCACAGGCCCGGGTTTAGGCTCGATCCCCACTAGGGGGTGTGCAAGAGGCAGCGGATCCATGATGCTCTCTCATCACTAATGTTTCTCTCTCCCCCGCTCCCTTCCTCTCTGACATCAATAAAAATAAATGTAAGAAGGAAAAAAAAAAAAGGAAGGAGCCATTTGCCTGCCCCCAATGAGGGTGCCCTCGGAGGTCCCTGGGTCTTGGGAGGCCCCGGTCCAGTTGGCTGGCTGTCCGGGCAGCACTAAAGCAGGGTGCGGTCACAGAGATGGAGCACAGAGAGTGGGGCTCCTGTGGCCCAGCGCCGTCACCTGGACGCAGAGGTGGAGCGAGGCCCCGGCAGGCGCACGGGTCGGGGGAGAAGATATCGCTTTATGGCAAGTTTCAGACTCCAACCCATCACGCCCCTTCCCATGTTAGCGCAGGTCACCCACGCCCCTTCCCATGTTAGCGCAGGTCACCCACGCAGACCCCTGGCCAGGTCACCTGCATCACCCTTCACTCCTTCCCGTCCTCACAGCCAGTGGAGGGAGACCTGGCGCTCACACACCGGCCAGCTGGTCGGGAGACAGCTCCCCACTCAGAGGTCAGGGCGGGAAAAGGAAGGTGAACTTGGAAATGGCCCGTTTATCTCGAGGGTGATGCACAGACACAGACAATGGGGCGGTGAAGGCCTGGGGCAGGGGGTGGGGCGGGCCAGTGCGGGGAGAAAGGGGACATATGTAATACTATCAACAATAAAGATAAAAAAAAAGAAGAAGAAAGAAATGGCCCGTTTCACAGCCAGCCAGGAGCCCCCGGAGGTCTGAGTTGTGGGGCGGGAATGCTAGAACCTCCCCCGTGGACTCCAGCTGGCCCGGGGGAAACCATGAGAAACCACAAAAACTTTCCGCTTGTTTTTACCAAACTTGGCGCGCCCTTATCTACAGGCTGACCCGGGCTCTGTGGGAGGGAGCCCAGCCGGCCTGCGTGTCTGAGGGGAACGCGAGGCCGACCGTCCTGCTTCCCGCCCGCTCAGGTTTTCCAGAAAAATGTGGCCGACGGTATCTATAAACTGTTCCCGTGGCCACAGCCTACCTGCAGCCAGGAGCCCGACAGGCGGGGCCCAGAGCCGGCAGAGGCAGGCGGAGCCAGAACAGCCCGCCCTCTTAGCAGGCATTCCCGCCTCTGTGCACAGAAGCGAGGCCTGGGGAAGTGTAGAAGCTTCTGGAATCAACCACGGCCCCAGCTTCTAACCTGGCTGAGGCTCTGCAGGATTCTGAAGGGCTTGTAAAGAAACAGCCAAAGATCTCGGCCTAGCCTGGCCGGCGTGGCTCAGTGGCTGAGCAGTGACCTATGAACCAGGAGGCCCCAGTTAGATTCCTGGCCAGGGCACTTGCCCGGGTTTAGGCTCGATCCCCAGTAGGGGGCGTGCAGGAGGCAGCCCATCCATGATTCTCCCTCATCACTGATGTTTCCATCTCCCTCTCCCTCTCCCTTCCTCTCTGACATCAATAAAAATATATTTAAGAGAAATAAAAAGACCGCTGCCTCGAACGCTCAGGGCAGGATAGTCCTCACCTTGCTGTTCTGGGGTCAAAGAGGTGAACTTGGACGTTCCTACACGGTTACAGTGACACCTGCACGAGGGTCCCTGCCCCTCTGCCCCAGCAGGGCCTGTTTGCAGCTGGCAACGGTGGCTCGTGCTGCCACCATCGCGTGCTCGGGGCCGACCTCCCGAGCTGTCTGGGCGGCCCCGGCCACAGCCATTGATTTCCCTGTGTTTTCCTTGGGGGCCTTTCTTTTTTCCAGACCCCGTTCTGCGGACGTCACCGGAGTTTAGGAAAGGAGAGGCCGCCGAAGGCCTGGGGCGGGGGGCGGCTCAGTGCAGCGTCTTCCCTGAGCCCATCAGGGAACCCACATCCTGACGCGGTGAGAGGGCCCAGAGCACAGGAGGGAAGACAGAGTCTGGCCCGTGGGCCCCCACACCCCGCCCCAATCCCCGCAAATTCTGGTGTTGCTGCTACTGGTGTGAGACCTCAGCTCCGTCCTGCAGCCCCTCCATGCCTCAGTTTCCCCTCAGCTGTCTGCACTGAAGGACTTCGGCTCTGCATGCCCGTGGCCTGGGGCCCACGTGCGGGGCGGGCTGGTGTGACTCCAGCCTCCACCCGTCACGGAGGCCTGGCCCAGCGGGAGGCAGCGCCCCGCTCCGGGGAGCGGTGATTCGCAGCGTTATCAGCGGGTCCCGGGCGTCTCAGTTTCCGTGACTCGTACTTTCCGGGGCCCCGACCCACACGCTCAGGGCGCTCCTGGAGACAGAACAATAGCAGCGCATTCCTGCCTGGCGGTGGGGAGCGGGGCACGCTCCCAGGCTCTCTCCCCGTTGGGAAAATAAACAGGGCGCCCCGCCCGCCCCCTGCGGAGGGGACGGCGGGCTGGGGGCCTGAGCACCATGCTGTTTCCATCCTGCACTGGGGGATAATCACTTGCAAGGTGGGGTTACCCAGACAAGTGAACAGCCTGCCCCTGGCCCCTGGGGAAAGGACCGGCCGGCCCCTCTCGGCTGGCGGTGGGGACGGGCAGGAGCCACTGTGGCAGGACTGGCCCTGTCCAGGGAGCAGGTCTGGTTCCCAGGGCCTGAAGGGGCTCCAGAAATCCCGCTGCCCCTCGCTGTCCCTGCTTGGAGCCCCTCCTATTTCTTGCTGTTGACCACGGGGCAGGTGGGGGAGAAGGGGGGGCGGGACCGGCCTCCCGTCCGAGCCCTTGCATCCCAGCCCACGCTCAGGGGCCTCTGTTCTTGTTTCACGGACGCATCCTCTCCCCGGTCCCGCTCAGGACGCTGGAGGCTTTGTGGCCCCTGAGCGCTCATCACCCTTCAGCCTCCGCTTCTCTGGGACCCTTTGTTTCCTGTTTGTTTGCTTTGGTCCCGGTGCCAGAGGTTCCCGCCGCGTCCTTGCTCCTGGGGGTTCCTCACCTTTCCGGGGGGGGCCTCAGCCAGGTGACGGAGCCCTGGGCAGGTGGGCAGGGCAGCATCCCGCTTCTGTTGGGAGGGACCTGGGGGTCCGGCTCCCCAATGTCAGGAGACGGGAGGTGGGTCTTTGGAGAAGAATCTGGTGGGGAGGGGAGGGCAGATGCCTACCCCCTGGGAGTGGGTGGCCGCCGGGCCTGGAAACCAGCTTTTGGGTTTATCTCTGAGAGAGGGGCCCAAAGGAGAGGGTTCGAGTCACTGAGGGGCTGGCCCTGCTCCCCCGGCCTGTGTGGCAAGGGCACGGCACCGGCGGCGGCTGCAGGGTCTGAACTGGGAGGTGCGCTCCCCATCCAACACCCCCCCAGTCGGGAGGCGCCCCAGGTCTGCAGGAGCCCAGGCCGCCGCGTTCCCACACGTTCCCACACACCAAGCCCTGCTTTCCCCGCTCCTCCTTTGTCTGCTGTGCGGATCCCTCCCAGACCCCCCCCCACCTAGCGCCTCCCCCAGGGCAGGCTGGGTGCCATTCCCGCTAATTGCAATTGGCCTCATTTGCATGTGGCTTGTTCATTATGATTCCGTGAACCTCTGGGCTGTGTTGCCAGGCAACGGAGAGCTGACTGGCTTGCTCACCCCCTGGCTGGCAGGCGGGAGGCCGTAGGTCCCGGCCCAGCTGCAGCACCTCTGCCTGTTGTGTCTGTGTGTCCGCAAGGTCTGGGCGACACGTGTCCTTGCCTGTGCCCCAGGCCCACTCGGTGTCTCCTGGCTAACTCGGAGGTCGCAGCCCGCCTCCAACACAGCGAACCCTGGCCTTACTACCCGCCACCCCCCGCCGTGGGGTCCCCCTCTGGGGTTCCCCTGAAGCTCCCGGAGCCTGGGCAGGGAGCACTGAGCTCCGTGCCGTCCTCAGGACCGGCCCCAAGCGCTGCCCCGCCCGCCCCAGGAGCTCCGTGCCCTTCTCTCCCGCCCCCTCCAGCCTGTGCTGGGATGGCGCCTGCTTCCTTCCTCTCGTCCCTCCAACTTTTTTTGTTTTCAGAGACAAAGGGAGAGGGAGAGAGAGAGAAACATTAAAGATGAGAGAGAATCATCGGTCCGCTGCCTCCTGCACGCCCCACACTGGGGATCAAGCCTGAACACCGGGCCTGTGCCCTGATCAAGCCTGAATCGAACCGTGACCTCCTGGTTCACAGGCCGACACTCAACCGCTGAGCCACGCCAGCCGGGCTCATGCCTCCAACTTTTAAATTGGGGCCTCAGGTGGACCTAACTGAATGTGGCTCGGTTACTGTCCTTGGTTCAGGACACTCTGCAGAATGAACACGTGAATGAATGGACAGGTGACCCTCCCCCATGCTCACACCCCCACGATCTGTATTTCAGAGACGCGGGTGTTTAGCTGTCTCCGGCATCACTGGGGCAATCCGTGGGGAAGAACAGGACAAAACGTGGTTACCAAGTCCATCACTGACCACCCGTCCACTCTGGGCCTCGAGGTCCACACCGCTCCTTGTCGTTATTAAGGAGCCCAGTGGTCGGCAAACTCATCAGTCAGCAGAGCCAAATACCAACAGTGCAACGATTGAAATTTCTTTGAGAGCCACATTTTTTAAACTTAAACCTCTTCTAACGCCATGTCTTCAAAATAGACTCACCCAGGCCATGGTATTTTGTGGAAGAGCCACACTCAAGGGGCCCAAGAGCCGCATGTGGCTCGCGAGCCGCAGTTTGCCGACCACGGAGCTAGGAGGGTGTAATTCAAGATCAAGTGCACAAGCTCTAGCGAGCCTGGCGTGGACGGACAAGGGGGCCACACGCGGAGCGCCGCCGCCTCGGGGAGGCCTGGGGCGGCCTCAGAGACTCAGAGCCGGACAGAGGACGGCCCGAACACGGTGCTCACTAAAAGCCAGCCACGTCCGAGGCGGCGCTTCCTGGACAAAGGTCAGTGTTACCTCAGGGGCCCTGCCTGTTGTCTCTGCATCCAAGATAGCACCTTGGAACGTCAGGGCCCTCGGGCTCAGCCTCCCACCCGCACCCGACCACAGAATCCCTGCGTTGTCTCGAGGCCCGCATACCGTCTCCGAGCTGTAACCGTGCCCAGCTAACCATCGGGCCCCACCGGAGGGGAAGTGTGTGTGCACTCTTCACCCAACTCCAGAGATTGCCCCCCCCCCCGCCCCCGCTTGGCTTCCTCCCACCTCAGCCTCCAGTGGATTCCATGCTCCCCCCTCCATCTCCTCCTCTGATTCTAACGCATAAAATAAGCTGTAAGAGTGCCATTCCCGGGGCACTGTCTCCATCCATTGAGATTCTGCTTCCCAGCAGCTGTCGTCAGTTTGACGCAAATAAACGGTAAGACTTTTCCTTAGGCCGGGGCTCTTGGCCCGCCTGACCCCTGCGTGGACGTCCCAGCATTTCTGCCTCCTCCTGACTTCGGACAGAGAGGAGGCGGGGGGAGGGGGGCGCAGAAAGCCCCACAATAACTGTTCATGTGACACTGAGTATAGAAGGTCCCATTCCAAGAGGCTGAACTCATCCACACTTTGGGGGCGGGGAGAGGATTTAAACAACAAAGAACGAGAAAGAAGCTCTGCCTCCTCATTGCCGCTCAGTCACTCACCAGCTCTGCGACCCTGGTCAGGTCAGGGACCAGCCTCAGCTGCCGCGGCCTCAGCTCCAGCTCCAACGGGAGGCGCTCAGTAAAAACCACGCTTCAGACCTGGTGGGGCCGCCGACCGAGGCACGCACCGGCCAAGCGGGTGAAGAATCACCAACGCGTGAGGTCATCTGGGGACCAGGTGCCCGAGCCCCAGAAAGGCGCCAGCACCGGGCCGCCAGGCGGCCTTTTCCGGGCGGAGCACTCCCTGTGCGGCGGGTCCTGGGCAAGGCCGGAGGGGAAGGATAATGGCCCGGCAGTGGAATGCCGTCTCAGGAGAGGGAATGCGGTTGTGAAGGGGACTGAAGGTCAGTTCCCAGGGGAGGTGGATTCAATTATTGGATCAGATCCCACAAGATCACCCCCTGGTCCCGATGGAGAGAGCGCCTTCCGATCAGCAGCTCACGTCCAGGACGCCCCGCTGGGGCCAGCTGTTCCCGAGTCAGCCCAGTGCCGGGCTGCGCTCCTGCTCCCTCCCCCCGCCCCCCGCGCCCCCCCCCCCCCCCCAGCCCAGGAAATGCACGCAGAGCTGAGGGCTGGTCCGGCCCACACAGCTGCCGGCCAGGGGCTGCCTGGCCTCAGGTCTGCTCACCCCCGGCTCCGGGGCTGCACCCTGGGCTGGCTGCGAGGAGCCATTCTTACACGACAGAGGCCGGATCTCCCTAAGGACACATGAGATTTTACCCAACACGCCTCCAACCAGCACCGCAGAAAGAAAGGAAAAGGAAAGAGAGAAGAACTCTTCGAAGGATGCACAAAGGTCCCCATGGGGGTGAGCTGGGAGCGGCGCTCAGACCCACCCACGCCCTGCACGTCAGATTCTTCTTCTCTTTCCGCTAAATGTCTTACTCCCGCCACAACTGCGCTCACCGAGCTCGAAGCCATCACAGCCCGGTGAGCCTTTCTCCATGTTTCCCGAGTCACCTGCGGGTCCTGCTGCAGGACCGAGGCGGGGCAGCGGCGGGCGGCGGTGCCGGGTCGCGCAGCAGGGACCCCGGGTGTGTGGCAGGACTCTACGAAGCAAACAGGCCTCACTGTGGGTTTTGCTGGGTCTGTTATAGCCCGTTTCCGCGGAGGTTTGGGATTTGTGCTTTGTTGTTTTGTTTTGTTTTGTTTTGAAAATATATCTTTATTGATTTTAGAGAAGAAGGGAGAGAGAGAGAAACATCAATGATGAGAGAGAATCATCAATTGGCTGCCTCCTGTACGCCCCCAACGGGGGATCGAGCCCACAACCCAGGCATGTGCCCTTGACCGGAATTGAACCTGGGACCCTTCAGTCCCCAGGCCGACGCTCTATCCACTGAGCCACACCAGCCGTGTTCAGTGCAGTCCCAGAGAAAGAATTCAGCCCAGTCAGTGTGGCTCAGTGGTTGGGCATCAACCCATGAACCCAGAGGTCACTGGTTCAATTCCCCGTCAGGGCACATGCTTGGGTTATGGGCTCGATCTCCAGTAGGGGGCGTGCAGGAGGCAGCCCATAGATGTTTCTCTCCCATTGATGTTTCTATCTCTCTCTCTCCCTTCCTCTTGCTCTAAAAATCAATAAAACATATTTTAAAGAAATAAATTTTTAAAAAAGGAATTCAAAGGTGTGACCTTCACCTCTGCCCCGGCCCCCTGGCCCTGAACCGTAGGTGGTGGTTGATAGACCGGCCGAGAATCCACGGGGGAGGGTAGCTGGGGGCGGGGGCGGGGGCGAGGAGGAGTGCAGGGCACACGTGCCTGCAGCCCATCAGCACGCCCAGCCTCTGCACCGACGGGGACAGACGTCACCATTTCACATCCCAGTCCCTGCAGTGACCATGCCCGGGGCCACTCGAGGTTGGCCTTCGCTTTTTTGGTCTCGTGTTCCCCTGTTCGCGCCTCCTGCCTGAGTCAGGCCTGGGTGAGTGCCTGGAAGCCTCACTTCACTGAAGGTGTGAACGCGGCCAGACCTGGGCACCCGTCTCCTCGATTGTCAAGGAGGAGTTTCACACAAGGAGTCCCTGCTCCGTGAGGGTGAGAGCTGACACGCGTGGAGTCCGTGACGCCTGCTGTTCCTGCACTGACCGGCCTTGCCACAAAGCGCCCGGGGTGTGACGGGGCCGTCCCACTGAGCGCCCACCGGGCCCTGCGCTGGGCTGGTGCTTTGTGGGAGACAAAAAAGAACGGAAAAGATACAGAATCCTTGCTCTGGAGGAGCCGAAACCCGTTGTGAAGATGTGGCTTAATAAAGAGGACAACCCGGCCGGCGTAGCTCAGTGGCTGAGTGTCGACCTGTGAACCAGGAGGTCAGGGTTCGATTCCTGGTCTGGGCACAGGCCCGGGTTGCAGGCTCGACCCCCCAGCAGGGGGCGTGCAGGAGGCAGCCGACCAATGATGCTCTCTCACCATTGATGTTTCTCTCTCTCTCCCCCTCTCCCTTCCTATAATAAAAAATATATTAAAAAAATAAAAATAAAACAGGACAAAATGTGGCAAAAGGATTCTAGCCTGAGCAGGGTTTTCTGCTTTTCTGCTCGGCTTCCTGCGAATGAAACCGCTCCCTACCTGGTACATGGGTCCCCACTCAACCTGCCGCCTGCGCTCCGGCGACCACGCCCGCCTCGGCTAACGTTAAGGAGCGGGGGCGCCTCGAGGAGGTGCTGCTCACGCATGTTCTGTCCGGGGGCCTGGCAGCCTTTGCCAAGGGTGACTCAGGACTCAGTGGTCGGCAAACTGCGGCTCGCGAGCCGCGGTTTGCCGCTCTGTTGACTGAGTTTGCCGACCACTGTTCTAGATCATACACGATGGTAAGTTCTAGAAAGAAAAAAAAATGACAGAGTGTGACAAAAGTTCATAAAGGGGACTTGATTTAAATGGGGAGAGGGACCGAAATGGACGCCTTAAAAGGAACATGCAGCCGGGCCAGCGTGGCTCGGTGGTTGAGCGTCAGCCTAGGAACCAGGAGGTCAGGGTACAATTCCCGGTCAGGGCACAGGCTGGGGTTTCAGGCTTCGGACTCGCCCAGGGGCCAGGCACGCAAACGGTGGCGATTAGGAAATACTCGGGACGGAAGAACAATGGCAACAAACACCCTGAAACTCGGGAGAAGCAGCCGAGGGCTTCCGTGGAAACTGTCGTTTTAAACGCGTGACTCAGAAAGTAAGAAGGTTGGGAATCGGTGACCTAAGCTTCCGTCTATAAACCTCAACACACGAACAGCGCCCAGTAAATTAAACCCAAAGAGAGTGCGAAGCAGGAGGTAATCAAGAGTAGAAATCAATGCACTTGAGAATAGACGCACAATAGAAAAAATGACAAAGCCAAGTTAGGTGACTGAAAAGATTAATAAAATTGATAATCCCATTCAGACGGGTCAAGGAGGAAAATAAGCCCCACATTTTCCATCCCAATATCCGAAATACAAAGGGGCCATTACCGCAGGTCCCAATGATGTTTTAAGTGTTATAATAAAACTAGAGGCCCGGTGCCCGGATTCGTGCACTGGTTGGGTCCCTCAGCCTGGCCTGCACCCTCTCGCAATCTGGGACTCCTTGGGGGATGTCAGAGAGCTGGTTTCAGCCCAATCCCCGCAAGCCAGGCTGAGGGACCCCACTGGTGCACGATCGGGGCCGGGGAGGGACCATAAGAGGGCTCCAGGGCGTGTCCAGCCCGTCTTGCCCAGTCCCGATCAGTGGGACCCCAGCAGCAAGCTAACCTACTGGTCAGAGCGTCTGCCCCCTGGTGGTCAGTGCACATCATAGCGACTGGTCGAACAGTCCAATGAATGGTCGGACACTTAGCATATTAGGCTTTGATCATATGGGATATTATGAACAACTGTTATGCCAATAAAAGTGACAACCTGGATAAATGAGCACCTCCTCTAAAAACCACAATTTAGCAAAATTAATACAAGAAGAAATGGAAAATCCCAAGAGCCCTATACTGTTAACAACAAATCTGTAAGTTAAAATGTTCTCACAAAGAAAACTTCAGTCTTAGGTGGCTTCATGGGTAATTCTGCAAACATTCAAGGAAGAAATAATACCAATGTCATACAAACTCTAATAAAGAACACCTCCCAACTTATTTTATGAGGCCAGCAAAACCCTGATATTAAAAGTTGACAAGGACATTACAATACCAGAAATTCACAGTCTTGTATCTCTCATAAATAAGGATGAAAAATCTTAACCGAAACTTCAGTAAATCCCATCAGAGATATAGTAAAAGGATACTACTTCATCACCAAGCAGAGCTTACTCCAGAAATGCAAGGTTGGTTTGACATTTGAAAACCAAGCAATGTAATATGACACAATAACAGAATAAAGAAGAAGAAAAAATACCGATGCAGGAAAACATTTGATAAAATTCTTGTTCATGATAAAAAAAACAAAACGATCCATCAATTAAGAATAAAAAGGAGATCTTGGAAGACTTCAGAGGAGCTGACAAGAGACCGTTCCTCACTCTCCTCTGTCCACTGAGGAGGCTGCCAGTTGCTGAAGCCATCGGACGCCCCGTTTCTCACCATGCCTGGGTTCTGATGAGCTCTGAGACTTTTTAAAAAATATATTTCTATTGATTTCAGAGAGGGAGAGGGAGGGAGAGAAAGAGATAGAAACATCAATGCTGAGAGAGAATCATGGACTGGCTGCCTCCTACATGCACCCCCCACACACACACACACTGGGGATCGAGCCCGAAACCCCCGCATGTGCCCTGACCAGGAATCGAACTGTGACCTCCCGGTTCACAGGCCAATGCTCAACCACTGAGCCGCGCTGCCTCGCCCTCTGGGTGTGGCTCAGACCAGAAAGCCGCGAGGCTGGAGTCTGGGACGGGCTCCTGGACACAGGCGGCCTGCTGTGCGGAGTCACGGGGTGCCCTTTGTTTGCTGTCACCGGCCCGGTGGCTGATCTCCTTGCACCGTCTCATCCAAAAAGGGCTCATGTGTTCACCGCTGGTTCCGTTGGGCCTGGGCCTCGCCTGGCCGCTGCTCGCCAGCGCTCACCATGGGAAGCAGCTCATTTGTATTCCAGGAGAGAAGGGGCTGAGAGGAGCTGGGGTCCCTGCCGGCTGGCTGCCTGCTGGTCCCTGCCCCCCACAGCGCCTGCCACTTCTTACAGACTTGCCCCCGGCTAGTGGCCTGCGGTCCTCTCCGCTTACCTAGCCTCTGTGTGCACGGTACCAGCTCCGTCTGTTGTTGGGCTGCAGCCCAGGAGGGGCGCTCAGCACTGACCTGCACAGGCCACCTTCTCCCCGGGGAGGGACGTGCTGCGCACCAGGGGGCTCCGGAGTCCTGCTCCCCGCCTGCTGACGGGGGAGGGGACTGGGTGTCAGGCACCCTGCCAGGAGCTGTCGTGGGGAGCGTCCTGTCCTGTTTCCGCATCTGTCTCAGAGAGGTTTAGCAACTTGCCCACTTCACACAGCATGTCAGGGGCAGAGTCTGAGCTCTTCCCCACTGCAATTTGGCTGTTGTTAGGGCTCCTGCCCAGCCTCAGGGTGGCCACGGGCCCCTCCGGCTCGGGAGACCCCCCTGAGGCCGGCACCAAGTCAGCAGGGGCCCGGCCTCAGCTGGCCTTCCATAAAGCTGGCTCCCAGGTCCCCGCAGACAACAGGGAGTGCGCCCCAGGTCCTGGCCAGAGGGAGGCCCATCTGTCACCAGCCAAGTTACAGCACAGGACGCAGTCACCCCTCCCCCTTCCTCTCCCGAGAGAGCTGGCTCCTCTCGCTCCTCAGCGCCCCTCCCCCACCGGCTGACAAGCAAAATTGCGGCTGATGATATAATATGACTAATAACGGGGAAGCAGCGTGAATGCCCGGAGGCCGGAGATAAAATAACCGGGTGATGACAGTCGCAGCGGCTGCTGAGAGATGCATTTACGGCGCCCTCTCCAGCGCCCTGTGGGCCGGCGGTGGGGGGGGTCCCCGCTGCCCCCCAGATGCCCCTCTGCTCGCGGACAGCGGGCGGGCGAGGGGCTGCGCGGTGGAGTCAGCACGTGCAGGACGGGGCCCCCTGGAGAGGCCCAAACACAGTTCCCGGGGTCGGAGGGACAGGAAGCCACACGGAAGCCACGACCTGACCCTCCGCCAAGGAAGAGAGCGGAGGCGCCGGGGCCGGCACAGCGTCCAGTGTCCATTTCCAGGGGCGCCTTTTTCTTTTAAAAATATTTCTTTATTGATGTCAGAGAGGGAGAGGGAGAGAGAGAGAGAAACATCAATGATGAGAGAGAGTCACTGACCAGCTGCCTCCTGCCCGCCCCCCACAGGGGATGGAGCCCGCAACCCGGGCATGACCAGGAATCGAACCTTGACCTCCTGGTTCATAGGTCAATGCTCAACCCGAGCCAGGCCGGCCTTTCTTATTGCAGTAAGATATACGTACTATGAAATTCGCCATGTTAACCATTTTTAAGAGCACAGTTCAGTGGCAAGAAGTTCACTCACAATGCTGTGCAGCCACTACCTCCATCATCTCCAGAACTTTCTCTTCTTCCCAAATGGCAACTCTGTCCCCAAGAAACACTCCCTCCCCCTCCTCCTCCCCCTCCCTGGGGTCTCCGGTAACCACCTCTCTGCTTTGTCACTATGGAGGTGACTCTTCTACGTCCCGCAGAGAAGTGGACTCGCACAGCACTCATCCTTTTGTGTCTGGCTCGTGTCACCGAGCATGAGTCCTCCCGGCCCCGCCCGCGTAGCAGGTGCCAGGGCTCCTGCCTCTTTGAGGCTGAGTGACAGCCCATTGCATGGAGGGGCCCATTTCCTTCGCCCACTCATTCCTCAGTGGACACTGGAGTCGCCGCCACCTTTTGGCTATTGAGTCAGGTGATTTCTATTCTAATACTCTCTTCATCTTTCACAAAGTTATTTACAATTTATGCCCCCTTTTAAATAAAGATATGAGATGACTTTCCTTAGAAAAACATGCATTAGAATGGTATAGACTAAAACAAAAAAAAGGAGATCAGAAGCAAGGTGGGAGATAAAATTAAAGTTTAAATGTCAGATAAGGTGTTACTCAACTGGACATTAAATGTAGATTTGAGCTTCCCAGCAGCCAAAGTAAAAAGGGATATATGTTGGTTCTTAGGATTCTGAAAGTGCATGGGATTTTTACTAGCAGAGTTAGTCACGTTGAAATTATAACCAATTCATTGGGTCCTTCGTTGAGAATTTATTTCTTTACATATTTGTGACAGGGAAATGAGTTTTATCTTAAACATCTTGGTGCACAGAGAGAAAACTAAAACTCGTCCAGCCATGAAGGGACCTGGCTTCCGCTGGGCCCCCCAGGCGCACCCCCCCCCCCCCCCCGCTCTCCACATGGCCTGCTGGCCGCCGTGTCTGCTTTGCCGGGTCTGAGCCTGGCCCGCGCCTGTGTTACGGAAGGTGCGCAGCCAATATTTGTTTTCAATAAAAGGAGAATGGGGTGCAGCGGTGTTTGCTGAGCACCCACAACAGCAGGCCCAGCGGGAGGAGGAGAGCCGGCAGGGATATTTTCCGACCCCCTTCTTGGGCCAACTACTGCGCCCCCTGCTTTCCAGCTGCCGTCTGCTTCCTCCTCGCAAAGCCCCAGGGGAGCAGTTCCGGGCCCGTTTTCCAACGAGGAAACGGAAGCGAATGAAGGACACTCTGAGGAGCATCTTGTGATGAGCGGGCGAAGCATTCGGTGGGTCCTCAGGGGAGACGTGAGGAAGGGGCACTGCCCAGCGACGAGGCGCCCGGCCGGCCCCTCTGCCGCCCACTGGGGCCCGGGCCCTCCTCGCTCCTCCTGTGCTGGTGGTCGGTCAGGCCGATCGGCTACTGGGGTTTGCACGTCACAAATGTCCGGCCGGCATTTACCAAGCTGAACCGAACGTCGTGTGCAAGGAGGAGAGATTGGCTCCAGGAGCTCAGACCAAAGGCCGTCTGTCCCGCCCGCTTTGGTGGGAAGAGCGAGGGGGGCCCGAGGGGGCGGCAGCTCCGGCGAGTCCTGCCCTGGGCGAGACCCTCCGCTTCTGAGGCTCAGGCTGGCCTCTGCAAGATGGCACTGAGACGTCATCCTCCCAGTGTTGGCTGGAGGTGGTGTGGGCCAAGTAGGTGGTATTTCTCTAAAGAAAGCCATCTTGGTCCAATTGGAAGTCCTTTTCCCCCTTGTTTTTAAATAGATTTTTTATTGATTTCAGAGAGGGAGGGAGAGGGAGAGAGGTAGAAACATCGATGATGAGAGAGAATCATGGATTGGCTGCCTCCTGCACGCCCCACACTGGGGACCGAGCCTGCAACCCCGGCATGTGCCCTGACCGGGAATCAAACTGTGACCTCCTGGTTCCTAGGTCAACACTCAACCCCTGAGGCACGCGGGCCGGGCGGAAGTGTCTTCTCTTTTGCCATCTCTACGAAGACTCCATGGCCGCTGGGTGGTTCCCTCCGCGCGCTCTGCACCTTTCCTGGGCACAAGAGGCACGGAGGCCCCAGGGCGCCGCCCCCGAACCAGCCTTATCTCCAGCGGCGAGGGACGGTCCCAGCCCTGCGTCCTGAGGAGCTGGCACCGGCTCCCGTGGCATAACCCCAGAGAGGCCGGCAGGGAAGTCACAGGCCGCCTAACACACCCCTCACGTTACCCTAGGTCGGCATTCGCTGCCAAGTTTTGTGGCACAAAAGAAACAAGGAGCCCCCCTTCTCTTCTCCATGGAACCGAAGAAGTCTGGCACGTGGCAGACGCCCCGGAACCCTAACTGGACCAGCTCCGCAGCAACGGACCCCTTCTCGTCCACCCCAAACACTGGCATTCTCGACAGCACGCGGCCAGCGGCACAGGCCAGCACGGGTTCCCAGCGACCTCCATCGCGGCATTCTCTGCTGCGATCCGGGCTTGGGGCTGCGGGCTCCGGTTTCCCAGGCAACAGGAGATGCCGCTGGAAGGAAGGGCTGGGGCGCAGGGAAAGCCATCTCCTGGCGCTGCTGGTCTCGGGGCGCAGCATGGAAAGAGCGCTGTTGTGCAGGCCCAGCCTGTTCACGCTCTGGTCTCTGGAGCGAGAAGGAAGCACCTGCTGTGTCACCGCGTGCACGGGCCGGGCGCAGAGGTCCAGGATGGACTCAGCGTTTCCTCCAGCCCCTCTGCCTCTGCCCGGAGATGGGGGAGGGGCGCCCGCCTCTTAGGAAGGAGCCGGGCTGCTGGCTACTCAACAGCGAGACTGGAATCACTGACCGTGACGGCGCAGGAACTGGGCAGGGCGGCCAGGCCTGGGCTCTGCCTGCGAGTGAGGGTCTGGGGCAGAAAACCCAATGTCAGGCTCAGGGTTGGGGGTTGCTGCTACCAATGCAGTTGGGTCCGCCACCTGCTTGCCTTTCCCGTCATGGACGTTGGAACTTGGCCACCCCCCAGAAAGGTCCGTGAGCCCGGGCGTTAGATGGCCATCTTTGCTCTGGGACATTTCAATAGCTTCCGGGTCCCACCCTCAGGTGACCCCCTCTTCCGGGGCCCAGTTCCATGCCCCCGTGACCCCTGCCAGTCCCCTTTCTCAGTGCCACGAGGAGTCCACCTCTCCCCTCTGCCCCCGCCACCCACCCCAAAGCCAGGGTCTCCAGGGCACTCCAGGTCTGTGCAGGGGTGTGTGGGGAGAGAGGGGTGCTGGGGGGGGCGGCTCCAGGCTTCCCCACGGCTGAGGCTTCTGCACCATAGGCTGGGGCCCAGCTCACAGGCAGGTGGGCACAGCTGCCCATAGGGAGACCCCGGGCTTTGTCCCTGAACTTTCTGCAGAGGGAGAAAGAGCAAGAGGCGGGAGACGGGGTCTGCAGGCCCTGGTCCCAAGTGATAACTCCATTGCCCCTTTCACACCACCCGGGCGACCCCTCCACTCTGTTCCCCCAGCACCAGCGGCTGCTCTGCCTGGACGTGGAGAGCAGGGTGGGGAGGGGCCCTGGAGCGCTGTGCCCGACAGAGGAGGCAGCGGAGGCACAACTGTGCTCGAGGTGGTGGGATGGGGGTAAAGAATCAAGCTTGTTTAGGGCCATTTCCCTGCCCCCCGAACCCAAAGCACTGGGTGCAGCGGAGCCGGGGCCCACGCAGGGCCCACCCGCTCTAGATAACAGCCTCTGGGCGATGCTGAGCGACGCCTGGCCCCCGAGGGCGGAGAGCCCCAGGTGGGGCTGCAGTGGCTCCCAGGGGCTCAGCGGGGCTCGGGGCATCAGACCCTGGAGAGGCCGCACAGCTATGCGGACCATGGCGGGGAGCAAGCAGAGGCTGGCTTTCCAGAAGGGTCTCCAAAGCCCAAAGGGGGGTGGCGAAGCCCCAAGGGACCCCCCTGACTCCCCACCCTCAAGGGGATGAGACATGTTCCCTCCACCCCCCCGGCAGGGCGTTGGCTCCGAGGAGCAGCCTTGGACTTGACCCAGCAGAGCAGACGGCCGCAGCCAGGGCCCCGGCTCTCAGGCCAGCTGCTCCTGTGGTCAGACTGGGCGCAGAAGACCCTCCGGGGGCTCCTCCGGGCCAGGCCCGGCCCAGAGGCCAGCCTGGCGATGCCCAGGGGTGGGCGGCAGGCTCCCCGCGCCTAACAACCTCCTTCTCTGGCGAGTTACCCGCAAGCAATTGGTGAAGCAATGACCAGGCGGGTGGGGACACATGGAGGTGCCAGGAGAGGGCCGGGATAAGCGTCTCCAGCGCAGGAGAAACATTCCTGTTTCTGAACCCCACCTGGCCCTGCCCCGCCCCGCCCCGGCCCACAGGAAGGCAGCGTCCGGCAGTGGGGAGCCCGGCTCAGGCGCGCATTTGTCATTTCTAAAACCCAAATCGTAGTTTCGGGGTATCTGTCATGCAAGGGCTTTGTAGCCCTATCACCCCTTCTCCCCCCCAAAGTCCACGGTATTTACGCAACATGGCAACATGGATTGGAAGGGTGTATGGTGGTCCTTGGGTCAGGTCAAAGGTCAGACTGGGTCAGGGCTCCTGGTTTTCGCCAACCCCAGTTGAGTGCACAGAGGAACCTGGGGAGGGGGACCGGAGCTTCAGGCTGGTGTGGGGCGGAAGTCTGGCCAATCCTGGGCTGGCTAACGGTGTAGTATGGAGAGGAGAGGGGGTGAGGGTGGACTTAGGTTAGATCAGAGAAAGAACTTCTTATGCCCGGAGACTCCAGAGCAGGGGTTCCCAACCTTTTCTTGGCCACGCCCCACCTAAGCATCTCTAAAATCCTGATGCCCGCCCCCCCCCCCCCCCCCCGTGACATAGAGTTCTTATTATTCAAAAAGTGACTCGTATTCACGTGGAGGAAGCCTAAAAGGCCATTAAGTTGGTCTAAACAGGCTTCCACAGAACATGGCAGCCATGAAAGAGAAAAATAAAAGAACGAAAGGACAGTTGAAGTCCTGAGGAAGAAATCACTAAGAAATTGTTTTAAAAAATAATAGTATGACGTGACATGAAAAATAGCAAATAAAGTTTCAAAACATATAACAGAGAACTGAAATGCATAAATACATCACAATATATATTTATATGCATATATGAGGCCCCCAGAACCATAAGAAATGCACAAAATTCACTGCTCAAAACTCATTCTCGAATTGCCCCCCTCAAACATCAAATCGCCCCCCTGTGGGGCGTGTGCCCCTCGCTGGGAACCTCTGGTCTGGGCTCTCCGAGTTCGTGAGACCAAGCAGCCCCCCTAGGACCCCCCGGACCTTCCTCCACTCCCAGCGCAGGGCCACCCCCGCTGCCACGCTGATACCGGCCACGGAACAACCGACTTCCGGTGTCGTGGGCGGTGGGTCCGACCGCCGTCCTCGGTGTGTGAATGAGCGTGGGCGGCCACGGCAGAATACCAGGGACGGGGCCCTTTTCTACTCACTGTAATTCTTTCAACTTTGCTGTTTGAAACGTTTCATTAAAATATTAGGAAAGAACGAAAAATGCAACACGATGTCCAGGTTTTCCCACCTGAACTGCCTGGAGAGCCTGAGTGCGGCTCAGAAACGCGGGCTCACGTCGCTGGGTCCTAGTTGGAGGGCGGGGTGACCGCTCCACTTTGCAGATGCATAAACTGAGGCCGGGCAGACGGCATGGGCGCGACTCACCTGCTGGCCCAGCCACGGCGGTGGCCACTGGCCTCGGTGACTCCCCCTCAGGCGGGGCCGGACTCGGCTGCCTCTTCTCCCTCTGCTCCCTGGCTCACGCCTCCCCTCGCCCCAGTTCCCACGCCCCAGCGCCCGCCCTCAGGAAGGACTGATTGGTCCGCTTAGGTCACGTGCTCACCCGAGAGCCAATCCACGGCAGGAGTCTTGGCTCTGCCCGCCAATGGCAGCTCCCACCCTAACACCTACTGAGTATGGGAAGCGTCCGTGTTCCCACCCGCCCCACTGAGGCCTCGGGAAGGAGGCGGCTTCCAGAACACTCCATCTCCAAGGGCCTGGGCCCCAGACTTGCCTCCCAAGCTGCAGGTGGGGAACTGGAGCCCCATGTGGCCTCCCCATTTCCTACCCCTCATCCCGAGGCTTCCACTCCTACGATCAGACCGGAGGCCCCCACCCCTTCCCTGCCAAGACCCCAATCCGCTGGCAGGGAGAGCTGCTCAGCTGTCCCCGGGGCCTCCGGCCCCACGACCTGGTTCCCGGCTGTCCAGCCGCACTGGTTTCCCCTCCCTCCAGGCCCCAGCAGGCCTTGTGCCCGGCTGGCCCAGGCCTGGCTCTGATGGACGAGGGCCCCACACGAGTGGCTGCAGGAACGTTGCGAAGGTGGTGAGGACCACGCCCCACACAGGCGTCAATGACAGAACCCCAGCCCGAGATCCCAACGAGGCTGGAGTGGGCACAGGCGGGGGGAGGCCCTGGGGGGCCAATGGGACATGGGAGCAGGTGGGATAAGCTCAGGGCCGGATGGGGAGGAGCTGGCGTGGGAACCAAGGGCTGGATGCTGAGTCCCTGGGGATCAGAGTGGGCCTCCGGAGTAGCGTGCTCTTGTTCCAACCCCCCTGGCTGAGGGTGGTGTTGGGACACCCCATAAATCCAGCCTGTCCACCTCTCGTCTGGCACAGGGTTTCAGAGGGGAATGGGGTTTGGAGTCTGATCAACGGAATTTGAATTCCATCTTCGTCTCTAAAAAGTTCTGCGACTTTGGGCAGTTGAGTTCCTCTCTCTGAACCCAGTCTGCTCATCTCTGATGGGGCACGGCCACGCCCACCTCGCTGGGTGGCCAGGAGGGATAAACGAAGGGCCACCTGCCAATGGCCAGGACCCGGTGCTCGCTGCTGGAGAGAACGGTCATTGCGCCCAGTGGGGCCCGGAGGGGACACTCAGGAGCTGGAGCGCCGGGAGGCCTCGCGGGGCTGGACGTGGGCATGGGGTGTGTGCCTGAGCCACGCTCCTCGGAGGGTGGCCGTGGTACCGGAAATGGTGTGCTAGTCGGTGGGAAGCGTTTCCAATACACACGCCAGGCCCCGCCCCAGCACCTTGGCAGGCAGGAGGCTCTTTGAGGAGACCAGGGGGGACACCCTCAGGCCCTTGGCTAGTGGGAGCCCCCTTTCTGACAGACCCCCATGCACGGTCCATCGGAAGAATCACAAACCTGCTTATTTCCCCACCTGTGATCAGAGACGATGATGCAGGGAGCAGAGAAAACGCTGCCATTCCCCTGGTGAACATGCCGGGGCCACACACGGGCCGAACGGCTGTGCCTTTACCGAAGGAGTTCCTCTGTTTGAACAGAACAGCAATTTACCTTCCCGGTGTCCTGTGAGGCGCTGGGTCCCGCTGCTTCTGGCAGGGCCTATCGAACCTGCTAGGCCAGTGGTCGGCAAACTCATTAGTCCACAGAGCCAAATATCAACTGTACAATGATTGACATTTCTTTTGAGAGCCAAATTTTTTAAACTTAAACTTCTTCTAACGCCACTTCTTCAAAATAGACTCGCCCAGGCCGTGGTATTTTGTGGAAGAGCCACACTCAAGCGGCCAAAGAGCCGCATGTGGCTCTCGAGCCGCGGTTTGCCGACCACTGTGCTAGGCTCCAGCAGCGTGTCCTTGGAATGGGGCACACAAACTCTGATTGGCCAACGAGTACCAGATGTCAGCTTCCATACAATGAGGGCAAACTGGTCTTTTCTTGGCATTCTGGGGAGTTGCCCCCTGAAAAGTGCCTCTCTTTCCTTGGTCCTTAGCAAGGCCCAGCCCAGCGGGAGAGTAAAGGCAGCAAAATGTAACATTTACATTAAAAAATAAGCAAGGTTTTCAACCAAACAGTTGAGTAATTGCATTCATTATTTCAACACCAAAATACACCAGGTGGCTGTATTCATCTGGCCCAGATTGATACATGTCAGCCCACCACTACAAACAAATACATAAAATCAAGAAATGTCTGGGTGGTACAAACAGTCGTTGGCAGCAATGACTTGGCCTGGAGGTGCAGACTTGGCTGTGCCGTGGACCAGCCCTCAGAACCAGTACTCAGAGACGAAGATGTGGACATTGACGATGTTTCGGTGGGACACCACACCCCTGACCACGTAGTTCATCTCCAGCTTCAGGACAGCGTGAAACGGGCCCACAATGGGCCGCACCTGGCGCACCACACCTGGGGGGAGAGGAGGTGTTTTGGAAGTTAGCAGGGGCCGTAGGAACACGGAGGTCTGGGAAAGGACTTGCTCTCGAGGATTTTGAGAACTTGAAGGGGCCTTAGACCTCATCTCATCCCACTCTGAGCCGGATGCTGAGTCCCCTGCACAGCATCTTCCTCCAAGGTCACCCCGGGCTCGGCTTCCACCTCCGGGGACGAGTGACAGTGAGCTCAACCGCCTTTCCACCGTGCGCAGCTCGGCCTGTGCGGGATCTGGGTGGCGGGCTTCGGAGTCAGACGGCTCTGGGGCCACACCAGCTCCTGCTCTCCCCCAGCCCGGGTTCCTCCTCTCCCCCTCTCCCCAAGAGAGGATTTAAGAGCCTAGAAAAGGGCCTGGCATGGGGTACATGCCCAGTAGTTAGCTGCCCCCTCCCTCCTGCCCACTGTGCCCAGTCTGGACCCTCAGGAGATATAAAGCAGGAGGGATTCTCTTCCCCGTCATATCGAGGACTCCTGTGGGGACCTGGGAACCTGGGATCCCCTGATGACTGGGCCACACCCCTCCCCCCTGGGCACAGTCTGGCGTGGGCTCCCCTGTGGCCCCTTGTGGGGCAGTCCCAGGCTCCCCTGCCCCTGTGTCCCCATCAGCACCACCTTCTCCCTCCCCAGGTCTCAGGCGCACACGGTGCCCACCAACCTCGGTGCCTCGGTTACCCCTGACTTCACTCAGCTCAGGGACAGAAACGGTGTTACCATGACTCCAGGCTCAGAGGGGCGGAGGGAACTTAAAGGAAAGAGGGACAGGCTGGGGGAGCCTGAGAATTGTTTTAGGTACTTATTTCTACATGTTATTATTATATTTAATGTGCCATGTAATTGTCATGTAAAGATATAGTATAATCATAAATACAAAATATATACAGCTATATAAAATTTATACTTGTATACAAATAATACTTTATTATAAATATACTTGAGGCCCAGTGCATGGATTCATGCACCGGTGTGGTCCCTCAGCCTGGCCTGTGCCCTCTCGCAATCCGGGACCCCTCAGGGGATGTCGGAGAGCCAGTTTCGGCCCAATTGCCAACAGGCCAGGCCGAGGGACTCCACCGGTGCACAAGCCCATGCACTGGGCCTCTAATATGCATATAAGATCTTTGGTTAATCTCTTCCTGCCCTCCCGCCTCCCCCCTTCCCTCTGAGATTCATCACTCTGTTCCATGTTTCCATGCCTGTGCATTGAGTGTCTGCCCCCTGGTGGGCAGTGCATGTCATAGCTACCAGTTGAACCATCTAACAGTCCAACAGTTGCTTAGGCTTTTATACATATAGATAATGTATTTTGCCCGGCCAGAGTGGCTCAGTGGTTGAGTGTCAACCTATGAAGGTCACGGTTCAATTCCTGGTCAGGGCACATGCCCAGGTTTCAGGTTCAATCCCCAATGTGGGACATGCAGGAGGCAGCCAATCAGTGATTCTCTCTCATGGTTGATGTTTCTCTCTCTCTCTCTCTGTCTCCCTCTCTCTCTGAAATCAATAAAAAATATATTTTAAAAATATATAATGTATTTTAAACTTATATAAACTTTTATATGTACCTGTATATTTTGTTTACATAAATTTATATTAATATATAAGATATATAGCATATGTTATATAAGACATAGCATAAGTTTATATATAAAATATAAATGTCACAATAGAAAATGATTATGTTATTCCCACACATTTAAATAAACATTCCTTGCTCCTGCGGGGGCTGTAATGGTATCAACAGGCAGACCCGCACGCCTCTGGGCACGGCCGTGTGCCGGCACCGGGCTGTGTGGAGGGGAGCGATGGCTGCCCTCTGGGCTCATCGGGGCGGAGGGAAGAGAAAGCCTCGGGCAGGGAGCGCGCCTCGGGGACGGGCACCGCAGTGCCAGCCCGGCCTACGCCTCCCGGGCCTCAACCTCCTCTCTGTGAGGCAGGGGTTCAAGACAGCAACCTTCAAATCACACACACACACACACACACACACACACACACACACACACACACACACCAGGACCGCTGCGTGTCAGAGCCTCCCAGTGTCTACACGGACCTGGTTCAGTCCAGTGCGGCCGCCGTCGGCTTGGCCGGAGAGCAACCCGGGCCCCTGGGCTGTCAGATGTTACCAGAAAGGAAAGCTCTGAATGTGCAAGGTTGTAGCCAACGCCTCACGCTAGGGCGCCGCGCAAGGGTCAGGGTGTGAGGTGCAGGCAGTTCTGGGAACAGTGTCAACCCCGGGAGAGACGCAGAGGAGGCCGAGGAGGTGGTAGAGGGCTGCTCGGGGCCTCACCCCTCAAGGGAACCAGGACCCTGGCCTGCAGTCTCCTGGCCGCCGCCCCCCACCAGTTCCAGGCCGGTCTCTCCCAGAACCTCCTAGGCCGGTATCTCCCAGAACCTCCCAGGCCGGTCTCTTCCAGAACCTCCCAGGCCGGTCTCTCCCAGAACCTCCCAGGCCGGTCTCTCCCAGAACCTCCCAGGCCGGTCTCTCCCAGAACCTCCCAGGCCGGTCTCTTCCAGAACCTCCCAGGTTGGTCTCTTCCAGAACCTCCCAGGCCGGTCTCTTCCAGAACCTCCCAGGCCGGTCTCTCCCAGAACCTCCCAGGCCGGTCTCTCCCAGAACCTCCCAGGTTGGTCTCTTCCAGAACCTCCCAGGCCGGTCTCTCCCAGAACCTCCCAGGCCGGTCTCTGCCAGAACCTCCCAGGCCGGTCTCTCCCAGGGAACCTCCCAGGCCGGTCTCTCCCAGAACCTCCCAGGCCGGTCTCTTCCAGAACCTCCCAGGCCGGTCTCTCCCAGAACCTCCCAGGCCGGTCTCTCCCAGAACCTCCCAGGCCGGTCTCTCCCAGAACCTCCCAGGCCGGTCTCTCCCAGAACCTCCCAGGCCGGTCTCTCCCAGAACCTCCCAGGCCGGTCTCTCCCAGAACCTCCCAGGCCGGTCTCTCCCAGAACCTCCCAGGTTGGTCTCTCCCAGAACCTCCCAGGTTGGTCTCTTCCAGAACCTCCCAGGCCGGTCTCTCCCAGGGAACCTCCCAGGCCGGTCTCTCCCAGAACCTCCCAGGCCGGTCTCTCCCAGGGAACCTCCCAGGCCGGTCTCTCCCAGAACCTCCCAGGCCGGTCTCTCCCAGAACCTCCCAGGTTGGTCTCTCCCAGAACCTCCCAGGTTGGTCTCTTCCAGAACCTCCCAGGCCGGTCTCTCCCAGGGAACCTCCCAGGCCGGTCTCTCCCAGAACCTCCCAGGCCGGTCTCTCCCAGGGAACCTCCCAGGCCGGTCTCTCCCAGAACCTCCCAGGCCGGCCTCTCCCAGAACCTCCCAGGCCGGTCTCTCCCAGAACCTCCCAGGCCGGTCTCTCCCAGGGAACCTCCCAGGCCGGTCTCTCCCAGAACCTCCCAGGTTGGTCTCTCCCAGAACCTCCCAGGCCGGTCTCTCCCAGGGAACCTCCCAGGCCGGTCTCTCCCAGAACCTCCCAGGTTGGTCTCTTCCAGAACCTCCCAGGTTGGTCTCTCCCAGAATCTCCCAGGCCGGTCTCTTCCAGAACCTCCCAGGCCGGTCTCTCCCAGAACCTCCCAGGTTGGTCTCTTCCAGAACCTCCCAGGCCGGTCTCTCCCAGAACCTCCCAGGTTGGTCTCTTCCAGAACCTCCCAGGTTGGTCTCTCCCAGAATCTCCCAGGCGGGTCTCTCCCAGAACCTCGCAGGCCGGTCTCTCCCAGAACCTCCCAGGTTGGTCTCTTCCAGAACCTCCCAGGCGGGTCTCTCCCAGAACCTCGCAGGCCGGTCTCTTCCAGAACCTCCCAGGTTGGTCTCTTCCAGAACCTCCCAGGCCGGTTTCTCCCAGAACCTCCCAGGGAACCTCGCAGGTCGGTCTCTTCCAGAACCTCCCAGGCGGGTCTCTCCCAGAACCTCGCAGGCCGGTCTCTTCCAGAACCTCCCAGGCCGGTCTCTCCCAGAACCTCCCAGAACCTCGCAGGCCGGTCTCTCCCAGAACCTCGCAGGCCGGTCTCTCCCAGAACCTCCCAGGCCGGTCTCTCCCAGAACCTCCCAGGCCGGTCTCTCCCAGAACCTCCCAGGTTGGTCTCTTCCAGAACCTCCCAGGCCGGTCTCTCCCAGAACCTCCCAGGCCGGTCTCTTCCAGAACCTCCCAGGCCGGTCTCTTCCAGAACCTCCCAGGCCGGTCTCTCCCAGAACCTCCCAGGCCGGTCTCTTCCAGAACCTCCCAGGCCGGTCTCTCCCAGAACCTCCCAGGTTGGTCTCTTCCAGAACCTCCCAGGCCGGTCTCTCCCAGAACCTCCCAGGTTGGTCTCTCCCAGAACCTCCCAGGCCGGTCTCTCCCAGAACCTCCCAGGCCGGTCTCTCCCAGAACCTCCCAGGCCGGTCTCTTCCAGAACCTCCCAGGCCGGTCTCTCCCAGAACCTCCCAGGCCGGTCTCTTCCAGAACCTCCCAGGCCGGTCTCTCCCAGAACCTCCCAGGCCGGTCTCTCCCAGAACCTCCCAGGTTGGTCTCTTCCAGAACCTCCCAGGCGGGTCTCTCCCAGAACCTCCCAGGCCGGTCTCTTCCAGAACCTCCCAGGCCGGTCTCTCCCAGAACCTCCCAGGCCGGTCTCTTCCAGAACCTCCCAGGCCGGTCTCTTCCAGAACCTCCCAGGTTGGTCTCTTCCAGAACCTCCCAGGCCGGTCTCTTCCAGAACCACCGCCAGCCCTCCTCGTGCAGGAAACAGGACGGGGGCGGGGCAGAGCACGCGTGGCCCATCAGGGGCTGTGCACACATTAGGACTCCCCACCGGGGCCCCCACCCACCCACTCGACTCCACAGACATGAGGTGGGCGCTGCCATGCGCCAGGCCCTGGGGACCAGCTGGCTGCCTGTGTCCAGGGCCGGGAAGCCTCCCAGTCCCACCTCGTGTCCCCTGGCGCCTGGCCTCCCTCAGCTGTGACCCCCATCTGTCCACGGAGGGAACCTTCACAGCGGGCTCCTGCTGCAGGGGCAGGGTCTGCACCACACTCATCTCTGTCCCCGTCCCCAGCCCGGGCGGGCAGGACACACAGGAGAGGCCATGACTGAAGGGGGTGAAGGCAGAGGAAGAGGACAGAGGAGGGAGGAGGGAGGAGAGAGAAGGGAGGACAGAGGAGGGAGGAGAAAGGGGAGGAAGGAGAGAGAAGGAAGAGGAGAGAGAAAGGGGAGGAAGGAGAGAGGAAAGACGGGGCATCAGGCCCGGAGGCCCCACTCTAGGCAGGAAGACGGGACTTTGCCCGAAGGCCCCGGGAATGACCGTGGAAGGGAGAGGCACAGGGGCGCGCCTGCCTCGTCCCCCGCCTGCTGGGCGTGGGCCTCCCCGCCTGCCAGAGCCCCGGGAAACAGGAAAAGGCCGTGGTGCCGAGTTCACCGTGTTCGTCTTCCAACCTCGAGCTGGCATTTCTGCTTCGGGTCTCAGACGCGCCGGGATTCCTCGGCGTGTCTGTGCCTCTGAAGATGTAATTAAGCTTTTTTCCCTTTGAAAAATGTGGGCCCCTCGGGCACTTCACCTCGTCTGTCTCTGCTTGGAAAACCGCCGCTGATGCGCGGGGGCCCCGGCCGGCACAGGGAGCCCCGGGCCGGTGGGGGACGCTGTCGCCTCGGGGGTCCGTGGCTGGGACCCCCACGCTTCTGCCGCTGAGGCTGCACGTGGCCGTCCGTCAGGTGTGGAGATCAGCCCCGGGCCCTCTGGGACGCGGGACCCCGATCCGGGGCCGGGGCCACAGCCTGGGCTCCTCTGTCGCGTCCTCACTGACCACCTGCGTGACCCGGGCAAGTCACCGTCCACTCTGAAGGCCAGCCTCCGCCTGGAAAGGCGCGGGATTCTGACCGGGAAAGCGTGAGGATGTGGACAGGGGCGTCCATGTTTTAACAAAGAAGGCGGTGGGGGATTCAAGAGGCCACATGGGCCTCCTGCCAGGGGGACTAACTGAGCTTCTCGAAGGCCGAGACTGGCGTTAGGACAGGCAGAGGGAGGAGGCCACACGCTGGCAGCACAAAAAGAACGGGAACCCACCACCGCCACCGGAAATCGGGTGCCAGCCACTCTCCCCGCGCCGTGTAAGGCCAGAGGCCAGCAGCTCTGTCTCTACTGGTCACGCGTGAATTTCTGGTTTGGGCACACAGTAGGTCCTTGGTCCCACGATGTACCTGACACATAGGAGTCACTGGACCGGCAGCTGTTGAGTGAATGAATGAACTCAATATCAAAGCAAAAAGCGAAGTTGGTAAGGTTGAAAAGCATCAGCGGAAATGAGCGTGTTGGTGAAGAACAGACCACAGCCAGGCGTCACCGGGTTTTCCGGTATTGCCGCCAGAGGGAGAGGCCACGCAAGGAGCGGCAGGCCTCGTGTTGGGCCTCGGTGGCTGCCAGGCAGAGCCCCGAGCAGGGAGGAAGGTGGAGTGTGGGCCTGTGTGGACAAGACGCTGGAATGGAGGACCCAGGAGCTCCGAGGAGACCCACGTGGTCTCGCCAAACTCAGACAGGAGGCCAACCGGGAGTTATCAAAGCGCCACGCGATCTCGGTGAACTTGCCCTGAGAGAGAGGAGGATCCCGCAGGCTCGGGTGACAGCTCGGACCAAGGCGAAGGGAAACCAGGAACACGAGGAAACGCTGCCAGCACTTACAAGGCAGAGCCCTCGAGGACGAGGACGGTGGGCTGGGAAGGGGGCGCCGCAGGGGGCGGGAAGGAGGTCGCTGGGCCCCGTGCGCCCCTGCCAGAGGGAGGAGGGAGGCTCCGAGAGCCGACGGCCAGACCACGCAGCTGCCAGGGGCACGGAGGGCCTGACCCAGAGCCCAGCTCTCCATCCACTGCGCCTCCTCCCTCCTCTCGGGGCACGTGATGCGGGGGAAACTTCCAGAACCCACTGCCCTTGGCGGAGTCATGAGTATGGGGCAAGCGTGGCAGGAGGGACTGCTGGAGCGAGCACACCAGTAACTGGCAGGGAAGGGGCCGCTCGCCCGGCAAACAGCGGCAGGGCTGGGGGCGGGCCGTGTCTGGGCCGCATACTTAAAATACCAGCTGTCACGCAGCATGTCCCGGCAGAACTCATCACCCGGTGCTCGCTTATTACAAATGTGCTCCCTGCACGCGTCTCCCGAGAGCCAGACCCGACAGGGAGCGAGTGGGAGGCAGCCCGGGTCCGCGTGTCCCCTTGAGCAGGAGAAAGTGTCAGCTTCGCACCAACTCGCCTCCTCCCACGGGCACCAGCGGCGTCTCCTTCCCCTCCTCTCTCCGCCTCGGCCCAGTTCAGGCCGGAGGCCACCAGCTGCGGGCAGCGTGGGTGCCGAGCCGCAGGGAGTCGGCGCCTGGGCCTCCGCCCCGCCACCGAGCCACACGGCCTCCCAGAGGAGGCGGCCTGGGCCGTGTTCTGGAAGGAGACGCCGCCTGATGCACCTGCTTTATTTTCCCGACGTGACCGAACGGTGGCTGGGTGGCTGCGGGGAGGAGAAGCCCTTCCTCTCCCTCCGTCTCCCCCGCCTGCGCCAGCCCCTCCACCCACTGCTCTCCCGCCCCAGACCCAGCCTCATCAGCCTCATCAGCCCACTCACTCCCTCCTGATGCCCCCACACGGGCAACTCGCACTCCAGTCACCCTCTGCCCCCAACACAGGCCCTCCCGCCCCGGGAGCTGGGAGCACCCTCAGCGGGCCGCGGGCTGCCAGGCCTCCCCGCAGCCACACGGAGGCTGCTGAGTTCTGCTGTCAGAGCGTCTAGGCTCCTCTCTGCTCCTCACCCTCCCTGCCTCAGTCAGGCCTCACGGACTCTCCCTGACGGCTTACGCCACCTCCCTCCTCGCCAGCCCTGCACCCTCGCCAGCCTCCCTCCTCGCCAGCCCCGCACCCTCGCCAGCCTCCCTCCTCGCCAGCCTCGCACCCTTGCCAGCCTCCCTCCTCGCCAGCCTCGCACCCTTACCCGCCTCGCACCCTCGCCCTGCAGCCAGAGTCCCCCTTCTAGAACGCAAATCTGATCCTGGGTCCACTGTGGCTCTGCCCAAAACTCTCCTCACCGCCCAACCCCAGCCCCCAGCCCCCAGCAGGCGAGGTCACAGCTGCAGGGAGGGTCACCATCACTGGGCTGGACACAGGACGCAGGGGAGCCTGGCGGGCCGCACAGGGGCCGCTCTGGGCTCGCTGGAACCCCGGGCGACGCTGAAGTCAGCAGGGCGTGCGATCCTGCAGCCTGCGTGCTGGGCCGGTGAGAGAGAGAGAGAGCGAGAGCGAGAGCGAGAGCGAGAGCACAAATGAACCCCACGGAGGCTCCTGCCTCTAGGAATTCAATCAGTGGGAGAGAAAGTCAAGCTCAAACTCATGGCCATGACTGCACACCCGCCCGCAGCACGGCCGCCCGCACCCCCAGTCTCCCCTCTTGTCCGCTCTCCCACGCGGGGCGCTGCTGTGTCTGAGGGCGACGCAGCCGGCACCTGACCGGACTCCCAGCAGCATTGGCGCGGCTCACTCCGCTTCCCCTGGAAACACCTCCTCCTCAGTGGCCTGAGCAGCATTCACTCAGAGCCCAGGACCTGTCTTGAGCCTTGACATTCTCCTCCTCCTCCTCCTCCTCCTCCTCCTCCTCCTCCTCTTGGTAAACTCCTAGCCATCCCTCAAAGCCCAGGTCAGCTACCAGCCCCTTCCACACGCGCTCCACCAGCTGAGTGCGCAGCTCCTTCCTGTGCGCCCACATTGGCGCGGCTCACTCCCCTGGCATTGGCGCGGCTCACTCCGCTTCCCCTGGAAACACCGCCACCCACAGTGGTCAGGGCTCCCAGCTGGGCCTCCCCCCTCACACACCCCCCGCACCCGAGGGCCACGCACCTGCTCCGGCTCCTCTCCTCGCTGCACGCAGCCCAGGTGAGCCCACTGCCCGTGGGCTCTGACGTCATCCACACCTACGCTTCCCAGGCCCACTTCTCCTCCTCCGCCTCCCGGGGGTGTCTGACGAGCACTTCAAACCTCGTGTCCAGAGCGAACTTGGGACCTTCCCAAGGCTGCCACGTCACCGCCTTCCTGTCCCAGCTGACGACACCCCGAGGGTCATCCTGGACCAAATCCAACTCGCCCGCAAAACCGGGCGCTGCCTCCCAGCTATAGCCCGAGCCTGCCTGCTGCTCACCCGCCCGCCGGAGCCCTAGGGCAGAAGCCGTCACCCCTCCAGCCCGGCCACCGCAACCACCCGCAGGGTCTCCCCGCTTCTAGCCCAGCACCCAGAGGGAGCCTTTACAACATCGGGTCATCTCACTCATCCTGAGACGCTCACACGGGCTCCACCTCCCTCAGCGGGAAAGCCGGAGGCTCCACCACAGCCTCAAGTCCCTGCCTCGTGCCTCTGCTCTGGCTGCACTGGCCTCCTTGCTACAATTCCAACACACCAGGCTCGCCTCTGCCCCAGGGCCTTTGCACGTGCCGTTTCCTCCATCCCCCCAGGGCTTAGACAAATGTCTCCGGCCACCAGACTTAAAGCTGCTCCCCTACTCACATCTTGCCTCCCCCTCCTCCTCTCCGGCCCCCTAAATAGCACTCTCCACCCGCAGACGGTGTACATATTAGACTTGTCTCCTGTCTGCTCCTACCCTCGGGAATAAAGCGTGCATGAGGTGGCGGTCTGTATCTGTCTGGTCCCAGAGCAGGGCCTGTCCGCACAGGACATACACTGTTGGCTGGAGGAGTGAGTGTGGAGGGTCTGGAGGGGTCCGTGGGCGCACAGGAAGGAGCTGTGCACTCAGCTGGTGGAGCGCGTGTGGAAGGGGCTGGTAGCTGACCTGGGCTTTGAGGGATGGCTAGGAGTTTACCAAGAGGAGGAGGAGGAGGAGGTGAATGTCAAGGCTCAAGACAGGTCCTGGGCTCTGAGTGAATGCTGCTCAGGCCACTGCGGGTGCAGCTTGGGCCGGGGGTGGGGGCTGCCCGGGCAGGAGCTCGGAGACTCCCAGCTCTGCTCCCCGAGCCTGTGGGCCTCACTCAGGGGCTCCGGAGCGGGGCTGCTCCCCACCAAGTCCTCTGAGAGTCCAGTCCAAATCGGGGAGGGGGGGGGGCAGGCTGCCTGGGAGTTATCAGATGTGTGCCTGGGGTGACCCCTGAGAATTCCTGCATCTGTGAAACTGGGGGGCGAGAGCCGTCTTCGCGGGGTTCTGGAGGGACAAGAGCTGCCATTTCAGGGTGGTTGGCGTCCGTCTGGCATGGCGTGGGCCCTGCCACCTTCAACCCCACCCCTGCTCCATGGGCCCCACAGGAAGCAGGAGGTGTTAGTCCTCCCCTCACCCCCTCTGAGACCCCCCCTCCCACCCCACCCCCCCGACACCGCCAGCCTCCAGGTGAGGTCAGCCTCGGCCCATCCCGGGCCTGGAGGCAACCGGCTGCCACCTGGGGAACCACTTGGCTGCGGGCCAGGGTGCGGCCCGGGGCGAGGGGCTGGGCCTGCGGAGGGAGAGAGCCCCTAATCCCCGGGATTTGCCCTGAAAGCCGGGACACGGGCATCACTCAGCGCCCGGCAGGGGCGGCCGCGCTGTTGTTTTAGGTGGAATTGCTGAATCTCGTGCGTAGTGTGCGCTGATCCCGGGCCAAGCTCTCCGAGTCGGAGGCAGGACGGGGTCAGCCGCGCAGGGTTAACCCCTTACGAGGTAATGACTTTAAAGAGCGGATCCGGGCCTGCTCCCTGGGCCGCCTGGCGGTGGCCTGACGTGGCGGGGGCGGAGGGGCAGCTGGGCTGACAGCCTCACCCACAGGCCCCGTCCCGGGCCGCTGGGCACGTGGAGCGGGTTGCGGGCCGCACACAGACGAGGCTGCGAGTGTACCCCCGGTTTGCACCGCCCAGCCTCCTCAGCTACACACAGCGGCCCTGCCACTCATGTCTCCCTCCCACCCCCCCCCCCCCCCCCCCGCCCCGGCTCTCTCTCTCAGACACTCACAGGGAGGGGCCTTCCCTGAAAACCAGGCCGCTCCTCTGCGGACCTCAGGGCCCTGGGAAGCCAGTCGGAGCTTTTACAGGAAGATCTGGGGCTCGGCTCACACCTGTTTCCCGGCACCAGCAAGGGCTCGGCCTGGAGCAGGGACCGATGTTCTCGTGGGCGGAGCGGGATAACGCAAGGACATGGGACCTGGGAGGCATGGCCTCCACCACCTGCGTCCGGCTGGGCCCGCCTGGCCAGCCCGGGCCACAGGCCGTGCCTGGTGGGTAGCCCTCGGGTAGCCGGAGCCACTGTGGGGCGAGGGGTCCTGGCTCGCGCCCTGTGCCTCCTCTGGCCTGCTGTCCCTCCGGGGCTCCAGCTCCCACTGGCTCTCCGGCTCCCAATGGCGCTCTCACCGTGGCTCACCCGTCCCCCTAACAACGCACCGGCCGTGTTAGTGGGACAAGGCTGCCTCCTCACCCAGCACTAGCGGATGTCAAGAGGCATCGCAGCACGGAGGGAGCAGACGGAACAGGTGAGCCGTTCACGGGCGAGTCCTGGTGCCCTGCGGGCCTGCCCGCCCCGGACCGCTCAGAGCCGCCCGAGCCCCACCGAGCCCCGGTCTCCAGGGGGCACGTTAGGGGGAGGCCTGGCGCTTTGGGGGCGCTTCCTTCTGTGACTTGGGGGATAGTGAACACGCAGCCTCCGGGTCTGGAGGTTGGGACCCTCGTTATTTTTTCTGGGACACCGGACGCTCAGCAGCGTTGCCCGACCAGCGCCCGCGTCCACGGCTCCAGCTCTGGGTGCTCGGGGAGGACCAGGCTCTAGGCCGCTCTGCCCCCCAGCACTGAGGCGCCCGGGCAAGCCTCCTGCCCCTCTGGCCCTCACTCCCTCATTTGTTAACGGGGTACCCCCCTGTCACAGAGTTGTGGGGGTGACAACACACCTCCTCCTCGTACTCACGACGTGTCAGTCGCTCCTTCCCGTACGGTGAGTCCCAGCTTAGACCTCACCTCCTCCAGGAGGCCTGCCCGGTGCCCGGGGCCCGGTGCCCGCACAGGGCGTGGCCTGGAGCAGCAGGTGTTGAGCCCACACGTGAGCAGCGGGCGTCCCTGTGGGGGTGCTGCAGGCGCTGGGGCTGCGCGTTGGCTCTCAACGGGCCGGCCGCCCAGGCCCCCTCCCTCCCCGTCTGCCCGACACAGGGTTTCTGTCTAAGCGCCGCTTGAAGCGCATCGCGAAGAACCAGTCCCCAGCGCCCGGCCGCGGCTTTGCAGGGCCCGGTCTCGGGAAGGAACCCTCAGCTCCCTCGGCCAGGGAGACGGCCCAGCCGTCCCGGAGGCACTCGTGAGGGCGGAGCAGGGTGCTGGTGGGTGCGCGGGGCCCTGCTCCCAGGCTCTCACGCTGGGCCCGAGTCCGGGGCAGGACCACTGAGCGCGGGCCGACACGGGCCAGGGCCGCAGCACCACACTCGTGCCCAAGGCTCGCCGGTGCCAGATGGCTCCCCCCGAGGCCCAGAAGCTCCGGGGCGCCCAGGAAAGAGGAGAGGGAAGGAGGTGGGGATAAGGAAGCAGAAGACACCCCCGGCACAGAACTAAGGCAGCAACCGCCGGGGGCAGAGAGGAGAGCCCGTCCCGAAACACGGCCTGGGCCCCACAGGGAGACCTTGTCCCCCTGGCCTTGGTCCTCCACCTGGAGGTGACCTGGGCCAACTCCCTGAGCCCAACCAGACGGGATGCCCTGCAAACAGACTGGGAGGCGGAGAGGCCGGGCCCAGGCAGGACGAATGCCCAAGGGCCAGGGGGACGCCCCTCCCGCAGCATCA